>NC_090289.1:46927500-47527500 GCF_037392515.1 Haliotis asinina
AAACTCGCACCATCACACATGTTCGGTATTGACTTCCAGTGAAAAAAAATGATATTGCGTCAAATTCCAGAATTTGGTCTGTCTGTATTACTTATGCATTGTTTCTGGTTGTTTTCACAGTTGGACAATCCAGAGGCTTGTGCGTGTGTCGATGAGGGAGGCCCATAGCCTGTCCAGACTTCAAAAACTGAAGTACACAATCATGATATAATAGATGTAATTACATATACTAATAGATGAAAATAAATACCCTGCATACTTTACTCTTGTCTGTTTCGTATTTTATAGTTATTATCTATGGAGTGGTTCCGTGGCTCACGCCCAAACCAATGGTTAGTATCATGAGCATTGACCGACACTGTCCGGGCCTATGCTGTAACCATGTGTTGCATGAACTTTGGATATACGATTGCTTATGCCATAGTGTCAAGTAGAGCTAAAGGCTGTACATGTCAGCCAAATTAAACTAATGGTTAATATCATGAGCTCTGACCGACACTGTCCATATCTATGTTGTAACCGTGTGTTGGGCGGACTTTGGACGTAAGGTTGTCAATGTCATCGTGGCTCTCCACTAGATGTAAAGGCTGAACATATAAGCCAAACCAAACCAATGGTTAGTACCATGATCACTGATACCCTTCGGGCATACGCTGTGATTAAGTTTTGCCAATGGTGCATTGCATACCGGATGGAGTTAAAGGCTGGCAAGACCATTCTCTCTTGCGGAGGAACAGCGCTAGAACTGTGTAAACAAACAGCTCTCCGCATACGTGTCTTTTTATTGTGATAATCACACCAAATCGATGGTTAATATCCTGAGCATTGACTGGCATACACCGAACCATGTTTTGCAATACCGAGTCAGTTAACAGTGAAGGAGTACGAGGTTTGGTCAAAACGTTCTGAGCCTACATAACTTCTAGACTGGTGACACCAACTAGTGTTCGTTGTATTGTTGGACAGTGTTCTTCATAGACATTTCCAGCTATTTTACTCAAACAGATCAACTAATTCGAAAGCAGCAGGCCCTTGAAGCATATTGGGGTATACACACGAGTACAACAGATTTGAGCTCATTGTCACCGGCATTGCGTTTTCCACGGAGATGTTCTTTCAATTTTGGAAATAGGTAAAAGTTGCGGGGCCAGGTCAGGTGAACGATGAGGACGTTCTTTGAAGCCACATTGATGTACTGCAGAGGTTTTAGACGAAGCATTGTCATGTAAACTCAGAACTCCAACCCTCAACATATCTCACGTTGTACTCGTATGTATATCTCAGTGTTCTTCAAGGACCTGCTGCTTTCGAACAAGTTGATCTGTTTGAGTAAAATGAACCCTCGGAGCTCCTCTCAACATCCCCGAGGGTGTTCATTCAAAAAGAAGAAACAAAAGCACTTTCTTTGATACCTTTCTTTACACAACGAAGTTAGAGAATAGTCATGACGGTTAACAGGTATTAGAGCCTGTGTTGCTGGCAAGACCATCCTCTCTTGCGAAGAAACATCGCCAACAGGACAAGTAATACATATAGTATGACCACACGTTACTGAGAATTAAAGATTGTATTTTATAAAAACTTTCACTCATTCTCATTACTGACGTGTTAAATGTGAATATTAGCTGAACATAACTCCAGATTCAAAAACGGGTGAACTGTTAGTATTTTGTCAAGTCACCATGGGCAGCAATACAGGCTTCAATGTGGCGGGGCACACTACTGATCAAAGAAGTTAGAATATCGTTGTTCACGCCGTTCCAATATCGGACCACCTCTTCTTTCATTTCAGCATTTTCGCATTATTTCAGCATTTTTAGCTTGGTCAATCTAATATGTCATATCTGGGGTAGGAAACCACGTCTATGAATGCTTTGAACGGTGTTTTGAGTCGTTGTCCTTTTGGACAATCTAAAACTTTCCACAGAACACGTGAACAGATGGAAGAGAATGCCCCTCGAGAACATCCGTGTACCGCTCACTGTTCACATTACCTTCAAATACACAGATATGCCTCCCCATAGGTTACATTTCGGACTGTACTTTGGGAGCTGATACAAAGGGTTTCCAGTTTGTTTGGTCCAGTATTTCAGTGTATTAAGAAACAGCCACACAGATCTTGAGATATGAGAAAATCACCCTGCCCTGTTAAAATTGCTATGCTGTAAGCACCAGTTCAACCTTCGTTCCTTTTGTTCAGGTCTCATGATCGGTGATGGAATTCCTCGACTTTTCTGCCAACCCATTTCATGGGGCTCAGTTCTAATTATTGTCTCCTTACAGACTGCCACAGTTCATCTATCTGTCATACCGAGCCTTAACTGGCTTAAGTTATCTAAACTCCATAGTTTGTGTTTAGAAACAATCACGTGATCCGATCGTGGAGCACGCCGCACAAACTTCGGCTGTGATGAAAACTGCTTCTAAGTAAAAAACCGCTGCGTTAAGTTAAATGAATTTTTAGCATACACAAATCGAAACGTGTGCTTTGTAAGACGGCATGTGACTTGGCTTGTACTGTTCCTATCTATCCTGATGATTTTCACCATAATGTGGACAAGAATCCAGGATCAGAGTCTCGCCAGAATGCTATGGATGGTGACCAGATATGCGTGCTGAAATGAATGGAAATTTAAAAAAAGAAAACAGACGAAGAGAATCGGTAAAATGGAGAATGAAATGACAGTGCTTGCTCAGGAGAATAACATGCTGAAGAAAGCGGCTGATAGCTCATTGCGGAGAATAGACATGCTCGAATGCCAGCTGAAAAGGGACAATCTACTTTTCTTTAATGTTGAGGAATCATTTAGAGAGACGCCGGCGGATACAGAGCAAAAGGTGATGACACCTCTCCGTGAGTCTATGGATATACCTGAGACTGATATTGATGTAATAAAACTCTTGACCGACAGGTCAGCAGGAGCCAAGCCAATTCTGGTGACCTCCAACTACGCAAAGACTGCGGTGCTGAAAGCTACAGGTAAACTGAAGAAAACCAGAAATAGTGTGAGTCAGGACTTTGCCAAATGCATCAGGGCAATCCGCAGGAGTGTGTCAGTGAGTGTGTTTTACTCCGCACTCAGCAATATTCCAGCTATATGGCGGCGGTTTGTAAATAATCGAGTCTGAACCAGACAATCCAGTGATCAACAACATGAACATCGATCTGCGCAATTGGGAACCGATGACATGTGTCAACCAAGTCAGTGAGCCTGACCGCCCGATCCCATTAGTCGCCACTTGTGACAAGCATAGTCACCTTTTATGGCAAGCATGGGTTGCTGAAGGCCTATCCTACCCTGGGACCTTCACAGGTCGCAATCCGCAGGAAACTGAAAGTTTTCATGGAAGAAGCTCGTCAAAGGGGAAATTTTGCTGTTCTCAGGTACGATAAACTGATCCTTGATAATAAGCGGTTATAGACTTGGTGAACTTGTTGGTAATCTACAATATGTGGCAACCCTACGACGTCGCTCTCGTGACAACACCTAGGGAATCGACCAGGGGTCGTGTGCTGACGTCTGGAAATTTCTTGTATGGTATTAATTGGTTTGTTTTGACCAAACATGCTATGCCTTATACACGTGTATATCTGTATATCGTATACACATCAAAAGATGAAACCCATACAATGTCCAGACACACACACCACAAATCAATACAAAATACATCAGTTTAGAATCATTTATTATATTATACATGTATGAAGTTCCCTTTTTACAAAATGGACGGACATTATATAACAATAACTCTTCATAAATAACAAAAACATCCCAGCAAAAAATGTTGAGGGAATGTATGATAATTAGTCCATGGTAAGACTACCGAAAGATCCATATGGTAATTGCCAGTTTGTGGGATTGGAGAAGGAGAGGCGCAAGAAGATAAATTGTCCAGACATTTGAAAAATATATCCTGTGCGATGAAATAGGTTTTATTTTTAGGTTACTAATAGGTTTTTAAAATATTTTTGGGAGGCAGTGAACTTGTATATATTTCCAACAGTCTGACAAATTATTATTTCAAAGGGTTCTGAGATACACGTTTGTGGATTATAAAAATGCCTGCTTCTCCATAGCACATGAAGTGGTCAACCCCTAAATCCTTTCACAGTCAAGACATGGTCTGTCCTAAGCTGATGTTTTTGGTAATGATGACTGCAGATGCTCCACCATCAGTTTAGCCCATGGGGCCTTAAAATGAGTCCAAGAACACAGGCATGAACCTCCATTTAGCAACAAACTATGGATGCCTAAGAGGAAGATAATCTGAAATATCGCCAGGAAGAATTACTAAAGTTTCTTGACATGAAAATAGTGCTATAATCATAAATAAACTTTTGTGAGAGAATAAAGTTTTCATGTACTCACACAATACACAAAGCATTCGTATGGGCTGCTTCCAAACTGTATTCAGGACCATATGTTTTCTATAGTAATCCAACCATAAACATGTCAGTGCTCACCAGGGTGTGAATGATACATGTATTCATTTATTTCAGAAATTTGGGGGAATGTTTTCAGCTAAAGTTATTTCTGCAATATTTATTAACATTTGATCAACATGTAGTTAATGATTATTGACCTGTAAGATCTGTATCGATACCAGTTCTAACTCATATGCACAACAATCCAGTATCCATAGATAATTGCACATGGCTTATTCCCATCCAGACACAGTAATGCATGTGCACTCGCATGTTTCCAGTACTCACTTGCCATATCTTAACCCTACATAGTATATATTAGTATGGTAAGTGCAGTAGTTAGAACAATGAACCCACTGCACATGCATTACGAGCGTTAACTTAGATCAACCCTACTTGTTCTTGTATTTTCATTTGATGTGCATACCCACTTGTACTATAAACCAATAACAGTGATTTGAATCTATGATCATTTGTTAAAAAACTTTTATCCTAAGTTGAATAAAACTCTGAGATTTAAATGTTCAATTGACAAGGTAAAATTATGAGGATTCACAATCTCAATTCCACTGTAATGGGTTTAAATTTTGGTTTATAGTGACATTCATTGGTACGTATTCCCAGCAAACAGACTATACATATTGTAGACATACAGTAGCACAGTTCATTCTGTAATATTTTACTTACAAAAATGCTCAGGTGCAGGGTGTCATTAAATGATTAGTAAGTAATTTAGTAACTCTATCGACTTCAGAGTACTTGTGTATGAACACTCATGATGCACTTATGTATTGTTTTACCTCTAGTAAGAACTTGCCTTGAAGTGTTGGAATCTACAATTCAGAAGTTGTCTTAACCATAAAAAGTTTCAGATCTCAGTGAAAAACTAAAGCTGATTTTCTCAACCATCAGACTGGAAGCATTAACAAATGAATGGATCAATCAATGGGGTCAGTATTACAATTGTGAACGCTCTGAGCCAATAAAACCAAGATCCTAAAACAATCTCATTTTTTTCATTGTACAATGAATTGTCATTTCAATCTTTGAATCTCTTCAGTATCACAGTAACTTAGTGTTTCAAAGTTTCCTGGCTTCCTTATATACACATGACAGTGTGAGATATCACCTCTCTATGACATATTTATACATCTTGTGGTATGTGAAAAAGGCTCTGTATGTTTCTCAAACTCGTAGACTTGTCCTGGCCTTTTCAAGAATGTCCTTCCGAATTTTTGGGTAGTTTGGATGGCTTGAAAGAACCTGCAAGAAAACATGATCTGTTTGTTGGCAACAACAGTGTGGAATTGTATGATATCATATATTATCATATATGAGCCATGGTTCAAACACCATTATCTACTGCTCATCGTCATATATTGCTGTCACAGAACAAAAGGCAAATATACTGAAGGAAAAAAAGGATTGCCCCTTCCTTTGAGAATGATATCTAACTGATTTGATGGGAAATATGCCCAAGCATTGAAGATAGTTGTGTGAACACTGGGGGACATACTCGATACTGACTTTCTTTATTCACACTGAAGACAATGAATCAAATCTGTTATGTTTGACGTGATTAAGAATAAATAAGATAATTTCATTAAACACTATTCCCTAGGTGAGTATTAGTCAACACAGATGATTCTGAGATATGCTGATGACAGATTTCTTCGCTATTCTGTTATAGAGTATGAACTGTCTGAGCTACTATTTCTTGAAGAAACGCAAAAGGAAAAGCAAAATGTTCTTACATGATGGCAGATATCAATGGCATCCACAAATCTCTTGGCCTTCATGTAGTTGAATGCAAGCTTGTAACCTGAAAATATTCATTAATATCATAGAGATAAAATCAGCTATACCAAATTAATGTTCAACCGCTTAAAGGTGTCAGAAGGTACTCAGAGCACGTGTCTTATGATATTAGAACTTATCAACTTTCTAGCATTTGGCGAGTGAGTGAGTGAGTGGGTGGGTGGGTGGGTGAGACTGAGTTTAGTTTTACGCAACACTCAGCCATTTTCCAGCTATATGGCAGTGGTCAGTATACGACTGAGTCTGGACAAGATAGTCCAGTGATCAACAGTATGAGCATCAAACCATGCAACTGGGATATGATGACGTGTCAACCAAGACAGTTAACTTGACCACCCGATCCTGTTAGTCACCTATTACGACAAGCATGGGTTAGTGAAGATCAATTCAAACCCAGATCTTCATGGGTATGCTGAAGTACCTCTCAAGTGAGATGCCTAGCAACACCCCATGTGCTTCTTCTTGAAGGGACATACCAAGCAATTCTTCTAGAAATTCCCCTAGCAATGTCATTTCAGCCACTGCTTTTGTAAATCTCCTTGTATATGTTGTAGAGCCTTCAGAGATTAACTCCCAAGGACTTAGCAAAATCTCTTGAAATTCTAAAACTCTGCTAGTTACATCCTTCTACTGCTTGTGATATCCTTGTACTTGTAAATCTAAACTTAGTCTGCTTGTATTTTCCCCAGTATATCTCTACATGACTTCCATGTACTTGATGTGTACCCTGTATACAATAACTTCTGTATACACATTGTATTTGCCTCCATCTCTCTGATGTACTTGTTGTACTTGATCATCTCTTATCTATAAAGTAATTCAAAGCTCCATGTAACTCCTATGCATTATCTTGTGCCCTGTGCAATGATTTTACCATTAAGATTTGTCACAGTTCATATAAACGTATACCACACATGAGTAAGTGGTGGTGGGGTAGCCTGGTGGTTAAAGCGTTCGCTCAGCAGGCTGAAGACCCAGGTTTGATTCCCCACATGGGGAGATTGTGTGAACTCCATTTCTGGTGCCCTCTGACATGATATTTCTGGAATATGCTGAATGCAGCGAAAAACTAAAGTCATACACATGAGTAGTTTTTAAAGACACCCATTCCATGTATCAAAAACAAAACAAACAATTTCCAGAGTTTCTGCTACATACTATGAGTTTGCCAGGGCGGATACAGTTTTTTAAGAAAGCAGGGTACACACTATTGAGAAAAGGGGGGAGTGCAGGATTCATATTCACCCGAGTTTCAATGGTCATTTAACAAAATATCATGACAAAAGGGGATACTGAACGGAAATATTTTGGTGATCATGATTTCCCTCTCGTGAGTTTTTCATAATTATATTGTTACTCTATGCCCTGAACTCACATTTGAAATGATATTTACCAGTTGAGAGTTAGATCCAAATAAGTATGCAAAAACCACACTCACTATCATCACATGAGAATATTGTGATAAGAAAGAGCATTAAACAATAGAACAGATTTCACCCAAGGAAGTTTAACACTCACAATCTGTCTCATGCCTTACCGATGACGGGGTTGTTTTTGTTGCCATACTTCCAGGCGTTTTCATAATTGTGGGCTGCATCTTTGTAGGACTGCTCCTTTTCCATGATAAATCCCAAGTACTCATAGGCCTTGCAACATGACTGCAACATAGCAAAGGATATTGATGAACATAGAGATTTTTCTGGAGTGTGTCAGTGAGTGAGTGAGTGAACTTAGTTTTACACCGCACTCAGCAATATTCCAGCTATATGGCAGCGGTCTGTCAATAATCAAGTCTGGATCAGACAATCCAGTGATCAACAACACGAGCATCGACCTGCACGATTGGGAACTGATGACATGTGTCAACCAAGTCAGTGAGCCTGACCACCCGATCCCATTAGTCACCTAAAGCATAGTCACCTTTTATGGCAAGCATGGGTTGCTGAAGGCCTATTCTACCCCGGGACCTTCTTGGGTAACGATTTTTCTAGGGTACATCTTCTTTTTATTCTAGATTACAACCTTGCAGGGCTTGTTCTAGTCCCATCATCAGGTAGTTACAGTTCAGTTCCACCAAATGACAGGACTAGAACAAGCCCTAATACATTGTACTCCAGAACTCCATTGTACGTAACCCAGAAAAATCTCTGTGTTCATTAAAATAACATCTTTAAAATGCCAATCAAGCATCTAAAAAGATATTAATCACATCAGTGTTACAGAGTTACAATGTTTCCACACCATAAATAATCTTTTTCTGTATACCTACCTTATTGTACTGTAAACAGTGCTTCAGAAGATCAGTGGCCATGTCATATTTCCCTGACTGAATGTAGAGATCTGCCAGCAACAACCAACTCTTCTCCAGCTCATTTGCATCCTGCGCAACAGCAAATGGCACTTTGGAAACAACAGTCATTCCTTTTGGCTGTTAGCACCCTACAGAACACTGCCACTGTTGCCAAAACATAAAACAACAACAACAACAACAGTGCTAAGAACTAACTCCCTTCTTGATCATCACAGTGTGCACTAGCCTCAATCAATCACTTACTTGTCAATCTAATCACTTATTTGTTATAGCTTTACACACTTACTTATTTGTACTAGCCTCAATCACTTATTGGCACTAGCCTCAATCACTTATTGGCACTAGCCTCAATCACTCACTTACTTGTCAATCTAATCACTTATTTGTTATAGCTTTACTCACTTACTTATTTGTACTAGCCTCAATCACTTATTGGCACTAGCCTCAATCACTTATTGGCACTAGCCTCAATCACGTATTTGTTATAGCCTCACTCACTTATTTGCACTTTCCTCACAAACTTATTTGTACTAGCCTTGTTTGAAACCCATTTCCAGTGTCCCCCACCATGATATTGCTGGAAAATTGCTAAAAGAGGCCTAAAATGTGACTCACTGTACTATCCTTACTCACTTATTTGCACCAACCTCACTCATTTATTTGCACTTGCCTTTTAAATTCACTTACCTGCATGTTCCAGTTTAATTTGGCCACTCTCTTGAGCTGATTCCTAGCTCTGGGAGTTTGTTTCAGAACCATGTAGGCAGCTGCCATGCCATACAAAGCTCCGACATGATCCCGCTGAAACAAGTCAACAACAGTGAGCACTCGCTAAGTAGAAACTCACCAGACAAAACCTTGAATGTTGCTACTTCCCTTCACCTTTTGTATGCTCAAAATATAATCATCAATGCTTACAAGAAATTAAAATATCCAAACACTTCCTTGGACCCCATGTTAGATGAACAATTTCACTTAATCAGAGGAGTGTCATATATGCACAATATTCAAAGCTCTTGATAGTTAAATTCAAGACTGTTTCAATATGTCTACTTGAGCTTTGGAGAAACTGTTAACAAGATTTTAAGAATACACTTTGATTGGACTTAAGATGTTGGAATGTCATGAGGATACTTTCACTACTGTCGTCAAGGATGTGATTGTAGAAAGAACTATTTCAGTTTACCTCATATGATGCAATATCCATGAACGCAGACAGGGCTTTCTCCACATTGGACTTCTGTTTGGATGCAATAAGGGCCATGTTAGCCTGCAGTTTCGGGCGAAAATCACCTGGCTTTGGCTTTACTTCCTGAAAAATACAAGTATTTGCACTAAACTGTCTTAACATCAATCCATATCTGAATGATGGTCGGATCAGTGTTGGCTTTTTATATTGTTTCAATAAGTATCCAAATGGGAAGTCATCACAAATTCTTCATGCTTCCAATTTTAAGTGACGCCCAGGCCAGTATGTCATAGGATGTCAATCTCAATAGCACATTTTATTATCAATCTGAACTCCCTGGGAACCATACAACTCTTGCAGTCACTGGGCAGAACAATCATTTGCAGATATCTCATCTTTACAAAATACCCATTCATATCTGAGTGGATTGGTACGCATAGTCACAGTACTCTGTCCAAGTGTACGTTGCTCTAGGCTCTGCTCTGCAACTGGATGTTTGCACATATTCATGGTGCCACCATCTGCTCAGATTCCAATGGATTTGTGGATTCTTCTATGGGGTGGGCTTGATCCCGAGACCTCAAGCTCACTTGATCACTAAACCAGTGCTTTAGCCAGCTTGGCCATCATGCCACTATGTTAAAGTACTTTATATCTGCAATGGCTAGCAGCAGCTGGGGCAGTTGTGATGCAGAAAGCCTGGATGCTGTTTAGTCTGTCAATTTATGATGAAATTTAAGTGGCCAATCTCAAACACCAACATGACTTCACAGAAACAAGGGTGCTGCATCATGTTTGAAGAAACTTACACTTACCCGCAAGAGTTTCTCTGCTGTCCTCACCGCCATCTGTTCACTGTTCTCACGGTCAGAGGAACCACTGCAATTTACAACAGCAAGACTTTGATGGATTCATTTATATGCATGAAAATACAAACAACACTGGAAATGGCCTCAGTTGAAAAATCTGAAAACTGACAAATGGAAACAACACCAATCCTTCCATACCTAGAATGAACATCTCCCATTGAGTTTAGCCTCCACATTTTCAGCAATACTACAGCAATATCATGGAAGAGTAAACCAGAGATGGGCTTCACATACTGTACCCATTTTGGGATTAGAAATTAGGTCTTGAACATAAAGAGTGAACATTCTTACCACTCGGCTACCCAACTTCCCCTCTATCCTGCTGTACCCATTTGGGGAATGGAACTTACATACTTGGAGTGAGATGCAACAGGAATAGCTTCAAGATGTTTTTGAGCAGAAATAATAAACTCCATGGCAGGGAAAATCAATTCTCAAAATACATGTAGACTTAAATGGGATACCACATCTGCCTTATCCCTGGAAAAGGTTGAGTCGTATAAAACAGTTCAATATGGCTTTTTCCCCTTGTTGTTCATACTAATCTCACTGATGGGATTACACAGTTGGCATCAGAGCAGCTTCATAAGCTGGGGTGTATACACCTTTTTGAGAACGAAGGGAGCACAGTTAATTTTTACACATTTTCACTAGAGTTTCAATGGTCCTTTAATAACCTTTCAGGACAAAACAGTGGGTGAGCACATAACTGCCTTCGATGTCTCACCTTGAGTCTCCATCCACAGATTCAAACACCTCCCCACCAACAGTATCACTGTCAGGGTTGAGGCAGATCTCGATCATGTTGTAAATAGCCTGGTTGCCCCAATCAGAGTCTTTCCGTGCCTTGTTGAACAGTTTCAGTGCTGTAGTAGGGTTGCCAGTATACCTGGAATAAATAATAAGGGAACATGAAACATGCAAGGGAGACAAGCAATAGTCAACTGGTCGGTAATGATCTGTTCTGGAGTGGACTGTCTAGAAATTGACATCAAGAGCATCGTTCCACATTGACACAATTCCTTTAGCCACATCACCCAGTTCACAGCATCACCATTATAAGCCAACACAAGACCAATGCACTCAAGAGTAGGCAACTTTGCACACTACATGTCAATAGAAAGGAGACCATTGCAGTCGGGGAGGCAACTGTGCACACTCTGTAGCAATACAAGGGGACCATAAAAGTCAGAGATCCCATACCATTCATACAACCCCTTGCAGTAACTGTAGCCTGCCTCCATTCCAGCACGCGATGATGCAGCCTCTGCCATCTCCAGGAACTTAGGGACTTCATCCAGTTTTCCTGCTCTCCGCATCAAGTCGACCAGACGAGCCAAAGCATCGTAGTTATCTACACAGAACCACTCCATTTGTGTATCAGCATCATCATGACCAAAAAGCAGATGGTTAGCAGATACCTAGGTGATAAGTAACCTTCAGTATGTGTCTTTTATTATGGATAACAACTTTTATCTTGCCTTCATGTAAAATACTTTGATTTCATTGGTCAATGATGCTTTAAAAAGTTTCACCCTCTTACCCGCTGCCACAGTTACTGCCAAATTCACCTCCAAGAAGCTGTGTCACTAACAATGGTATGATGTCATAATATGATGCATGCATTGCCCGGAGTTTGAAAACAATTCGATAAGCAGTTTTTGAGTTCAATGATGTAGACATTTATTTCACCAACTTCCACTGCTTTATTTACACTATTTTATATACTGAATTGTTTGTACATTCAACCTAAACATAATTAACCATTTTTATAGCAGATTTATGCTTGTCAAAATATGTTCACTGATTTTAAAAATCCAGGCAAGAGGGAGACGCCATTTTGTTTACGGGTAATACAGTCGGTAGCAATATTCCAAATAAAATAAAATGATATTTTGTACGTTTAACATGACAGTAAGATTAATATGTTGTATGCTTCCCTTTGGGTTATACAGTCTGATGCACTATCTTTGTAGCAGTGTCAACCTTCACCTGACAGCTCAGGTGACACTGCTAATATGCTACCATATTACCCTCGAGAGAAGCATACAACTTACAATAGATTATTCATGCACAGCTGCTCAGGGTTACTTCTTGTCTTTGGTAAAGAGAATGCCTTGTTGTTATTCATAACATTTCTTGTCATATTCAGCTTCAAAATTTCTTGAAAGGCTAACGAAGCTTTTCAAGGGGCCCTAGGACCTGATCTTTCATCATAGATGGCAGGTCCAATGGACCTTATTTTTCATCTTTGATAGCAGGTCCTACAGCCTTCCCTTTTCATCTTTGATGACAGGTCCAATAGACCTTATTTTTCATTTTTGATGGCAGGTCCTTTAGACTTTACTTTTCATCTTAGATGGCAGGGCTTTGGGCATAATCTTTCAACTTGGGGTTGGAAACAAGCACAAACTATTTCATGTTGGGGGTGGGGTCATAAATCTCCTGATTCATCTCAACTGGCTGGGATGTGAGAGTGGCTAGCAATTTCATCTCAGAAGGATGGGAAGGACGTATTTCACTTCTCTTACTTATCTAAACAACATAACGAAAAATACTGATCAGACTTGAAACCAAAGAGAACGGCAAATAGAATGTTCTTTTTTTAAATGAGGGCATCCGCTCCACTCCATTTCCAAAGCTTCATTCTCCCCTTAGTAAGCACACTGTCCCTTTTAACACACAAGCCTGTTGAAACATGTCAACAATGGGAAGACGATCATTTAGCATGACTTACTCATACATACCAGGTTTCAGCTGCAGCAGGTTTTGGAAATGGAACATGGCTGAGTCATACTCATTCTTGCGGAACATCAGGTCGGCCAACATCTGAAAATATAAAACTAACAATGTGCATCTTCTCTTTAAATCATGTCACTCTTAAATGAAACAAGGGTCCTTGATGACAAATGGCATAACACAGAATCCACACAAAACCTTCATCATGAGTACAATGACAAGGATCCCATGACACTGACCAGTAATATTCAAAACACTGGATCGGAATACTTACAATGGTAGCAGCGTCATTCTCCTTATCATTCTTGAGTAGCATCATCAGTTGATGTTGGCAGGAATCCAAGTCCTCTGTCATCAGGTACAGTCCAGCCAGATCAAGGCTTACCTACACAGGTAATGTTACAGTATATAAATCAAGCGCTCTGTCATCAGGTACAGCCACGTCAAGGCTTACCTACACAGGTAATGTTACAGTATATAAATCAAGTGCTCTGTCATCAGGTACAGCCAGGTCAAGGCTTACCTACACAGGTAATGTTACAGTATATAAATCAAGTGCTCTGTCATCAGGTACAGCCAAGGCAAGGCTTACCTACACAGGTAATGTTACAGTATATAAATCAAGTGCTCTGTCATCAGGTACAGCCAGGTCAAGGCTTACCTATGCAGGTAAGGTTACAGTATATAAATCAAGTCCTCTGTCATCAGGTACAGCCAGGGCAAGGCTTACCTACACAGGTGACCTTAAAATATATGAACCAAGTCCTCTTTCACTAAAGTACTGACAGGCCAAAGCTTACCTTTCTTATAATAATAATTCATTTTTGACATTAATAACTTTCTGTGCATACTTGTCTGTTTTCACAGTAATAACTGACAACTGCAAAGTAGACAATAATGCTCCCAGTCGTGGTGTTAGCCAGGGCCCACTTGCACAAACTGGTCTTACAGTATTGGAATTACAATTGTAGCAGCTTTGTGAAAATGGCCTGAAGTCACTTCTCACCTTGCCATCATTCTCATTGTAGACCAGAGCGTCCTTGTAGTACTTGATGGCTTTCTCGTAGTCCCTCTGATTGGCCGAGTGTTGGGCCAGTTGGCAGCAGATACTGTACAAACAAGGGGCATTACACATACAACAACAACAACTGAGATTTTGCTTGTTTGCTCTTGTTGCACTCAGCAATATTCAAAAGTTAACCCATCAGGTTGTATGTATTCAAAGTGGACCGGACAATCCGCTGATGGATTGTGAAGAGTATGTTGAATAACAACTCTTACACCAGCGATACCATCACAAATGATCAAATTTGTCAAGCCATGTTTATCAAAGAATAGCTACAATATTCCTCTCAATTCCTGAATGCTATGTACTACTCTAACATTTAAAAAATGACTGCAGCAATACTACATGGTTCTTTAACTTATTTGAGTAGAACATGGCTGATTTGGGGATATCGAGACTTTCATAATGACATGTGTCAACCAAGTCATGTGAGCCTGACTCCTGATCCTGTTAGTCGCTTCTTACAACAAGCGTAGTTGCAAGCTTGGGTTGCTGAAGGCCTCTTGTACCCTGGACCAGTAGTAGTTAATGAATGGGAGAAAGAAAGACTTACTCTGCAGCCAGCTGCTTCTGGGCAGAGTAGGCATCTGGCTGTTCCATCTGAACTCTCTTCAACACCCTGAAATACACAAAAGCTAAGGGTCAATGAGAAGGTATTGTCCATTATAACCCAGTTTTATGTATTTCCTGGTAGTCTATTGCAGTCTGAGACTTCAGCATCAAATTGGACACCCTAGTCAAGGAACATTCTGTTTGGTCTTGAGCACTTAATAAAATAAACCTACCACTAAATTCCACCACCAAGACTCTAGGAGAAGAGTTAAGGCCAGTATTGTAAAAGTGTTTGGCATAGAGTGGTACAACATGCAAGTGACCCAATCTCTCATAAACACTACAACCAGTTTATGTTAAGACAGCAGACCGACACATGTCCCCAAGGAATAACAAAACTGAGATGGTCTCCTACCTGGCTTGCATGTCCCTGCCTTTGTTAAGAGTCTCCAGAGCATCATCCATCCTGTCATTCTTCTGGTAGACCCTAGCCAGCAGGACCAGGTACCTTGTGTGCTCAATCAGTGTGTCCAGGTCTACAGTTCATAGAAGTGAGTCAACATGGTTGTTTGGTTGGTTTGTTGTCTAACTCCACACATAACAATATTCCAGCTATATGAAAGGGTTCTCTAAATAATTGAGTCTAAACCAGACAATCCAGTGATCAACAACATGAGCATATATCTACATAATTGGGACTTTTGATGTGTCAAAAAAGTCAGCAGTGTGACCACCTGATCCAGTTAATCACCCCTTACGACAGACATGGGTTGATGAAGACCAATTCTAACCTGGATCTTAATGGATCAAGGAAACATGATCAAAATGGTGGTAATAAATACGCAACAGCATGTTTGGCTAAATTCTTGATCAGGATACAGAACCTGATCATGGTGCAATAAAATGTTGGGAGAAAGTCATTCAGATGTAATTGTTCAGAAGTGGGGTATACTGTGGGGAGAATCAAACGCACCTTGTCCCTCATTATCCAGTGCCTGTGTAAGGACTTTTTCAGCTTTGTCATATTGACGAAGTTTGAGCAATAGTTCTGCTAGGTCATATCTGTGAAAGAAACAGATGTAAAGAAAGCTGTGTTACACCTTTATCAACAATAAAACAGAAATCATGGCTTGTGAAGACGTAAGTTGTTTAATGTCACACTCAGCAATATTCCAGGTATATTACAATCAAGTCTAAACCAGACAATGCAGTGATTGGCATTGTGAGCATGAATCTATTGGGTTACAACGACATGCATCGACCATGTTTGGCAGTCTCATCACTCAACCCTGTTTCTAATCCATATCTTAGTAAGCTTCAAGAGCATGAGGTGAGATGAGGTGAAATGCAGTTTAACATTGTACTTAAGAATATTTCACTCATACGACAACATGCATACTTGTGTACGTGTAGCTGCTTGTATAAGCCGAGAGTTAAGCTGGTCATATAGTTCTAGCTCACTGAGATACCACGCCAGAAATAAGCATGAATATCCTCCTCAGACACATTTTTCTGACTCTGAGCCAACCTGGCCTGGTTGTACTCATAAATGCCAAGCACTAGGCAGGGACCATGAAGTATAATATTTTAACATTCAAAATAGAGACTTTATGCTTAGACTTAGGTAAAGATAATAAGAAATAAGCATGAATACTCTACTCAGACACATACTCCAAGCCAACCAGTCCTTGTTTAGCCTATTAATGCCAAGTGCCTGTCAGAGAACAAGTGCCATATTTTAACGTCTTTGGTATGATACTACCAAGGATTGAACCCATGACATCTGCATACTGGAGGGACACTCTAACCATTACACCATGGAGGCGGTCCTCTTACTCATGACATACAGCAACTCACATATCTGTACTTGCTATACTGTATGTACAAGTAAGTATGATCTACCTGAGGAATGCCTGGCCACCAGATTTGAGAGCAGCTTCGTAGTAGTTGATTGCCTGCAATAAATCATACGTGTACAAGAAAGCATGATGTATTTGTTTATCATCACACTTAGAAATAAGCACTAAGCCTCACCTGCACTATGTGGTCATGTCTCATTACAACAATGCAGATAAGTGAGTATAGTTTTATGCCATTTTTTGCAATATTCCAGCAATATTACGCAATGGACACCAGAAATGGGTTCACATATTGTACTCATGTGGGCTATAGAGCTTGGATCTTTGGCATGATGAGTGAACATTTCAACCACAAGGCTATTCTACTGCCTCAGGGAGTAGGTGTGGTGAGGTAAAGTGGATGTTAAGGTCACACTGAAATTATTGTAGCTTACACAGCCACATACAAACACACATGCTTTTATTTGTGTGGCTGCTTTCACAATTCCAGTCCAATGCTGGTTTAATGCTGCTAGAACACAAAGACACCATAATGGCATAACAAGGATACCCTTCTCAGTCACAGTATGCTGACCAGTTGTTGTTCCATCTATGACTACCTGAGCAAGGAAACATGGAGAGAGCTCTTTTAAGGTCTTTTGATAAGGCACTGACCAATCAACCAAGTCTCTCTGCAAGATTTTGTAGGCACAGGTAGTCAAGTAAGTTTGATCTGCACTTGAACTTGGTAAGGTATTTTCCTGCAAATACTGGACCTGGAAACCGATGTCTGTCTAATGAAATACAACCTTGACTAAGGGACGGAATAACTAATGCTTAACCAACAAGTCTACTACTGGCCCTGCACATTGAGGAAACATTGGTCATTACCTTGCCATAGTTGTGCGTCTTGACTAGGGCCTGACCAATCTTGCTAGCCAGTGCAGCATCTCGAGGATTTTTCTTCAGGGCAGATTCATACACTTCTATTGCTTTCTCAGGCTACAACAAAAGTACACAAAGTCAAAATTAGTTTTGATAGTATAAATAAAATGTTAATTCCAGGAACGGCCTTCTGAAAACATACAGGCTAATTTGGTGCAGATGTCATCTCATTTCTGGGAGTTAGGAAGGCTTCATGCAGCCTTCAGAAGACTTCAGCCATATCACCAGCACTTCACATATTGGCTTTTGCAATGCGTGTGAATACTACACCACTTGGCTAAATACTGTCACCTTCAGTAAACGAGTGGCACATCAGTTTCAAAGTATATTTCATGAGGCATATGCTGGATGTTTTATTACACTTTCTCAGTTAAGTATATATTCTTGTACTTTTGTTGGGCCATCCGGAATTCGAACCCGATAGACTCACCTCCTGTATACTCATGTAGGCATCTCCTAGCAACAAACAAGTGTGTGGACTTGGGTACTTGTCCACCAGCTCCCTGAAACAGAGGTATTGGTCAACTCATGTCAGTTCAACTGGGCAGGACAACGATGTTAACCAGATACAGTGCCATTGATCAACTCATGTCAGTTCAACTGGGCAGGACAACGATGTTAACCAGATACAGTGCCATTGATCAACTCATGTCAGTTCAACTGGGCAGGACAACGATGTTAACCAGATACAGTGCCATTGATCAACTCATGTCAGTTCAACTGGGCAGGACAACGATGTTAACCAGATACAGTGCCATTGGTCAACTCATCATTTAAAGTGGATTAGACAACATTATCAACTAGAAACAGTGGCATTGTTCAACTCATGTGAAGTCAAAATGACTAAATAACTTAATCAGCTAGACACATTGGCACTGGTTCACTCGTGAATTAAACCAGGCTGGACAAACTTATCAAATGGTTGGTTGCAGAACACATCACACAGAGAATTAGTAGCTAATCATAGAAAAATTCTTACATATAACCAAAACAAACTGTTCAGTGTAACTGTTCCCAATCCATTTACAGCATACAAGAGTAGTGTTAATTGTGTCAACTTCTATGTCAAGGGTGCTCTTACCCAAAATGATTTCTGCACCAAGGTGGCCAAATTCCAACAGCATAACACAGATTTACTAAAGCCTTAAAGCTAAGTTGTTTTGGGTAAAGGCACCCAACCAAACAGAGCTTGGGACCTTTACCAACCCTAATTCCAGTGGAGTTAGTAAACCAACCTGTAACAGCTTGCATAGAGACGCTTGTCCTTCCTGTGGTTAAGATAGATGTCAGCCATCTTTTCTCTGGCCTGCACAAAGTATGGCTGATCTGGTGTGATGTTTCTGAGCATGCCCAGGGCCAGCTCTATGTCCCCACGTGCCAAGGACAGGTCAGCGTTAGCGATGGCAATCCTCACTTCCTCTGCTGTTCCTTGGAACTCATTAATGGCATCCTGCATCACCTTCGCTGCTTCATGCTGAATGGAAGATGACACAAAAGCATGTATTTATATTTCTAGACTGTTTCTCATCACGGAGCAAACATCCCACCTGTTTATTCCTTTTACCATGAACCCTTGTTAATGATTAAACAGGTTGCTTCTAAAAATTATGTATGGGATGTTGAAAAATTCAGGTTCTAATTGGATGAGTTTGCAGTCTAACGCTAAAAGTCTGGCACACATGAGAAAGACAAGAATACACAAGATGAGTACTCAGTGCTCTAGCGAACAGTCGCAAGTACCAAAGACAGAAGGATGAAACATACCTGTTCTCCGAGAAGTCGATGAGCTTCAGCAAGCTCTAGGAAAACTGACACTCTGTCATTCACGCTGATTTGTTGTGCCTTGACCTTCTTCGCTGACTGACTTCTGCCTGCAACAGATCAACACTCTATCGTCAATTAAATCAGAACAATATGAAATACTGCTTGGCAAGATTCTTTGCTCGTCACTGTGATTCACAAACAGCTTGACAAAATCTTCATTGTGACAATGGAAGACATTTAAATGCACTATATCTCAAACCTGAAACCTCTGTGCGCGGATTCAGATCTAAATTCACTTCAGTATGGTCAAATTTCACACCCTTGGTTTATTTCTTCAATGCTAACACAATGAAATCTACAGAGCAAAACACAATGACATCTACAGAGTAAAACAAAATGACATCTACAGAGTTTAAACATGAAAATACAGCAAATTCAGTTGTTCGACAAGTTCAACATGCTAAGTTTATCTCCTCACATCTGGTTCAACTCTGCCACAATATTCTTGCTACAACATGATGGTCTGTAGATTAATCAGGAAAGCAAGTGGTTGACAGCATGAACATCAATGCTAGATGACACACCATCAGTCAAATCAAACATTCTGACCACTCATCCTTGCAACACCTGCAGTTGAGAGTATCAGTGTATAAGTACAGTTTTACACTCCCTTCAGCAATATTCCAATAGTATCAGAGGGCAGAACACCACTAATAAGCTTCATACAGTGTATCCATATGGGAATTGAACCCAGGTATCTTGCATGACAAACAAAACCTTGAACAAGAGGGCTTCTACAAAGCCCTGTAAGTCCTTGACACTAACACAGACAGAAGTCATCAGAGATAGAAGAAAGAAGTCATCAAATTTATATAAATATCTCCAAACATTATTCTGATTAGTATTAACCAAATTGACCACCTGCTGTTTTGACTCCAGGCAGAATCATGGCCATCTGCAGTGTCTTCACAGCCTCTGCATGATCTCCCTGCTTCTTCAGGATGCGTGCTTTGATCAGGTTGTACAGGGGGTGGTCTCGTACCTGAGGACACACAACAACAGCATGCAGTAGGTCACACGGAGAGTTTCCATTTGGTCAAGATGGGCTTCATGATAGTCAAGTGGCAGTAAGACTATACATGTGCATGTGTTATTAACCATTATCATGTGTCAGTAACATAGGGTCAATAGACATGTATCAAAATAGTCATTAAGCACATGCCTATAGGCACGTCAGCATATCTGTAAGCATGTGTCCTTGAGCATGTGTCTGTAAGCATGTCTGTAGCCATGTGTCAGTGTGATCTGTAAGCATGTGTCAACATGATCTGTAACCATGTGTCTGTAAGCATTTGTCACATGATCTCTAAGCATGTGTCCATGATCACATGTCTGTAATCATATATCATCATGATCTGTAATCAGGTGTCCAGATGATATGTAAGCATGTGTTCATAAACATGTGTCTGTACCCTTGTGGCAATATGATTTGCAAGAATGTATCCTTGAGCATGAGTCTGAAACCATGTGTCATTGAGCATGGGTCTGTAACCATGTGTCAACATGATCTGCAACCATGTGCCAACATGACCTGTAAGCATGTGTCAAGATGATCTGTAAGCATGTGTCCTTGTGTCTGTGTCTGACCATGTGTCTGTACCCATGGGTCAAATTGATCTCTAAGCATGTGTCCATGAACATGTGTTTGTACCCATGTGTCAAACTGATCTCTAAGCATGTGTCCATGAGCATGTGCCTGTAATCATCTGTCAACATGATCTGTGACCATGTGTCTTTGAGTATGTGGCAATAACATCGAGTGAACAGACATGTGTTAACATGGTCATTTAGCACATGCACATATCCATGTGTCTATAAGCATATGTCCATGAGCATGTTGCATTAACATTGAGACAACAGCCATGTGTCACTCACAATGTTTCAATAATCATGACACATCTAAATATGTGAAGAAAAACCGATTAAATAACTCTATGTTGTGAAGCAGAATTCATTCAAAAAGTCCCACTAAAGAGAATTACAGCAAACAAGTGAATTTAGACTGACTTCATCAAGCACTTGGATATTTTGACAATGTTGACTGATAAATTTTCATCTGTAAATAGTGATAAAACAGCATGAATACTGAAACAAATACCTCAAAGTTGTAGCTGAGACCCACTTCCAGGGACTGGTTGGCCAGTTTGAAGTTGTTCTGGTGTAGATGGATCTGCAATACACAATTACATATGCCTCACCTGTAGCAATACACTTGGACAGAAAATCCAACACAAGATGCGAGCTGTGTCATACCTAGTATTTAAAATTCTCCCCTTCTCTTGGTTGTTCAACTTCCTCGCTCTGCATTATTTTCATAGTATAACACTGCTCTGTAAATAATCCAGCCTGGACCTGACAATCCTGTGACTGATATCACAATCTATATAATCACTGGACCAATCAGCCAGCCTGATCCGTTTGATGGTTAGAGTCCTTTTACAACAAGTATAGGCTGAAGACAAGTGTGAATCTTCATGAGGCCTCCACTTCCTAAATTAAATCTTCAAACAAATTAATGTCACCTATACCAATGACTGTAATTAAACATGAGGGTTAAAGGTCCTTGTCCTTTCCGTAAGTTAAATGTTCAAGGGTACCACAAGAGCAAACTTCAGCGACTCCTTGAAGTTTTCAACACCTTCATGGAAGCATTACTTATCACATTCCAGTCACTCTTTGGTGTATGCATAGCAATATCCCAGCAAAACCACCATAACTGGGCTTCACACATTATAGTCATGATCACCTGAACACATTAGTCGCCTCTTACAACAACATGGGTTGCTGAAGACCAATTCTAACCCAGATCTTATTGAGTCCCTAGCTGATGGCAGTGTGTACCTGAGCCATGAGGATGTGGGCGTCGGAGAAAGTTGCATCCTGGTCCAGGCAGTGCTGTAAAGTGGCCTGAGCTGCATCTATGTCTCCTGGAACAACAACATCGTCATCATCAACACCATGATAGACAACATTAATAGCAACATCATCAACAACATGACAGACAACAACACTGACAGCAACAATAGCAATATACCTCAGAGTACCTGTGCACCAGATTGAATGGAATTTCCCTCTGGGCATACCATCAGTTAACATTCTCTCTTCATATGGAGCTTTTTTCAAGAAGTTGTGCTATATGGCCAACGACTCTTGTTTTCACCTTGAAGAATCAGTGTTCATATCTCCATGGTTGTTCCAAAAACAATGGAGGAATCCAGTCAACTTTACTACACTATGATCTGCCTACTGACAGAGGTGCATACTCATTGCACATGTTTTTGTCGCCACATCTACTTGACTGTACATCAAGAAGAAGAAAGTGCCAACCTGCGAGGAACTTGACCTTGCCAATGAGATACACTGCCTCCATGAGGCCTGGGACTGCACGAGTGAGGGGGTCTAGCACTTGGTGACACCGCCGCAACACTGGATTAATGGGCTGACCCCTTGCCACAGGCTGAAATATAGTTGTAACAGCGATACATGTTATCAATCAGCCAAAACATTACCATGGTAAAGAAACATGCATAGGTCTGTACACTGATGATGTTTGCTTCTTTGTTCTTGTATGCCTCACTCAGCACAATGTTCAAGCTTTATGGCAGCAGTCTGTTGATAATCAAGTACTGACCAGTGATCAACACAATTAGTGTATGATGACGTGTCGGCAAACCTGACCAATCCCATTAGTCACCTCTTACAGGCTGCTAAAAAAACAATTCTAAGCCAGATCTTCACAGGTTTACACAGATTAGAAACTGAAGTATTCCAGGTGTTCACAGCAGATGGGTCATCGGCATGACGAGCAAAGGCTTCAACCACTAGACTACCCCACTGCCCTTCCAACTCTCTGATGGGTATACTGCACACATATCATGAATAACATGGTTCAATGACACTGGAATGGATCCTACCGTTTGTGGAGCATACTGGAGGTAGTCCTTGATGACCTCGAGAAGGAAGTCTGGATTGAGCAGGAGGTAGTACTGTACACCTAGTGGCAGGCCCTGAAGGACACAGCATGTATAAAGTACAACAATAACAAGTAACAGTAATTTATCAGACACATAACACAGGATCACAGGCACATACAAATTGGAAACATATACAAACAACACATTATGAGTCCTTGGATATGCAAAAATGTATTGCTGGGTGATCCATTAGATTGTATTACAGATTTCACAACACAGCAGACTTAATGTCTAGAAATATGCTCAGAGCCTGGGACTGCCACTGGTTCTTTTACTTCAAGTCTCTACTAGTGTCTAATATCCGGAGTAAACTTCCACACCATCATGGTGAGATGAAACACAACCAGCCAAAAAAATCTGTTCAAGGCCTGGTTCCCCATTCAAGGGACGGTTCTCTAAAACAATCTTAAAAGCTGCAGCTATCAAAGGCCTATGATAAAGTATGTGAGTTTTACAAGTTTTTACACAATGAATTTTGTGGAATGGGGCTTTTCTCCACAATCCTTACCATTCCCGCAGACAGTGAGATCGCCAAAATATAATCAGCTGTACACCTGTGTGGACCACTACATTTGAATAAATAAAAACAAGATGGCCAGCTTTTGTAACCTACCTTGAGGGCTGAAAAATGGAGCTCAATACATTCATTGAGAAGCTCCATCACTTTCTCTGGGCCCTTGTTCTTCTTCCTGGCCAGAACTGAACTCAAGTAAGCCAATTCCTGGGACAAGAAAGAGTGTTCAGTTTCAATGCAAAATGTGTAACTTTCATCTAAGTTTATTGGGCTTCAGTCTAAGTAAATTTAGCCTCACTACATTTCGCTACACTCCACTACTGAGTCTAATAAAACCTTGTGGGAGGTCGCGTCAGGTAACCTTTGAGACTGACCAATCAGAACACAGCTTACCAAATTGCAAAAGTGGACATTCGCACATACCTTTTGAACATTTTATCTCGAAAAGGTTCGTACCCCAACGATTCCGAAAGCTATTTAGCATACAACAGTCGCTGAAAATAGTGTTTTTGGCAATATTCAAGGATGTCAGCTTGCGGAAGTATTAGTTAACGGTAACCATGTCAACAGCAACCCCAAAGCGTATTTACTGCAGGTCAAACAACTGTGTTATATGGGGAGTTTTGTTTGTGGAGGGCTCTGTGTCAGTGACCTAAGTACTTTGTAAGTCCCTTCCGATCCCTAAGTAGTAGCCGCTGTCTGATTGGATAAATCTATTTAACCATCTCGCATTTGATTGGAAGGTCATAGGTCGCTCAAAGGTTACCTGACGTGACCTTCTACTAGAATTTGTTAGACACAGTGGTGGAGTGTAACGAATAACACTGAGACTAAGTTTACTGATTGGCCATATTTGTGGGTTTGGGTAGCAAATGTAGGTGGGTTAGTGTGGCAACTATAGGTGGGGCAGTGGGGCAAGCGTAGGTGGGAGAGCATGGACATTGTAAGTGGGATAGTATGGTAACTGTGAGTGGGATAATGCAGGAGGGTAACATGGCAACTGTAGGTAGGATAGCATGACAGCTGTATGTGGGATAGCATGGCAACTGTATATAGGATAGCATGGCAACTGTACGTGGGGTAGTGTGGCAGCTGTATGTGGGATAGCATGGCAACTGTGGGTGGGGTAATATGGCAAATGTAGGTGGGGTAGCAAGGCAACTGTAGGTGAGGTCGTGTGGCAAATGTAAATGGTCCAGTGACACTGTCCAGTCTGCTTTGTTGGTGTACTGCAGATACATACATCATGAATTACAGTAATTGGTAAGCAAATGAGAAATAAAGGTCATGTGCACGACATGTAAAATGCTTTGCATCAGTATGAACAGATGACAGGGTTGGGTAACAACTGAAACAAATCTTACATCATGATTTCTAATTGTTTATTAAGTTTGCTTGTGACAAAGTGACTAAATACATACTGGTGATCGTCCTATTGTCTGCTGAATCTCATTGAGGAACTCCAGTTGTTGGGCAGCTTCCTCCACCTGGTTCTCTATCAGCTGACACCGGATAATACCTGCAGCCAGGGAAACATAATGTTTACTTGGACTTGAAGAGGGTGAGAGGGGAGTTTAGTTTTACGACACACTCGGCAATATTCCAGCCATATGGCGGCGGTCTGTAAGTAATCGAGTCTGGACCAGAAAATCCAGTGACCAACAATATGAGCATCAATCTGCACAATTGTCAACCGAGTCTGACCACCCGATCCCGTTAGTCACCTCTTATGACTAGCATAGTCGCCTTTTATGGCAAGCATGGGTTGCTGAAGGCCTATTCTACCCCAGGACCTTCACGGTACTTACTACCAGATAATTGCATATTCTACAAGTTCTTTAAAGTAAAGCATATAACCTGTAGCAATGTGAAGGAATCAGGGCTTCCCTAACTTCTTCTTAGTGGTATATATCTGCATTTGGGATATGAGAAATATCATCATGACTACCAATGAACAGGTAAGAGTGAGTGAGTGTTGTTTTATGCCACAACATTCCAGCAATATCATGGCAGAGGACACCAGAAATGGGCTTCACACACTGTACCTATGTGAGGAATTAAACCACAGTCTTCATCGTGATGAGTGTACGCTCGAACCATTCTACGAATTTTATGAAGCGGACATACCTGTGAGAGCAGCAACACTTGTCTCATCCAGCTTCATGGCATTCCTGTAACACTTCATGGCTTCCTTCACCTTGCCCTGCAGCAGCAACTGATATCCGAGTTCGTTCACATACTCCGAGTTGTTACCCTCCATACTCACGGCCCTCTCAGTCAGTGTGTAGCACTGCTGTAGAACTAGGGCATTGCGACCACTCTGAAAGAAGAAGAGTACCAGTGTAATATAGTTTGGGTTCAGCCAAGTCGTGGCAGAAATAATTAAGGGTTTCAGATATTTATCCTCCAGTGAACCTGAAAGGAGTTTTGGCTATGGTCGTGATCAACACTTATGTAGACTCAGCACATGCCTTCATCACCACAGGCAAGTGACTTTGCGAATGAATCTGTTCGCCAGGCATTGAATTGATACCTGGTAGGGTGAGAAGGTGATATGAGCAAGGTGTGTGCACCTACTCATCAAATCAAATTCATCATCATGCACTGCACAGGCATTAGACTACATCCGCTCTCCCTTTCACAAAACATATGGTTTTGCTCACTGCCCTGCGCCATCTACTTTTCATGCTCCCTATCCTTGTTTGCCAAAAGCTACTCGTGCACATTGATTTACCAAGATACTCCTCAGCATGTGGATCATGCCTGGCAAACTGTAAGATGCATATCGCACAGGATTTTAGATGATGCATAATGACATGAGAAAATGAAGTTCTTGTTATTAATGCAGTTACTACATCTTAAAGTAGAGAACAGTACAGTATTTTTTCTACATTAAAACACCTTCAATTTCACCTAGGTCTTGGTGACACCTACCAGTCTGGCAAACACCTGGGCCATGTTACAGTACAGGTAGGCATTGCGGGGTTCAAATCTGTCCATGTTGGTGATCAAATCACCTATCACACTTGCCGCCTAAAACACAAAAACGAGTGGAAGTATAGATATGATTACATGCAGTACAAGGCTGAGTCTAGGTAAGCCAGTCAACCTTCTAGGAAAAGTCAACCTTTGTTGAATACAGACAGATAGTGACACATTCAGAAGACAATCAGATTGATGAGTAAGATATAGAGTAAAAGAATTATCACACTGAGGTAAACACTGTGGAAATCAACACTGAGTTGCTTCTTATATTTTCTGACACTTAGTTCCATGTGATATAGCATATATTCACCTCTGATGCATTTCCATCACGACACAGCCACTGAAGCCCAGTGTACCGCATGGCTTCTATACAATGCATGTCCACCCCTAGGGCTCTGTGCACGGAAAGATGATAAACACAGAGTAATTAACACAGGACAATAAGTATAGGAGAAAATACGCCTCCGAGATTTTGGTAGACAATGTAAAACCAGAGGGGATGGAATTTTACATTGTCTACCAAAACCAAGGAGAAGTGTTTTCTTTAACATATATACTGTCAATGATGGGTAATTACAATGTAGATGATCATTTAATGAAGCTACATAACAATAACTGAAGTGGGCATAAAATCAATTTAATGGCAGTAACTATAAGTAGATAATTTAACCCCACCACATTCATCGGCTCGATGGCCGTGCAGTAGAGTGTCTGCCTATGATTGTTAGAGTTGCAGTGCCAGTCCCGCCTTGGAAAACATATGTATTGTGAGTTTAATCTTGAACGATATTTTTCAATTGATTTCAAGCACTCATGCTTCATTTGAATGTTGATGTTCATAAGAAGTATGAAAAGTTAGGAAAAGTGAAACCTGGGAAGCGGTCTTACAAACAAAAAGTAAAACCTGTCCCTCCAAAACAAAAACCTCAAATGTGGTTATTCTGCAAAAACAAGAGATGACCTAAATATAGTGAGAACCACACTTTACGTTTATATTGAGACATAGTACTATTGATGTGAGAGAAGGAAAACACAATCTAACATTTAATGTTAAATACAGAATTCAAGATGATTATAGACATATATTAACATATGAGAGGAGAAAATGATTAACATACAAGGGTAAATACTGAATTGGTGAGAATGATCAGCCCAAACTAATAAATGGGAGAGGATGAGATAAACACAAAGGTGAATACAGAGCGTGCAAGAACTGACATACTGCCATCATTGTGATCAGTCCTATGTTCACCTGATTTAGAGTGACTTACTTCAGGTTTATGGTTGTGACATTAAATAGTCAGCCTTATACGTTGACAAACTCTCCACCATCACTGTCTCTGATAGCAATTCACGAATATAAATCAATAGATGATATTGCAACTGCTTAAGTACAGGTTCCAAATACTTTGGCTTTTCAGTTGTAACTTCGACCCGTGAAGATGTGGGCTGCATTGATCTCCAGTAACTCATGTTTGTTGTAAAAAGCGACTAACAGGATTGGGTGGTCAGATTCGGTGACTTGGTTGAAACGTCACCATATCCCATATGCATAGATTGATGCTCATGGTGTTTATCACTGGAGTGTCTGGTTCGGACTCAATTATTTACAGATGACCGCCATATAGCTGGAATATTGCTGACTGCAGCATAAAACTTAATTCACTCACTCAGTTGTAATTTCACAAAGTGAGTGAGTGAGTTGGGTTCAACACCACTTTTTACAGGGTTTTAGTTCCATCACAGTATGTAAAAATGGGAGGAATGTCTGGATTGAAATAAGTGTCAAGCATTTCCTACTTTTGCTAAGTCCTATGACATAGTTGTGATTGTGGCAAACCTAGGAATATAGTTGTGGAGAACCAAGGAACCTTCAAGGCATGGCACAATTCTTCAAAGCGATAATAGCACTTGATCGCTTTGAGGAACAGGGCTCTAGACCACAACTAACCTCTTTTTCACAGACTTACACTATTCAATGCTGCAAAAAATACTATGAAGACAGTATTGCCATGTCAAAGTGAGTGAGTGAGTGAGTGAGTGAGTGAGTGAGTGAGTGAGTGAGTGAGTGAGTGAGTGAGTGAGTGAGTGAGTGAGTGAGTGAGTCTTCACATGGGCTTCACCCATAGTACCAATGTGGGGAATTCACTGAGTTGTGACAAACAAGCACTTTTAAAACTAGGCTATCCCAAGGCCATAAATGTGCAAATGACTGTGTGACAGTTTCCTAAACAAATTTTTGACTCTCAGCTGTAAGACGTCTACCTGAACAAGACATCCCTTATTCTGCTCACCTTTGCGCTGTCTCAATTGTCTGGTCCCAGTCCTGGAGAGCTAACTGTAGCTTCATTTTCTCGATAAGAGCAGGGAGGAATCCAGAGAAACCCACCACCACCTGGTTGACTACTTCCAGGGCGCCGCTGAAGTTGCGGCGGAGCTCCAAGAACCTGGACTTGCCAAACAGGGCATCAATATCTCTGTTGCCATGTTTCCTATTGCCGAAAACAACATGGTCAGTTTCCAATCACCGTGTTTAGAATGATTACAGACAAATTATGATGTTTACACTTCAACAGTTTTGAGCAACAGGTTTTAGATGTTGTCCATCAGTCTGTGCTGAAGACTTTTCAGACTACCAGCTGAATCCTGATTCTTAGAATCAGTTTGATGAACATACCTGACTAAAACTGAAAATTACATAGGCTACACCGGTCTGTTTTCCAAAATATCATCTAAACACAAAGATGATCTCTCCATATATTCAAACAGTGACTTACAACAAAGACAAGGACATTAAAGTACTTTTAGACAGTATCAATACTAACTCCATTGCATCTTCAAAGTATCTAATGGCTTTCTTCAGATCTCGGCCACCTGACATCTCAATCCAGCCCCTCAGTACCAGGCCCTGTAAATTGAAAACAATTGAAAATGTTGAGCATCTTAATAAGTAAAAGGAAGGGAACTTGTCAGAACTAAGATCATGATAATTTCATGGTAACTGATTATCTTTGAACATGCAAACAAACTATGTTACAGCTACAGATCTAGAGCTAAACGCCTGTCTAGGTCCAGATAAATCTCTAGACTAAAAAACAAGACCATACCTCTCTCGCAGAAGGGTCCATCTTCAACATCCGATCAATGTACTCCCTGGCCTTGTCAAACTTGCCAGTGTGAAACAGGAACAGTCCTGCATAGTACAAGCCCTGACGCAACACGGAATTACAGAATTAGTTAACAACTGGAGCTTCAGTCAGTGAATGATGGACATCTGATCCCCTCTTTAAGCCATATTTATCCAATATTGAAACTACACGTGAATGATGGAACACAGACCAGGGTAAACCTGCTTGCAGCATGTCAATGGTAGATGCCTACAGGGTTCTACTATAATAATCAGCCAGGTCCGACATGGTGGGCATCCAGTACTCATGTCAGTTGGTTTCTACAGAGAGCTCCATTTGCTGGAGATCATATTGAGACAATGTAATGTACACACAATACCAGGGTCTCCTTTCATAAAACATTAAGATGATCATAAGTCACTAAGGTAACCTCAGTGCAAAGTTAATGAATGGGAGTTAAAGTTAACCTTCGTAAAGGTTGCTTCATGAAATGAGCCCATAGTTTTGAAAAGTAACTGATTTCCCTAAAACTAACCATTTCTCCTGACTGCTTTCTCTCTTCTTTAAGTTTGGCATCTAATTCTTGTATTGCTTCCCGATCTGAAAGCAAATAATACAAGTATGAGTCCTTAATATAGACAAGCACTATTACATACTTTTGTCTTTCCATTGTCTATCTGTCATCACTAGTGTATCCAGGTGATACAACCTGGGTTACATCTACAATAAAATATATAAAATCATTAAGTCTAATACATTGGAGCACAGCAGTGTAGCGGTTAGCGAGCTGGCCTCTTATGCCAAAGGCCTGTGTTCAAATCCTGGTGGAGACACAAAACATTTGTGACCTGGTCTCATAAAAATTTTGATTGGTTAATAGCCAAAGCATACAAAACCATGTCAGCAGATCTGCCAGGGTGTACGAACCATGCAGCCCATCACACATGTCACATGAAACACTACATGGGTTATGCGAATGATCTTGACTGCCAAACAGCTGATCGTTTTGAAATTTTAGAGTTGGTGTATACAATTAAGACTATACACAGAATAATAAAAATGTTGCCATAATTTTTATTTCCTTGTGTAAAAGTGCCTCTGGAAACACAAAATTCACAAGGGTCTTACACTCCTCTATACCCCCTTTGAAAACACCATGTAACTTTACCCTTAAGATAAATTTGGTGAATTCTGTTCGGTCAACAGCCAAAGCATACAAAACAATGTAGGCGGATTTGCCTAGGTGTACAAACCATACACCCTGTCAAATCTGCCATGTGACACACTACACGAGTTGTACGAAAGACCTTGACCTCAGATGGGATGTGGCTGCCACACAACAGATTGCTTCAAAATCTTAGAGTTGACGTAATACAATTATGGTATAAACAGGGTAATAAAATTTTGCCATAATTTCTTATTTGTTTGTGCCCATAAATACATCCAAAAAATAAAATATTTCTGCATTTCACTTGATATCTAAGAAAACCTCAAATTCAATCATTTCTATCATCCCAAGTTATCTCCCTTTATGGCTGTTCATGAAACATCATGGCGAAACTTTTTGTGTCTCACTCTGTTTCTAGTATGTTTGTGCAGTATCTGTTAAATGTTTCACAGGCAGCGGCGCATCACTTTTATTTGTGTGCGTAACAATTTTTGACTGCCATTTTAAAAAAAATAATTTTGACTTTGCCGCATCCCGATCATCTGTTTGTCCACTATAAGGGTAAGTATCTGTAAGAACGAGTGTGACAGAACCTACAACTGATCAACACATGGCTAAACTTTCCAAGCTGTATTTCTGAGAGAGAAAAAAATATATGCATTCCTCCCTCATCACTTTTTTCTATCAAACATTTTTCAAAAAAGCAGTCCCACCCACATCACTTTTGATGTATTTTTTTTAGCTGTATTATGAAATCTACTGAAACGAAGCTCACACTGTCTTCTCCTTTTGTGTCACTTCCTGGAAGCAGAGCCCAAACAATGAACCAGGGCCCACTTGCACAAAACGATCTTAGAGCTACAATTATTGTAAATCCTTAAAGGTCACATGCAACGTAAAACACAACTTTGCAGATTCTGGTACCTTTTGGTATGCATTTACCGAAACAAATCATAAAAAATGCCAATTCAACCTATAAAGTTGAAAAAAAAACGCGATGGAAAAAAAGCCCGCGAAATCGGAGTTCAAATGTTTCACTAAATTCCCCCCAGCGCTGGGGGGAAAACTGGTTTCAACAGCTGTGCTGCGCTGCGCCGGTGACGCATTCACAGAGAATAGGTTCGCGGAGCTCGAAACAGTATGCATGCCTAGCGTCTGAGGTTGTGAGCAGTAGTATAAACTTGGTTGTGTACACAAACAAATAAATAATCTGCTCGTTACGTAAAAAAAACTTGTTGATTGTGGTAAGCAGTCTCTGTCACAGAGAAAGCTCAGTGTCTGGTTTATTCACACCTATAAGTCTGCCTGCCTGTCTGCTAATGACAATATGCAGTACACAACTTCAATCATTGCCCACGTGCAATTTGAACTTAACACCTATCAGACTATACGACATAAAGAAAATAAGTTGATTTATGACTCGTGCACCCGAGTCCAGTGTCTGCCACATTATGTAATTAGGCATGTGTGATACACATGACATGTTTTTATGTCTGTGGGTTGTAAACATACTACATTCATTTTTTGGGATGACTGGATCTGACGGAAACTGGTGCAAACTCTTGTCAGTTTCAAGTCCTGCTTTGTGCTTGGACGAATGACAGATTCCAGCCATGCAGTAGTTTACCATCTCTGCTGACATGATTTTTAATTGGATCGAGCGCAAATTCAAAGAACATGTATTTTCCAAACCCAACATCTCTATATACATTCTTCATGGATAACGACTTCTTTTAGTGTATATGATTCTGTTTGACAACAGTATATGAATCCATACTGAAACGACGCATCAAGTACACAAAAAGAAGTTGTTATCCATACAGAATCTTACTTTCTTGTGACTGGCTACACTTCTAAAATGCCCATCAAACAGATCATCTTTCTGTACACACAATGAGCCCTCAGCATATCAGCAAATGAAACAGCCAATCGGAAACCGTCGTTACACTTGAGTGCATATCCACCCGGTATGACAGGCTTCGTTTCGGGGGAAGTAAGCCCAAGCACAAAATATTGCACTTTTGAATCGCGATTGTACGCTTATAATTTTGTATATTTGTTTTTTTAAAGCAGCAATGTATATTATATGTCATGAATAAGTGATAAATGTGTTTTAATTATGTTTGATTTTTTGGTTGCATGTGACCTTTAAGATCGCGATCTTAGGCTTCGGCTACGATCACCATCCACTTGCACAAAGTGATTGTAGGCTAAGATCATTGTAAGTTACAATCAAAACTTACAATTGGTCGGAACCAATTGTAAGGAGCTAAGATCATTGTAGTCAGTAGCAAAATGGTGTCCAAGTTGGTGTCAATTTCACGTAAATAATTAGCTTTACGTTTGGGGATTACTTTCATATTGCATAAAACTATGATTTGCCTCGACACTTCAGCGACACGGAGAATGCCACATTGATTTCACATCTGAAATATCGTTATTTGCGGTAGTGAACAACATCATTATCGAGTCGATAACATAGAGTACAATTCTCATCCGATTCAGTGTTGGAAAAAGTATGAACACCATACCTTTGTGATAAACTAGGAAAGGATAGTAACGAAAGGTGTCTGCATGCGATTAGCAGTGGCCATGACCTTTTCAATAACTCAAGGGCAGCTAATCTTAGTTTTTATGCAAGATGGAAGTGGTTTCCGTTTGCATATTATGCCGTTGCCGTAATATCTTCCATGCCCAAATACAATGCATGTTCTGTTGTGACAGAACAGATCTCCACGTGTTTCTTTTCGGTTAATGATTTTGTCTTAGTTTATCAGTGAAATAATCTACAGTTGGATAACGTGCAAAATTATGTTTTTTCTACTTGTAAAAATTGAATCTGACGAGAGACAAGAGTTGTAACCTATGCATTTTAAATATAATACAAGTATTCGTCAAACGGGAAAAATACACTTGCTGGGGTATGTGAAATTTGCATAAAACGTTTTTTTAACAAAACGAAAAAATAATTATCAACAAAATAGCATAAAGTAATTAATATAATGTGGATGAGCATTCAACAACACATACAACACACACGAAATAATAACGTTTTCATATTTCCCTGTCATGAATTTTCCACAACACTCCCACAGTCATGTCACACTTGCATATCTTTACAAATCTAATGCTTGCGGGATATATATGGGATTTTACTCCAAATAAAACCTACGAGATGCCAAACTATGTTCAACTGACAGCCACTGACAAACCATGGTACATTTAGGTGTTATATCATAAGGAAATTTTATTTATGTGCTATCTTTTGATTTCATGATTATTAGATCAATAACTCAAGACCCAATTTGTTAACGTATTTGTTTGTATTTCAATACTTGCATAAAACATGATAGGTCTATGGTTGCAGTATCACATGTTTAGTTCATAAAAAATTAGAATGTAGAAAAGTTAGAGAATAACCCCTGAGGTATGAGTGATTATACATGTTACCTTCCACGTTATCGCTTTCTTCTTTAACGTTATCATTTCCTTCAAAGATTTGTGGGTTGGGGTTTTTTTGTTGTTTTTTTTTTTGTTTTTGTTTTTTTGTTTTGTTTTCATGAAAAATCTGCAAGGTGCGATTTAGGAAGGGATGTCTTTTGCGTGCGGGAACAAGTTCCACGTTTTATTTGCGCTGCATGCTATGTGCACTTGAAGACAACTGTAGACAGGAGTCGAGTTTAAGAAATTTCTACCTCCAACGTTGAAGAGTTCAATCTTAGCTAAGATTGCAATCTTAAATCCATGCTGTCTTAAGATCGTGTTTGTGCAAGTGGATTAGAGCAATTGTACGGTGATTGTAAAGTTGATTGTAGGGGCCTAAGATTGATTGTAACTAAGAAAGCTCTGTGCAAGCGGGCCCAGATTTCTTTCTTTCTTATTACTACTTTAACGCAAACACATTGCAAATGATTAACATGTCTTACCAACTGTCTGACTCCGTTTGTGAGCAAACATTAACGCCATAGTTGAACAAAGGTTCACATCTCTTTTATCTTTCAGCATGTCGAGTTCTCTCATCCCTTCCCCTGTCTGGTCTGAAACAAAGAAAACATGGATGTGGTTTGGGGCTCGATTTAGTACATTGTTACATGCAATGGTGCAACTCAATATTGCAAAGTGCAACCTAGTTTTCTGTATATGTTGCACCAGCTGTAAGTCAATACTTTATTGGGTAAACCACTGTGTACATCATCTAAATATTTCAATAGCCCATTTCTTTCATTACATATCACAATAAAAGCAGGGCACTGGACTTTGTTCGGTTTCAATCTCAGGTTACACATGGTGCAAGTAGGTAGACACCTCTTAAACCAAGCCCAGATGTTGCAAGTATGTCTGGAGTAAACATTCCTGACTGAACAATGTGCATTCAACATTATATCTAACAGTAACTCCTTACTATGAATAACTTCATTCAGATTGTTGTTTAATGCTACTTTAGCAACATCCATCAACATGATTGCAATTGGTCAACAATCCTATCAATCAAGTGATTGATATCATCGGAATTATTCAAGGACTTAGGACATGACATGCATCAACCAAGTCAGCAAGCCTGATCACAGTAACCCATTAGTCACCTAATATGAGAAGCAAAAGTTGCAAGGTGTTGCATTCTTACCAGGAATCACAAAGAATGTCTTTTGCAACCTATAAGTATCAACCATTAAAAACTTCAGATTTCACATTCTCTCAAGTCCAACTGCATCTAAATTACTACTAGTAGTACATGATGGAACTGGTAATTTCATAATCTGTACAGCACTGATATGTGAGGATGTACAATACAAGTACAAAGCATGATAAACAAACTGAAAGTAACACTTGACAATGTGGGCAATCCTATTCAGTCAGAGAAGAACTGATACCAATAATTGTGGCACATGTTTTAGCTAAGAGTGACATCTAGGGTGAACATTGCAAATATGAGTAGACATACTAAAAGGCTGTCATGAAGTATGCAGGATTTTAAGATCTTTAATGTATTTTGCCCAAAAGTGTATCAATATCTTGGAACTGGCATTTCCAATATTTTGATTAATATATAATTGAGAAATATACACTGACAAAGAAATAAAAGCAAATGTCTTCTCTCCTTGTAATTAATATACCATATGAACATGATGAAACTCTTTGTGCTCTGTTCAGAATGACAGAAGAATTCTGCAAAACATTAGGTACATATGTCATTTATATCAAACCATATTGGTGGACAGCTTTCGGTGTGCACAAAATAAATCATCTGAGACGACAAGGCAATCTGTACATTCTGACTGTTTAGTATAAAGAAAGTGAGATAGCAAATACTTTAAGTACCATATGCTACCAAGATATCATCACACTTTCGCATGTTTAGAAAACATACTTACCTTGCAAAATCTTTGCAAATGCTGCAAAGAACTTGAGAACAGGATCATTCCCATATTTCTGCAAGCCTTCTGTGGCAGTGCTTTCAACATGGTTGTAGTATTTCTCTCTTAAATAATAATTTATTTTTGCCTGAAAAAGAAAAATATCAACCATCGGAGAAAAAATCTCTATAACAAAAATTAAAGTTAAATGATAATGAAGATCTTTCTGCTCACATACTTTGACTTCATATAATGGAGCCATACAATTATAAACATATTGCAAAGCAAAACTTTCAAACATGTCATCATCATACATAAACAAAACTGGCCTGTAAGTCCAAGGCAGGTGAAAACCTATGTTTTGTCCAGATTTCACTCAAACCACTTGTCAGAACTTCTTTGAAAGGCATTTTAGAAGCTGTATAGATGAAGGAAAACCAAGTCCTATGATGACTTGCTTGCTAACGGTGTTAGTACCTGCACTGAAATGTCGCACCTATTACAATAAAGAAGTAGACTATCCACAGAACCTGATTTTCCTTCATTTGTCAGAAGATATGATACAAGTTAGATATGACTAGCTGTCAAACGATCTCATCCTAGGAATTGCTCGGGTGCATTAGGTTTCTGCGATTAATTAAAAAAATCAGTACAGTTATTTTCAAATGAGAATGCCCCAAATCATGTGGCAACTTCACTCCAATTTGTGATATGACAATCAACGATTGTACACAGATGACAGCATACCTGAGTTCAGTGTTTACATGCGTCGTTACAACAAAATTGATTGCGAAAAATTACAATTTGGTTTAGCCCATATTCCCGAAAGAGGAATGAGTGGATATTCTACATACATCACGTCTTCGTTTACTCTTCTGCCATTGCCAGTGTACATTTGTCAAGAATCTCAAACATAGTATGAACATGATGAATACACCGGTAAGTAACGGTACTCGTACAACGAATTAACATGCATGTGCCTTCGGTAATGTCCTTTTCAGTCCACAATCAATATTACGTGACATTTTCATCTCAGTCCCAGAATATATGTACTTACAATCGTTACGGGATCAGCGTCTGCCATTTCGTTCCGAATGTAAAGGTTGATTTTATGCAAAAGCCTGAAAGTGTATAATTGCTATCTCGTTTGTTTACTCCACCGCTGGAGTATTTTCATTTACGCATGCGTGAAATATTGCCTTTCCGATTCCGGTTTATTCTTAAGGGCACTGAAATCAACAAAGCTTTGTAAATGTATTCTTGGACATAACTTGTGGATATGCTTTAGAACAATAAATAGAAAAGTAAGAAATTTGGAGTTCCGTAGAGCAAGATAAATCATTCAACTTTCCAAATAATGCATAGAGTCAATTAATTTTCTTCTGTCGTTCCCCTCAATTTGCATATGACCTGGCACCATGACAATAATGACAACAATAAGGTCATTTCCGGCGGCGTGCTCTGTCACTATGTACAGGCCAAAGCAAGAAGCTAAATGGTGGGGTGTCATCTAAAACAAGTAACAGCCTGTTGGAATTAGATACGTTTAAAGTTTCATCTGAAATGTCACAAGCTCGATTCTATGAGCCGAATGCAGGACCACTGAAACTCGAACATGACCGTAAGTGACATTTACAAATGTGATTTATAAAACCGAATTTTGTTTTTAGAGTTCAGTAAAAGTTTGGTAGTAGATCCAGACCTTAATTAGCCTGAATGATAAAGGAAACTTTTTCTTAGGTATTATAATATGATAACTAATGTTCATTATTTATATTTGTGGAAGAAATGTTCATTATTTTGCTATACTGTTCATTATTTATATTTGTGGAAGAAAATTCCATGTTTATGATTTATGCACAATGTTAATGAACATAAAGGCTGACCAATTATTTATATGTAAATACAATATCAGTTGAAGTTATATTTAGATATGAATGTCTTGTATGGATTTTAAATTCTTAATGTTTGATGACTGTGTTGGATTGTAGAAGTCTGGTCACATGATGGAGTTTGATATTTAATTAGAGCATATGACAATAATACTTTTTGACTGAGTTTGAGACATATTTCTGGAGGAACAATTTTATGAATTATAATATGCTTGGTGCTTTGAATTGTTTGATCTTGGACTAATCTTTAGACATATGTGATATTGGATTGGTATTCCAGACTCAATTTTAGGGGGAAACTAGACTCTAGATTCATGTATACTTTGAATATTATTCTTAATATATATTGCAAAGTTTTTATGTTGTTTATTTTACATTTTAATCTTTTGATTTTACCTTTGGAAAGCACACATAGATTTATGCACAGAGTCTTCATCAGTATACATGCAGTGACAGTAACTCCACATAATTGTGAATTGAAAGTATTAAGAGGCATTTGGAAATAATTCAACATATTCTTGTGTAGGTTTGTGTATTTTTCACAAATTGAATTATTTATTGGATGAGAACTGAATACTAATCTTTTGACAATGATGTAATGCATTTCATATTCATATGCATCTTATTCTCATAAACAAATGGTATTTACAAACCAATCTCAAAGGTTGAATATGTCATGTCTGTGACAAAAATTGTTAATGTATTGCTGAAAGAAATAAACAATACTACAGCAAAATCGGAAGATGAAAGAAAATAATGTGTCTTATATCAATATATTGTGTGGGCGGAAGTTGAATTAGGGTTTGTTTCACACTCTCAACATAATGTTACCCTTGACGAACCTACAGGTCCCACGGGATTATCAGTTTAGGAGTATGGTTTGGCCTACAAAACTAGCTCATTGATCACGTATAAATTATTGACATCATGGCAGGTATCAGTGCTTCTGGTTCTACATATCTTGGTGTGGGGCAAGATTTTGGCTACAGCAGGAAGCTATTAAATGATCAATATCACTACGAAGAGAAAACTTTGATTTATTTATACTTGTGATTATTCTTGTCAGAAAATTGATGCTTGGACTTCATGCTGAGGTGGACCACTGTGGATGAAATCAAGATTAACTCTTTGATTTTCTGATTGTATTGATCTTGTTACAATGAATTATTGGTTAATTTGAATATGAAGTCATTAAGCGACCTTGTGCTTATTGTGTTCAAACTCTGTATGTACACTGGAAAATGTCATTTACATTTCCCTTTAAATATGTTGAAAGGGTTGCTGTCAGCACAGTTACTACTGATACGTACTCCAGGTACGTTTCTGTATACATGAATGTAATCTAGCCCATATCAGAATACAGTGAAACATGCCTGGGGTACATAATCAGTAGTACCTGTGCTGCTGACCCCTTCAGCTTATGTATCATGTATCGTACCATCAGTGATGATGCAAGAGCTTTATGCATCAACCACATACTTAGTCAACTGATTTAAAGAGATATATGACTCCAATAACATTGATTATTTTTATTCAGGTGTATTAGAATAGAGCAGAGTTAAGTTAATGAAGATGAAGTGAATTTTGCATGAAATTCTGATATTCTTTTACTTTAAGTCTTGTTTGCTATCGCCCACTTTGATGAAAGAATCTAGCATTAATCAATACTCAGTCATACTCACGCATCGATCCTGTGTAATAATTAGTGTCATGTAGTACATATGTTATAGATTCTATGAAGAGTAATCGTTACTTAACAATTCTATTTTTTCTATCATATTTCTTTGAATAAACACAGCTAACTGACTTAAATGTTGGGATTTCAATTAAACACCACGCATTCAATTAAGAGCCATGTTGAGTTCAGTAAGGGTTATTATATACTTGTTATGTAAAATGTATTCAAGATGATGCCTTTACTTTTTTCCAGGTATCTAAACAAGCTTTGTCTCGCATGGGTTGTGATGAAACCTTGAAGAAAATTATGGAACACTTCTGATTTCATACGATCCATATTTTTTTCCCTAGGTATATTAAAGCAGTGTGAAGATAACATCACATCAAGAATATGGCTAGGATACACTATACTGTAACTTTAATGTTGTAATTTAAACATCATTTAGTTCTGGAATACCTGCTGTAGTATTGCGTGACTTGATTACAAGTGTCGTGGTGTAAAGCTAACTTTGTATTGATTCAGGACATAGAAAGTTGATGAATCCAATTCCATCAAGTACTGGCGATGCAGTTAAAATTCTATCAATTGAAATTTGAATTTGTTGAAGAATAATATATATACTGGTAATACTTGTTATAAAATCAGAATGTCTAAATCAGAATGTCAAGTGAGCTGTTCTTAAAAATTGTTTGTTAGTTATGAAAGAAATTTCAGTGAAAGTTTGACTTTATTTATTAAGAATATTTGTTAAGTGTGCAAGAAATATTAATGAACCTTTGATACATGTCATATTCATAACCAGTCTTCAACATAAGATTAGTGTTCTCAAGATGTTTATCAACATGTTTACTGTACTGCCAGAATCAGTTCTTTGTCTTTGTATAGATACATAAGCTACACAATCAATAATAATTATCCAGTCAACTACCAGTTATATTGTCTGATTTCACTGTAGTGTAATACCAACTGATCAATGCCTTTGACATCTAAAGGGCTTGTTACAATATGTAAAGAAACAAAGAACAATGACTTGAAAATGTTGTGATCTGAGTCCCTATAGATTCCAATAGAATTATCTTGTAAGAAAGAAAATCTATGAAAGATTCAGATTATCAACTGTACGTCACGATTTGATAGCCATTGACTGGTGCATAGACGATATCACTTATTGTATGTCTATAAATTCAATGACAAGTTTTATCATGTGCTCAACTTTTGTCAGGTAGCTCTTATTGTAAGTTCAATTGTACTTGCTGACATTCAGCCACTTTTGGAATGGGATGAAAATAAATCCTATATTGGTAACTGGTGATAAGACTCTTTTGGGCATACAGGTTTATTGTCTAGAGAATATATAACCTTCTTCATAACACTTTCCATGTTGGTATAACATTTTGAGCATAGAAGTAGAAATAAATATTGTAATGTCACTAATGAAATTGTAAATGGTGGACAATGTTGAATCATGCTGAGGAGAGTATCACAACCTTTGGTTCTAAATGAAAGTTTCTGGCATTAAATTCTCAAACCCACCTGCCAACTTGAAAACTTATTGATGTTTTAGAAACAGGTGTACTGGAAGTGTTACTGGCACACAGTTGTTTTCACTTAGTGTAGACATAAACATTAAGACTTATACTGGAATCCAATGACTTCATCAAAAATGGATGGCATCATGTGTTTCCATGACAACCAGACTGTCTGGTTAGCAGAATGCATGTAAACATGAATTCAGTTTTAAAAAACTATTTTTACCATCAGTGTTAGGTTTTCAAAATAAAGTGTACAGTTAGTGCGATACAGTATCACTAGAACAGGCATCTTAACTAGGCATATTTTGATGTCAGATATCAAGAAATATATGAATGTTGGTTGAAATATATTTTCTAAAGAGCTTAAAAAATTTACACTAATATTCACAGCATTGATATATTACATATATATGTCATTCAAGTGAGATTCTATTGAAAATCTTTCTCACCATGTTTCCAGTTTGTGAAAAGGGAATTACAGCCACAGTCTACAAATAATTGCTATGGTATTTCATTCTAACAATATATCCTATTTGTAAAATTATAATCTGACATATTTTGAAACTGGCACATGTAATTTAAAGATTTCATGACACTGTAATGAAAATAAAATGTTGTCAAATTCTTATTGTTTACAAAAAGTATTTATCAGGAAATGTTTGAATAAATTCCTTTGCTTTAGTTCCATTTTAATGTCTCTATAAATAAATCAGATGCAGCGTACCTCATTTTAGGGCTTAAAAATACAGTTGTGTTGCAAAAAGAGTTTTAGTGTCAAAATATGTTAATCATTCAAATGTTTATTGCATAATCATACCTCATGACTTTTCATGCCACAACATTAATGATGTTGGTTGCTAGCCTAAACTGTTTATGTGCTTTCTTAAGATATTATTTGGAAATGAACAAAGACTTATACTGATTTGGTATGGCTGACTGGAAAGAATTTATCTTACATGATTGAATGGTAATAATCAATAATCCATTTTATATTATAAAACACAGTGTTTTCAATTTTTCTTAAGAAACTGTGATGAATTATTGTGCTCTTTTGTCAGTGTCTTACAAATCCTTACAAAGATCAGACAATGAAAGGCTAGTTGTGATTTTCATGTTATTGATCGTCTTGTTTTTTAAAGTATTTTATTCTTCTGCACTCTTTGGTTCAAGTTTGCTGTGAGACATAAGGAGATTGCGATAGTCTCAAAATGAAAGCACATTTTGAAAGCCTGGCTTTGAAGTTAAACTTTTATCTCTTCATCGTCTTGAGAGGTATTGGGCAATTCTTGCTGTGATTATTGGCTAGTGAAGGATCTTTATAACTCAACATAATAAGATGTGAACATATTTTTTTTGTTTCCTTTTTCAAACTTCAGTACCTTTGTAGAACCTAGTTTTCCGTGCTGAGTAATATGATACTATTATGACCAAACATTTTTTACCCCCAATACCACAGTCAGGGCAAGCAGTCGATAAGCCAGATGATCAATCCTGTGATAATTTGACTTCTACTGCTGTCAATCGACTTTGTTGCCTTTCTGTGGTGGCCATAAGGGCAGTATTATCGTCCAGGTATACCCTCACAGAATGGAATGTGTCTTTGACTAGGCTTAACGTAGTAACAAAGTGATAGATTACAGCCCACTGCTGTCTGCATATGTGATAAATCTCAGTATGAATCAGACTGTATGCTTTGAATTTGCTGGGTGACACAGTGTCTGATCTAGATAAACACTACGCTAAATAAAAATAAGATTTGCACATTTCTATATTAGTGCATTTTTAGTATAAATTGGCTGATAGGCTAATGATTAGTCTCTGAATACATAAACAAATAATTTTATTTTTACTGAAAAGGAACCAGTAGTTGGGGCCTGGTTCGGAGAAAGTAGGTTTGAATCCCGAATGTGATAACAGATCAGTTAAACAAAATTCGTTTCCCATATATCTGACTCCGATAATTTTGTTATGTATTTATGATGCAGATAATATCCTAAGTAAAACAACGGTATGACATATTAAATACACTTGTTTGAAAATATCAGGTTTCCTAAGCTCATTGAGGTTATGACACAACAAACACATGTAAGTATTGCCTAGAAGTGTTCGTCTGTTCAGGAGATAAATGTCAGTATCAGATACTTGAAATCCTGTGATATTTTCTTAAAAGGGTTACTCAATAGGTCAGGCTTTTTGTTGACATTATTGTTAGGTTCACAGTTGCTCAGAGATAGTGATACCAGTATTGTCTTTTTGTCTTGATAATGTTTTATTAAAACATAATTTTTTTTCTTGACATGGGTACAGTGTGTGAATGAAATGAAACAAAACGAATGAAATGTCACCATGACGAAGTGATATTTTTGCCCGAGAGAATCGCATGGATAATATGTACCGTTATATTTTGCCCTTGTAGGGAAAAAGTATTTTATCTAGATCAGATCAACAAATCAGATCAACATTGTCACATGGAGATGAGACATGTAAACCCAGTCAGGGCCAAATGGTTCAGTATAAGGTTCAGGTCAAATCAGTTTTTAATATTTTGACCTTTCCATTGTGATTCTTAGTTGGAGTAGCTCCCCAGCAACAAAGCAGCATTGTCTCAAGAGGCCACATACTGAATTACAGTAAGACTCAGAGACTTGGTTTATTGCATGTCACAGTACCCCAACAGGTGGGATCATTGCTTATTAAATACATGATACTAATTAAAAATCATATCACTGATATGAAATGATAGTCTGTTTCTCGAGCATATAACAAACACAACACAAAATTTGTGCTTGAAGTTTGACAATTTAAGAAAAGGAGGAAAACAAAACTAATATGACCACGTGCAGAATGAAGGTTTAATATTATACTCTTTAATAGTAGTAAAGCGTATTTGAGAAACAACTTATCTTGAGTTGTAACACTTGAAAATTGTGTTGACTAACCTCTGCAGTAAATAAAATCTAGAGGGCAGGAGATCTCCCATGGACTCCACAGCTCAGTACTGAGCACACCCAGATTGAAGGACCAGCGTAGATGACTATCTCGACAACAGATTCTACCCAAGCTGTCAGAGAGCATTTTGCCTTTCTGTCATCCAGTCAGTTATATATTTTAATTCTAAGTAACAGTACACCTAGACTCTTAAAGGTCTCCGAGTACTTCTCGGCCAATGCAGAGTTCAGGGGAGTTAGTTCATGGTGTAGCAGTCTCGTTAACAGGTGATTGTGGCAGGTGGAATCGTGCAAATACTGTTTATGAACCAGACCTGGTGTGCCTGTACAACCGCACAAGTTGGTTGGTGTGGCAGTTATTTGAATGGCTGATCGTTTTTCACCGTGTCTCAGCTTTGAAAACAACATGAGTTCATGAACCTGTCAACTGGTATAATAGTATGGCAGACCTGTAAAAATTACTAAAGTATTCTGAATAGATTATCTGTTATTGGCATTTATTTATTTATTTATTTATTTATTTATTTATTTATTTATTTATTTATTTATTTATTTATTTATTTATTTATTTATTTATTTATTTATTTATTTATTTATTTATTTATTTATTTATTTATTTATTTATTTATTTATTTATTTATTATTTATTTATTTATTTATTTATTTATTTCAATGAAGCCTTAATGTAAGAAGTGACATTAAAGAGACTATATATACTGAACAGAAAAAGAAACACGTCTGTTTTTTTTTGTAAAGTTATTTAGTAGAAGACGTAAACATGAATGCTTACTTTTATGAGATTTCATTTTCCAAAACTTGCGTTTATTTTGCTGTTCACTGTATGTTAAATATGAACATCAGAATACATAAAAACGCATTATTTATTACATCTTTACAAGTTCAAAAATTAATATTAAAGAAATTTACGAAATATTTTTAACAGCTGGCTTGACCTGATACTCAACTGTCCCTTCAGAATAGTGAAGCAGCTGTACATCTATATTATGTCAAATTTTGATAACAACCTGATGAGTGTGCAATAATGATTTTGCAGACATATAGAGATTTTGTGATTGGACAACTTTATGAGACCCAGAAGTCTATAAAACCTCCTCCAGGTATCCTGATTTATTATTTGTATATATGTATGCATATATGTATGGATGTAATCAAAGGCAAAAGGATACAGTGATCATGTGAAGTTATTAATAATTCTAGCTAAAGGTTATCTGATACTCAATTATGATTGGCTAATACTTTCAGTTTTTAAATTATATTTAGCAGTCTTGTATCAACAATAACCAAATGCAGAATTGAAAACAGAGTAGCTTCTAAATGAAAATTCATGAAGGAATATTTCAGTATGACATGTATAATACAGTATGTGTATTAATTAATCCAGTTTCTTACAGAAGATTCTTGTCATGACGGGCTGTTTTCATGTTGGTTTAGTGTGTAGGGCGGTGGTGCCAGGTTGCCATGTGATTAAAGCCACTGTGATGGGTACAGGGTTTGAAGCCCATTTCTCATGTACTCCTCTGTGATATTGCTGGAATATTGCTAAAAGCAGTGTAAAGCTGAACACACTTATTTAATACTTTATTGTCTACTGAGTTGTAAGAGACATTAAAGTTAGAAACATCAAATTTTCTTTTGCTTTTGTCAAATGGAGTATGACAGTAACACGTAGCGTTTGCAACATTTATTGACAAAGTGTGAATATGAACAATATAAATTAAAAAGATGAGATCATAAAACAATCTCATTCATAATCTAACTGAACATAAGTTCATTTTATATCTTTAAGGAGAAACAGACGTATTTTTGTTTGAGTTTTTATGAAGATCTCGTTATGGTCAGAAAGAGCATGATTACAGATTCTTTTGCCTTTGAATATGTGTAAAAGATGACTGGAGATTTGCTTGGCCAACTTATGCAGCTTCAAGCAGGTGATGCTAAGGTGTTTTTGCATCTTACAATGTTTTTAAGGCCATTCATGTGGTTTTCAAATTCCAGGGTGGAATTAAAGCATTGACTGATTCTTTATTGGGTATATCATTTAACTGAAGCATTTATCTCTGATATGAGCTTATGACATAAAAACTTGTATGTCATGTACCCCACATAATTATGCAAGTGAAATCTTGTTGTGACAGCTAAATACAGTTAAACCCCATTGCGTTGAACAGGGAAGGCGACACTCATTAACTTTATTGTGTACTGTATTGAACTTGTTGTGATCAAGGGAACAGTTTGACTGATCTAAGTGTTCGACACATAAGCCAGCATAGAAATAATGATCATTCTAAGATGCTTCTGTGAAAGATCAAAGGCAACGACAATACTTTATCAGACGATAATGTGCACTTTTTGCATTACGTTACAATGTGATGACGTCGCTACGCCATTCATGTCTGCCCCCCCATAATTGAACTTTTTTGCATTAAGTCACAACGTAACCGACGCCTCGTACAGTCTCCCACAGTAAACTACTTCGTCGCATCCCGTTTCTTGGTTTGCAGTTGCATCAAACAGCTAACATCACCAGTGGAAACATTATGTTAATGCCTCGCAGTTCGACTCAAAACTTTACAGAGACACGGTAATGTTTGCAATGTTTACATTCCCACAATGAAATCATGGAATGTCGCATGACTAGTCAGCTTCAGGTGAATGTACTGATGTAAACTTTCATTGGTAGTAGAAATGAGACAGTCATATTGCCGTGTATGGTTTAAGACTCACACATGTTATTAAAATGATCTAGAGAAGATGTTTAACCCTAACATAAACCTTCACCAAACTGTTCATCATTTGTTTTTCTACTAACATTTGTCTTAACATAGGGGACTGACACATCAAAAAGAACAGTGCGTCAGTTAGCCCTGTGTGGGGATTCTTAAGTTAGGTTACAGACACTGTCATTTGTTTTCTACCATGGATTAATCGAAATTAGGCTTAGAAATTATTAAATATGGCATCTTAGAAAAGAAATACAGTTCATTCTACCACCATGTATAGTGTAATAAAGCACACTTTCAGAGGCTTCCTAATCTCAGACGTAAACAGCCTTTGGGGGCATGACTTATGATGCTGTTTTGCAGTGACGATCTTTTCCTTAAATGGTAATCTACATCTCAGACAACACCTCACACCTAAACACAATCAACACGGGTGGTCAAAGATGGATAATTATAAAAATGAAAACAGTAGAAACTAAAATCAAAACTCACCGAGACGGGTGCTCCTCCGAGTGACGCCATGTTTTCAGATGTGTGAGTTTCAGGACATGACTGACAACTCACAGAACGGAACGGAGAAATATCCGAAGATTGCTGAGCTTGTTTCAAGTATTACCGACATTGTGTCCAATAGGGGCGTTGTGTTTCTGTTATTACCGCTAAACTACCGATATCGCTGCAATTGTTTATCAAGTGGGCTGCGTTTGTTTACATTTGAGATGCAATTCCTTCAAATTTGCCATAATTCCTTCCATTAGATAGGGGGGCCTGTGCTTCGATAAATTAACAATGTCTACATAGGAATTCCATATTGTGCATCAATCACTTAACTACAGTATTGTATTTATATATAATCGTTTGTGTTTGTTTTCCAATATTCGTGATACATATCATATTCGCCACATAGTGTAATCGTTGCATCCTTCATATATTCTTTCATCAAGCAATTGTGGTGGTTTGGGTGTTTTTATGTTCTTGTGGAAATGTATGTTTTAATTTCATGGCAGAGATGTTTTCTATAGGAGTTGTTTTTATTTCTTTGAAATGCTGTTGACATAATGAAAATCAATCACCTCTCCAGGAGTCAATATACGGAACATGTCTCCATATCTGATGCGAAGAAAGTAAAACAATTTTGAAGCATACACTCTGTCTTTTTAGATTTGTCGAATATTGTATTGTGTGAGTAAATATTGAAAATATGACACGTTTGTTGAAAAATGTGATGTGCACTATATATTGCTGAAGAAAATTGTAGTGCTGTGTATCAGATGATTTCATAACTTTAGCGTGAGTTTCATAAATGTTTGGTTTGTTGATGAGAATTATCTCGATTTGTAGCAGTGTGATACAGTATTAAATGTTTATTCTATATCTTTCCTAAATAAATGAATGAAGTCTCATACAGGTTCAATCATCAATGGTTAAGTCATTATTTTTTTTTATTGCACTTTCAATATTAAATCTAGTATTCAGTATTTGATTTGATTTAAAGTACAAGTGGGATGATAGAATAACGTTGTACTTCAAGTGTTTGCTTGCCATGTAGAAGGCCAAAGTTTAATTCCCCGTGTGGCACAGTGTGGAAAGCCCATAAGTATCTAGTGCTGAGTGATGTTCGATGCTTCAGTATTTCTACAATATTGCATACTCAGCATGAATAACGATTCATTAGCTCACACACTAGAATTCATAGATGAAGTGATTAAAAGTACATGCTTCTTTATGTTTTAAGAAATACTGAAATGTCCAGAACTGAATATGTTAATTTTAATCTGGGAATGAATCATTTCTGTTAATAAGCATAAACAGAACTGAACAATAATGAAGTTTATGCACATTTTGTGTGTAACAAAATGTATTTCACCTGAAAAATAAAGTAAATTATAATCAGACCATTTGTTGTAAGTAGGCATCACCAAGTTGACAATGGATTTCACACTAAAAAAAAAATGACTCTGAGAGTTAAATGAAATCTGATCTTTTTGCTTTACATATCGAATTGATAAACACTGAATCATGGGTGCAATATAAATCATTTCAGTCCTAGATACAGGTACCTGGTGCTGCAGGTACATCACTGTGGAGTAGTTACCCCAGATAGTAGGGATTATAAGGGTCATTAATTCAGGGATGTACGCAACAATGAACTAGTTGTGCTATCAATTATTTATAATTTAATGTTGTGTTGTTTTTCAGTCTCCTTCTCTCCAGTGCATGCAGATGGTAATATACATATATATGTGTATACATATATTTGTTTTGATTTTTGCATGTATATATTCCCTATATAACTGACGTGTGAAAGATATTTATTTGACATAGCTAGATAACCAAACCACAATTTTCCCTTTTTATCTCAAAGGATGTGTCCACTCTTAACATCCTGTGTATAACAAATTGCACTGTAAACCTGATGTGTTCAACAAATCATAATTTGTAGAAACAGTTCTAATTTTAAATAAATATTGTCACTAAATATGGAGAGGGTATATCATACCACATGGACATTATAGCACCATTTATTATTTGTCTGTATTCCATGGTGTGATAATATTTTATCAACTTGTACTGCAAATATTGTCAAGTGGTTAAAGTCTGGCAAGACCAGAACCCTTTTTCACTCTGAGATAGTATATTATGTTGTTCAAGATAAACAGTTTTGTGGTTACTTAACGATTTTGTCAGGAACATTACACATGTACACCAGTTATCCTTGCTCTCGTGTGTTTTTTGGTAGTCACCCAGACCCAAACCACAGTCATGAAGGAGTGGCCGGGTAGCCTGATGGTTAAAGATATTATCATGGACAATACAAATTTAGCATTAGAACTTGGATGTATAGACAAAAACATATATGTTCGTTGATTGAATGCATTTTCAGGCTTCACTTCCCTTCCATTCATCAAATTTAACGACATATAAGAACTAGAATCACTTGAAGTAACAAATATAATTTTATTGAAATTGTCTATCACTCAGAAATCTGAAGCTCATTTCAATATCTTCACTATTTTAAGTATTTAGCTGGCGACTAATTTTATGGTCAAACTATTAATTCTGATCTTTGAAAGTACTATTTACAACATCTTGGGGTGGCATCTCTGGTGAAAACCTGAAGACGCTTCTCATGCTGAAGACCTGGGTTTGATTCCCCATATGAGAACAATACGTGAAGCCCATTTCTGGTGTCCTCCCCATGATATTAACAATTATTCCAGGATAATTAAAAGTGATGTAAAACCATACCCACTCTCTCACAATTTCAGAATATGCAAGAGGTTATTTTCGTCATTCACTTACAGACAAAAATCAGATGAGGTCATTTGAGAAAGCAAATTATATTTTTAAGAAAAATAACTTTCCATAATAATAAACAAACATTTTTCAATATATTTATTTTCACTGCGAAACATATGTTCTGAAAACAATCTGTTAAGCATGTGGGGCCTGACATTTCATTAAGAACATGTTGCTGACACTACATACTTACTGGCATTTAACACACTACACTGACAATTACTTGTGCATTTAGTGACAATGAAGTTGTTTCATGCTGCCAGTGTTGGGGATCTTTAACCAGTTCGGATGTATTGATTCTCACATCAATCACGTTGCTATCAACATCAACGGCAGCGACAACAGTTCACTTCTCATTTCTCAGCCAATGTTGATCAGTTATGTCAAACAGAATGGAGACCAATTGATTTTTCCGGGAAAAAATATGATGTTTTTTTAATAAATGATATATTACTGGTGTAAAGCTATATACCACTGATGGAAATGATATTTTATATTTAGTTTACTTTCTTTTTCTTTGTTGTTGATGTCAGAATGACTGTCTTGTTAACAAAATGAATTTTCGATCATCCCACTGGCTTAAAATGCAGCTTGATAAATTTGCACTGACAGTAATTTCTTTTGTATGTTAAGCATTAACAGACACACCTAAACAATTACATTGACACATCTGTTTACCACTGACAATAATTTCTATCACATTTAAAATATCGAAGACACACACAGACACAGACTGACAGACACTGAGACACACTGTGATGAAATATTTGGCTCCTCTCATCACCTCCTCAGAATTTTGCTCTGAAGTTCCTTTGTCCATGATTGAATAGATGGTCGCTAACATAAGTGACTAAATACCTAATAATGCTATGATAGATGAATTTATCTCTGTATCATATCTTAATATCTGGTACAGATATTGCTGAGTGTGGTGTAAAAGCTACACTCACTCGCTCACTCACTCACTCACTCACTCACTCACTCACTCACTCTGAGGTACATTCCCCAATATGCATGATTTGAAATTTGTGTGGAGGAAATTCATAAATCCAAACATTTTCAGTAGAAACGTTATAACCAGTTGGGTAACTATTGTACTCATTAATGTTTGGTCCAGCTCACTGAATAAGTGTTTGCTCCTGATGTCAGTCACTGGATTAGTTGCTTCAGACATTGCTTACTGACCTCCATAGTGCTGACAGTGGCATTAAACAAACACACAAAAGGTGTTTATTTTTTAATGTCACAAAATCCCTTGAAATTTTCAGGAAGGCATAAAATCCCAAGGGGACACATAGTGATCTCATGAAATCACTGACTGTTTTAGTGATTTCATGAAATCTCTGTTTTAAAAGAATGCATCTCACTTCTTTATTTGCATCCTAGAAGTTAAAGGGAATGCAGAATGAGGACATTTTTATGAAAATACAACTTCTTTATTCTGTATAGGTGATGTTTTGACAAAGATTCTGATGTCGTTGCCAAGCAAATGGTGACAACAAATAGCTTGACAATGACACTATAATCTATGGCAAAACATTGCCTATACACAATAGAGAAGATCGATGTGTATCCATAAAAATTGTTCTCATTCTTAAAAGAATGTATTTGAACTAAAGAAATGAGAATAAGTTACGTAATCCATCACCTTACACTGACAAAACTCTGTAAACTTGGACATCAGGAAATCTATTAAACACTTTGTCGAATTGATGTTACGTCATAAAAACAATTGCTTCACAGTTCTTTTTCCTAACTTCAATGGACATCTCCATGTATCTTTTGTCAAACAGTCCTTACAAAAGAATGCAATCCAGTTCTGATAATTTGTTGCTTCCGCTTACCATATTTACAAGCGATATACATGCATGCCTTCAGCTTGTACAAATGCTACCCAGCATTGGTCCATTTATGCTTCGCTCCCATTTGTGACGACATATATACATGCTGTGTGTGGAGCTGTTAGTATCTTGCAAGATGTTGCATATACATATTTGTGAGTCACATAGGTATACATGAACTTAGAGACACTGTTTAATCAAAGGTTGTCCTGAAAAAAATAGATTTAAAATTATTTTCAATTTTATATTTATATATTTGTTTTTGAGAAATGTTTCACTTAGATACAATGGGATTTTACATGAAGGATTAAAACATGAACAGTTACAGCAACATATAATCTGAAAGCATGTGTGTAATATATAGAAGATGCTAAATGATCTTCTGTGTAATACCATTTATATTAAATGAGTTAATGATTTGGTATCACACAAGCGAAAGCGAGTTTAGTCTCCTGACATCAATATATTACTGACAATGGGTTATGGTGTGCCATTGTACCCTGAAGACTTAAATGATTGCTCATAATATCAGTCACCAGATTGTCTGGTTCAGATTTTTAAATGTTTTGACAGTTAATGTAAAAACATCTCAATGTGGTCATTGTGTAGAGGTTTAACATGCAAACATATACATGCACACACAAGCACACATATGCACACACATGCATGAATATTGTATAACAGTGTAACAGTTTATATTTATTTATATATATATTGTTCATGCTTCTGAATGGTTCATGCTTCCAAATGGTACTCTGTATCTTCACACCCATCATTATCTCTTTCACGGTCTACTAATTAGATCCATTAACACGAACTGAGACCTAATTGGTTCAGCAGTAAACAGGGCAGGCTCTTCTGCAGGAAACAATAGTAATGACATCTTGCTTCTCCCATGTGAGCAGATGCCCTTGGTTGTATGTCTGGGGGTGATGAACACTCTAAATATTTAATCCTTCCCTCATGGTATATAATCATTTATTTACCACCTCCTGCATGGGATGAGCCATTGGCGCCACAAAATGGCTCTATCACCATGGTCGGGATCTGCGATTGGTTAGAAGTAGTCATGCATGATTCCTTGTTTTGCTAACAGGAATATTTGTTGCTACAGAGGTACTTATCTTAGCAAATACTTTTCTCAAGGATACACATTGGGTTATTTCCTCACTGAACATTTGTTTTGACCATGTAAGTATATCTTTGTTGTTCAAGATTATATTGATGTCATATAAATGTCATTTGGGATTGATATATCAGTGATTTTTCAATGCTTTATTGTACCTGGGACACATACAATTTGGGAGACACACTTTCTGCATTTATTACCACAGTTAAACCAAGAATAGGAAAAGTAGAATACTGACTGGATGACTTCTTTATCATGTTATGATGCGATGTTTCTGTACAGATTCTAGCACTATTGTCCAACATGACCATTTTGTCTTGTTACTGAGTTGATTGTGGGTTGGGAGTCAGTGGTCATTCTGACCCTGCTTTTCAAACAAGTCAAATATAGGTCATTATATGTTATAGTAATACTATGTTTCAACCATGGTAGATGTGAAGTCAGATAAATCACCCAAGGGTCTGGATTCTGGAAGCAGAGTCAAAGATTCTCTGGATTTCAACATCACTTGTTGCCATTCATCAGTGTAGGAAATTAGTCTGACAATTTATGTCTGTTTACTAGGATTCAGTTTTTCAGTCTATGCTAGCCTTAAACAAACTGTAACAATTTTAAGAATGGTAAGGTAAATGATACAGTGTCATATGCACAAGAAACTGTAATGTGTTACATTGGTAACCATGTCAGCTGGAAACAATTATTGGTATCCGTATTATTGTTACATATAAATAATTGACAGTAAGGTGTTTGTGTTTTCTGTGTTTGGTACTCTTATTGAAATGTCACCGTATGTTTTGTATAATAATTTCAGTATTTTTAGATTAAACTTTACAATGAGTGAGTTTAGTTTAACGCCGCACTCAGCAATATTTCAGCTATATGGCAGACACTTTGCAATGACAGTTCAAAACAGTACTATTACTTTTATTATATGCAGTCCATACCAAAAACCTCTGAGTGAACAAAGCTGATCCTGCTACTTGTAATAATTTTCAGTAGATGTTAGTGTTAACATATGAACTTTAATCAACAAGATATTTCTGGATCGAAAGAAATTATTCTTGACTTTGGCTATGGATTGTTGAAACACATTTAGTACACTTACCAAACTGAACACACAGGTTACTTGAAGCTGTCTGGATTAGCTAGGTTCAGTTGCAGAATACTGGAGTTTTCAAACAGAGTAACATCTTTTTGGCCTCTTATCTGGGAGTCTTGAAGCTACGTAGGTGCTGTGGAATTGCATTCGTCATCATGAACTTAATATAAGACTCTGCAACACAGGGATTCAAATATGTGATACTCATCACAAGATATGGTGGTCGTATAAACACTGTTTAGAGTGAATTAATATATAATATTCATAAGACGTCATAGAACACCAAGGTAATCTGCCATGTTAGACTGACTTAAGTCGAGTAAACCACATCCTCGATATCTCCAGGGTATTATTACATTCCAATAAATCTCCACTATAAGCTGGATGCATCTATGGCTCGGCCCGACGATTGTATTACCTGTTTTGGTTGGCTTTTCATCCAATCACGTTCGCTTCTTATATTATATAAACAATTAAACTTGAAAACAAAAACCATGCAGTAGTAGTCTGAAAGAGAATATTAGAAGGAGGTCTTGCATGTATATTTTTTAAAGTTTCAGTTTCTTTGAAACTTTGGTTTTCTGTAAAGTCGCACTGTGAACAAACCTATTTTTGTTGATTGGCTACGGTAACAATGCACAGCTAGGTGGCCAAATATGGATGTAATAAAATTATTGGACCAAGCTGTAGATGCATCATTGTATTGGGGAGATTTATCAGGACGTATACCCTAGAGATATCAAGGGTGAATACACCATGGTTATAACAAACTCATAGGGCCCATTAATTTCAGGTCATCATAACCATATTTCATCATAAGCATTTTGACTATAATGCAGAAATGGCTCAGACAACAAATAACTGTACATTAAATCTATAAGTTGTTATTCTTTACTTCCTTTGAGTAGTATATATTATTCCACATTTCTTCCTGCTTCACACACATTGTGTTGTATATTTGTAGTGATATATATGAACAGATATGCACATATTGGCACTAGTGTAGTTTTCCTAAGCATATCTTCTTCACATAGCTTTATGGAACTAGCTTTAATTCTGTAGAAAACTGTATACTGCTGGAAAAAAAGAAGAACTTGTTGACTTCCATTAGCTTATGGACAACGACTACATATTTAATGATGTCAACATTACCCACAGATAAAAAAGCAATAAGTGAAAGTCTTTGAGTGGCATTTAAACGTGATACACTTAAAAGGTGAGAATTAATTTACAGATGTCATCTTCTTTATTATCAAGAACATGACATTTTGGAGCATATACCTACACCTCACCTTTCATTTAATGACCTAAACCAGGTTGTGTTCACTTGAAGCATTTTCACTGAATGCATCAAGAACCCTTATTCAGCTGTGTGTCTAAAGGTTCCAGCAGTATATAAAACACAATGGTTTAGAACTTATAAATTGCAGATTTTTCAGTTTCTTCTGATCTCTGTTATTAGCACACTCAGAATGTTGAGTATGCCTGTAATCATGGTAACTGACTTTGTTTTATTTATTTTTCAAGCCTTGTGTATGTTTAGAAAAGTTTTATTTAGAAACTTGCAAGCTTTCATTGAGTTTAATAGTTTTGAATAATTATATTATCATTTCATTTGCAGTTTCATATGTAATTATTATGTATTTTGATGTTATTTCCACAATAATAGCACGCTAATCTCACCCACCATTGTTTCAAATCTTCGTCATCAAATGCTGCACTGGTGTGTTAAATCCTTTCTATAATGACACTGAATCAGAATTTGATAAGTTATTATGCTATTTTCATTGTGTACATGCTTTAGAAAATGCTTTGTTCCTGTGTGCTTATAAGAAAAGACAGAAAATGTCATATGATGTTTGTTGCAAAAAAATGTATATGTTTCTGTAAAAATGTTGACATTGGTGGATCAAAAAAGATTTTTTTCAGGAAAGAAAATAATTATTGGCCTTGGTCATGTGTGATGCAATAGACACATTATAGTCATAAGAAATAATCCTGTGGTGTTTAAGTTCTTTTCTTTTAAGTTCTTTTGCTAAAAGCATCACAAACACCAGAAAGGTTTGATGACGAAGTAGTGAAAGTTTGGTGAGTGAGCTGTATCAGCAGCACCAACTTTGAGCATGCACATTTGATCCTTTCACTCAGCCACCCCTCGGGATTTCAAGTTCAACCCTGTAGTCGGTTCTCCATCAGTTGTATACCAGACTGACTTTCGCTACAAAGGCTATCCAGGACACAGCTTTCTAAGCCCTAGAATCCCTGTCATTTACTCGCTAGAAGCAGCAAAACGAGCCGAACAAAAATATGCAGATCACTACGGGAAACAGTCATTATTTGACCCAGGTAAGGGAAGAGTTGTCTCCCTGTCTTCTTGCCACGGTCAGGGTTGAAAGACTTTTTCATAGATACAAATCAAGTCACTGATAAAAGGAGCAATTCTTAAAATTATTTGTGATATGTTTCATGGATGATTTAACTGAATTGATATGATAGATGTAGATAGCCTAGAATTTTATTAACATTCTTGTACTTAAACGAGAAATGATATATAAAAAATGATATATGTAAAATAAACTGCTTTAAATGCCTGAAGAAATGAATCAAATCAGGAACCTTGCAATCATCTTCCTTACCTGAATATTTTCAGATTATTGTATGTTATTTCTGTTTTTTCATGTTTGTTTATGTATATTTTGATTTTGTTGGTTTGTCATTTTCAACACTTCTGCTTGTGTTCTTTGTTATTTCTATGCATCTTCAGTTTTTATTGAGTTGAATTTTGAGCTTGAATTGTTTAGCCAGCATTTGTGTTTGAATCTTTTTTTTCTTTCTGAGTTTTAGTAAGATTTTAAGTTTTAAGAGTTTAACACTGACCTCTTAGCAACCTTCCACAGTGTCTGATCAGGGAACACCAGATTCGTACATTTAACTGATGATGAATAAAACCTATGCTGCCTACAACAACCTCCAATCTACCCTGTCTCGATAAATGGAACAATGGTTACCATATTCAGTTGACAATCCAAGTATACACACCTGTCAGCCCTCTTGCCTACACCTGTTGAGAAGGAAAATCAAACAATCACTGGCTTGCTGCCTTAGTCATTGTGCAGGCTGCCTTTTCACTGTGTACATACTGTCAACCTACCACCACTCTTGCTCCCTACACAGATATCATTGGAAATATGTAATCAGCTTATAGTGGATATGAGAATGTCAGACTTTCTGGGTATTGTTAGATGGTAAACACGTGGATAAAGGTGGATTTGGTGAGCCCCCCCTTGTTGGAGGATTTATGTCTGGTGAAGTCCGATCTTTAGAGAGGGGTGGGAGAGCGTAATGGACTGGGTATTAAGTTCTGTTGATACTGCTATGAACACTAGTTCTGCCTGATTGTGCTCGTTCTGCTTCACTTGCAGTGTATTGATGAAATCTGCTGCACTCTGTGGATTTCTTGTGTGGCTTGAACTCTCTCAGTTTCATTTGTACAATGCTGATGTTAGGCTAGACCAACCTTATTTTGTGTTTTACAGATCTATTCATATTACTGGGTTGTATGTTTTAGTGTTAACTCTTGGTGCAACAATGTGTGTTTCATAAGACAATATAAAGACTCAGATTTAGAAGTTGTTCATCATAAGTAATTAACAAGGACAGAATTGATTTTCTTAAACATCAGAAAACCCATAACACTAAGACATATAAAACTACATAAAAGAAAAAACTAAGCAGTCTGTGTGAAATTCATACATTATAGAAAGAAGTTACTAAACATAAGCAATGTAAAATTAATAATATGAAGATGTTTCCCAAATGTTTAAAAAAGGATTGAAAGCAATATTGTAAGGAAGTAAGACGAAATTTGTGATATCAATGTTCATTTGATAGTCCACTTGGACAGATTTCTTTGTGCTCAACTTAAAGTATCTGAGAGTTACAAGGAAAAAGCCATTATAAACATATGACATACTGATAATCTGCCACGGGATCACAGGCTTTTCCGTCATTCAAAGCTGTGCCTGGTTGATAACACTGGCTTTGATCTCACATGAGGCTTACATGTACTGCTCTTCTGGGCATTAAAAACTCACTCACTCACTCACTCACTCACTCACTCACTCACTCACTCACTCACTCACTCACTCACTCACTCACTCACTCGGACTTCTCACCAACTCACTCATTCACTCATTCACTCACTCACTCCAACTCACTCAAACCTACTCACTCAATCAATGACTCACCCACTCATTTACTCACTCCCACTCAAACCTACTCACTCACTGAAAACTACTCACTCACTCACTCACCCACTCACACTCAGGTCTTGAACACTGCAAAATGCAATAAATGCACACCTATAATTTGATTATTTTCACTGTTTTCGCTCTATGAATTAAACAATGGGCAATGGTTGCCATGACAACTAATTTTGTGATGAATGTAATCGTAGAAAAAAATCATGATATCATCATTCTAGTTGTGACATCAGGTACACTGTGTCTCTTTGAAAGCAAATACGAAAACCAACAGCAGGAACATATTCTTTATTTAAAGGACATGTACAGTATTTTACAAATTTGATCACAATTATTATATTTAAGTAAATATATATTCGTGGTTTCATACAATTCTGTTTCCATGTATACTTTCGAAACTGTTTTTGTGATGCTTGGGGGTTCACCAGGTGCATCTTTTATCATACACAATAATTGATACCTGAAAAGAAAACGTACCCCAATCATTTTAAATAGTCAATCATGGAATATCCAATTGTTTTGACACAAAGTCCCAACTTGTCACGTAGGACATGTTTTCTTTGCCATTCAAACATTAATTGCATACAAAACTGAAATCTGAACTACAAAATAAACAAAGAACTGAGGATAGATTGTTTTTGTTCCATCAATAATCCAATAAGTTTCCAAACAGGAATAAAATCTGAAAGACCTTGACAGTACTTTTACAAGAATTGTTTGTTTGGCCTCTCCAAGATGGCCGATGTACATGAACACAAAAGAAACAACTGAAGGACATTTATTGTTATTGCTGTCTTCCCTCCCACGATGGGAAATAAAATTCAGCAAGGGAAAATTGATGATGGTCAATCAATCAGACTTTGTTAATTGCTTGGATACTATTGTCCAGAAGATAAACTTTATTGGTCTGGTACATTAACATAAATGGTAAGGAAGCAAGTGTGACCAGCAGCACAATGGTGCCAGTTGCTAACTAACAGCTAACACATCTACCTATAGAACACCTACATTAGTCTCGCACTGTTACCTGGCTGTATTCTCTCTTGGGAAAGGTTGCACGAATTGGTCTGGTTTTCCTGTCCATTATTAACGAGAATAATGTCTGTTAAATGAAGCATTAAATTCTGCATCTACACACTGCTATAGCCATTGATGTCTGCTGGCTGGGTCAGTTTGACATAGCTTAAATTTCATTAAAAACTTATATACTATGTTTATATATTAAAAACAACAACATTTGTTTCTTCTCAATAAAACCTGGAAAGTATAAAGTATACAGTTATGTACAGTGATGATTATTAATACTCATTTTCTGGATAGTTTTCCAAAGACAGAACACAAAATTTCATGAAATCATCCCCCAAGTACATATTTATGATCCATAACAGTTTTTGCTTGGTATACATACTGTATTCCCTATAATAATTGCTCTGCTATTGTAGGCATCCCATTACCAGCCTCTAAATCAAACTAGTCACGAAGACAACTATGCAAAGACAAGAGGTGACTAACAGGATCAGGTGGTCAAGCTCACTGTCTTAAGTGACACAACTGTCATCACTTCCCAATTGTACATGCTGTTGATCACTGGATTGTCTTGTTCATACTCGATTATTTATAGACCTCTGCCATATAGCTGGAATATTGCTGAGTGTGGTGTAAAACTCAACTCACTCACTCACTAAATCAAACTGTCTTTATTCAGCTCTCTCTTTCCCCATCATATGAAATGGCCTCTGACACAGATACTGATTTATTTATACTAAAGCAGTCAGGTGCTTAGAAATCCCATGACCCGATGCTCAGGACAAGTTAGTTTTCAGTTTGGGCCATCAAATAATGGTATCTTACTTGCCCTTGGGCTACTAGGTAATTTCTGCATACAGTTTCAAACTGCAAATAAACTTGGATTTCATTTCATATCAGCTCAAGATGTAGCTATTAAATTTCACAATGAGAATAAAGTAGAGTTATCTTTCTTTGCTATTTATCACTTCCCAATAAATAGTCCATTAAACATTAACATCAGATACCATGTTGATTTATTCTTTCATATTTACATAATCATGACTGTGTCATAAAAATCAGGGAAAGTGGAAATTTAGTAAATACAAATTACTGAACCCCTGGCAGTGTAGAAGAGGGATATGATTGTGTGGAACTATTTTACCCAAATTTTTCACTGCACTGAATCTCACATATACATCATATATTGATCAAAAAAGTGCCCCTGGATAATATTTTTTTATATTACAAATACTGTATGTATATTATATATTACATGAGTCAGGTTTATATTGTATGTATATTATATATTAAAAGTGTCGTCTGTGAGGATTGTGTTGGATTTTGACAGACTGAATAGTCTTGTATGCCGTGACCTGAGCCAAGATCAAGGGGTGTATACATACATTCAGCAGGACAATATTGTACACACAGTAGTCTGGTTGTTGCGTGTTGTATTCACCCTGATCATATATGTGTGATACAGTGAGTATACTGCCTTTCGTCTTAGACTGAGGGAACACAAGTGCAAACATTTTAAAAAATAAATGTAATAAATGTGATAATGTCATGATGTATGCATAGGCTGTTCTCAGACTTGTATATCAGAAAATGGATAATCAGAACTAGATCTTGTAATGTGGAAAGGTAAAAAATGTCACTAGCATCATACAGGATTCTGTGTCAGATTTATGTAGGTGTGTTACTTGACTCCTGACATAACAGCTGGACTTCTGCTCATACTTTAATGTGCAATATTATTTGACTGGTTCACATTAATAAATAATTCTAAGCCACCTTTCAGTATGCCGGTTGTCGACATCTGTTAAGTGATATTTCAGATGCCATAGTGCAGAGGATGCCATGAAATATTTACCACCAGGTGCCACTCAGCTGTGTGAGTGAGTGAGTGAGTGAGTGAGTGAGTGAGTGAGTGAGTGAGTGAGTGAGTGAGTGAGTGTTAATTCTGAATGTGCACAAAGACATAGGTGTGTGCCATAAAACACACACATATGTATATATGCGTGATGACTCAAGGTCGAGCACCCAAAATTCTACAATTACGCAAAAACGTAAACCCATAAACATGAAATAATGTGTGAAATTTTTGTCTCTAATGAATTTAAAACATAATGTGAACCAATGATGTTGGACTGTACAAATATTCAGCAGGCTGATGGAGGGAGTGAGTTTAGTTTTAACTACTCTTACCAATATATTCTAGCAACATTACCGCAGGGACACCGAATGGGCTTCACACATTTGATTCCTCACATGTGTATTATGTGTGAAGATCATTTCTGATGTTCCCCACCATGATGGAAGGGAATATTACTAAAAGCGCATAAAACCAAAGTCACTCACTCACTCATGCTGATGAAATGGTTTCCAGGACAATATGATTTTTTAAAAGAAAACAAATTGTACTAAACAAATTATAATGAACAGATTTCCAGTTTGTGAAATTAAATTTGCCCTAAAGTCCACCCTGTCAAGACCAGAATGTCAAAAGCTTATCATTCATAGTACAACTTTATATTTAGTAAACTAGTACATTTAAAGATCAATCATACCTGCTCATTTAAATTCATTCTCTGCATCCCCAGCTTAATGCTAATTCATAAATTATGAACCCTATTGATCAGTGAAGTGAATAAATATCAGCCAGTGTTTCCAGGTTGATTGAGACAAAAAATGACAACAAGGTTAAGATCTTTAGATCCAATAATTACTCCACACAGTGGACAAAGTAGACTAATAACATGATATACTATACGAGAAGTAACATAGGTGGTGCATTAGGATTTCATGGTTGAATGGTTGAATATTATAGCCGCCAGATCAGTTGTAATCAACCTGCCATGCAGAGGTTGACCTGTACAACGATGACTGTTGTTGGAAACCAGACTATCATTGTCTCACTGTGACATTGTGAATCGGAGCACTGGGACTTACAAACACAGAAAGCTTCCGTGTGGTGGATATTTCAGCCTGATACCATGCCACCAGGTACAGATAGAGCTATTTGTAGTCTGTAATTCTACACTAATTGCTGGTACCTGGCCAGGTGAAGGAGGGTATGGCAGTAAATTTCTTTGGCTTGTTTTTGAATGGCTTTTAACATGTTGCAATCAGATGTGAAGATCTAAGGTAAGGTGATGAGTGTGATAAATTTTGGTCATGTAAGATATACATCTTAAATGACATTTTTATTGTCTTTATATTAATATTTTCTTCTCAATGTTCTTTGTCTTTTTGTCATGCAAGACAAAAAAATGTTTAGTTTTTACTTTGAAATTTCTACTGTCAAGACAGAAAGTTCCAATTAAGGCATTTAAACAACGATCACTTTTTCTGCAGGATATATTTTGCTTCTGTCAAGTCATCATAGATCAGTCAAAGAAGTCATGAAACAAGCAGGCGTTCTTTAAGCTCTTTGATTGGTATACTTTTATATTGTAGTTTGTTTACTATTTCACAAAGCTCTCGTAAGCCTAAGAGCTTGTAACTTCTCTCATAGCATCCATATCTCCAGTGTTGCAGTATAGAAGGTTCAATGACTGTGAAAAAAACTTACGAGATCTTAGGCTACGAGAGTTTTCTGAAATAGGCCTCTGTCTTTTTTGTTGAAAGAAGTGCTTTATCAACACTGCCACCTCTGTATTTGTAATCTAAGTTTGTTTCAGCTGTGTAAATACCACTTGTTTATCTGCCAACACAATAAATGTCATGTATATCAACCTGCTAGTTAAAGGTTTTCTTAAATAGAAGAAAGCACTTGTTTCTGTTTCGCACAGCTCAACAGTCTCCATGTGTAATTTAAAGGAATTAGCTCTATGTTGAAATGTCGTCTGTACAGAATATAGAAGTTGTGTATCCATAAAAAAGTCCTGATTCTTCAACTCCCCAACCTCGAAATGCCAATCAAACATGTGTTACGTGTTGTTTCTATGTTGGGTGTTCAGTATAGAGAAAATGAAAAATGTGACCTGTTGGTTTGGAGTCAGTATATTGTCATTGATTTAATTTTTACTGTTTTATATAAAGCAGGCATTAGATCGGACTACAACATTCCACCTCCCCTTCTGCAACCCAATCTCACTTCCTCTCCACACACACATGAACTCATATTTAGGCTTGTCTTTAAATGCAGTAACATTCAAAGGTACATTAAACCTAATTCAACACATGTCACCTCACACGCATTAGCAACTACGTCCATGTTGTGGCAGGTCCAGTTCCACCAGTAGCCTCATACATACTTTTATCTCAATCTCCCCATGCAAGTCAAAATAGTTCAGGGGAAGTTTAGATTTCATCAGAAACTTCTCATTGAACAAATTAACGGTAGGCTTGTGTACTTTCTTTGTTTCATTGCTTCTTTCTTTACAGTCACAAGCAATAAGATGGTTTAGTATGTAAGTAACTAGAGGTGAAATGGTCTTGTGATTAAGTCACTGATGACATCATTTTGTTATTTGTTACTGGTGATGTTCTTTTGTTATTTGTCACTGGTGATGTTCTTTTGTTATTTGTCACTGGTGATATTCTTTCATTATTTGTCACTGATGACGTCCTTTTGTTATTTGTCACTGGTGATGACTATTTGCCACTGATGACATCCTTTTGTTATTTGTCACTGAAGATGTTCTTTTGTTATTTGTCAGTGGTGATGTTCTTTTGTTATTTGTTACTGGTGATTATATGTCTTGTGCTAGAAGGAATGGGAGTTAGTGTTAGTGGATGAATGTCAAATGAATATGTCCACTTGTGCTCCTTCCATGTACAGTAAAGCCACATCTCTTACAGTAAAGCCACGTCTGTACGAGGGTAATCGAGGTGTACAATACGGGAGTCGACACTTACACACGCCCCCACCGGTGCCAAAGCGAACGTATATACCTCCTTCAGTGAGGGCAGTACCATTTGGAGAGAATAAAACGTAAGTATATATTTTTCACCCATGCATGTTATCTTCTGTGACTGACACATATTGACAGTATTTAGTTCTTGAGTGAGTGAGTTTGGTTCAGTGCCATTTAATTTTTATCAAGCATCATCTCCTTGATGTGGGAGGACAGATGGAAGCCTTTGAGGTTTACCACTTTGGCAAAATCCATGAATATGGACAATCTAAAAATATAATTGAGACAAACTAGGATTTGAACGCATGGTCATAGGTTCCTAGCATGCCAAAGGGATGTAAATCTGCAAAATTAATACTGGCACCTTAGACAGCAGGACCATCAATTTCCCACTTGTTTGTTTGTTGTGTCATGCAACACAGAGCACTATTCCAGAAGTCTAGACCAGAAAATCCAGTGATAGTCTCAGATACATCTGTTTAATGTTTTCCCATTATTTCATGACAAGGAGTTTGTTTTTGAAAATTAAACTAGTTATCATTCTGATTTAAATTGTTATTTCACATGTCTTCATGTTATAAAGGGACATTTCAAATTACATGTCTCACATGTGAAAAATAGTGCCAAGATGTGCATATCATTGAGTAACTTCTCTGTACTGGTCTTCTCTGTACCAAGCATCAGATTTGGTAATTGATGTTTGATTGTTTGATGTCCTGAAACTATTGTCCAAAACTGTTAACAGTAAAAGGTTTGCATCAATGCCTTTGCCATCTTGAATGCCTTGTAAAGGTTTGAAAATGTTCCAGTCAGTCTTTACACAAACTGCATTCATATTTTGACTGACAAATATAATAAATGTTTACAGCAATTACTTCAAAGGGCAGACCTATTTAATTTCTTGTTATATAACCTCCCAAAAGAATTTCAGAATGAGAAATCAAATGCAAATGTGACTGAAAATCAATATTGGGATTTCTTTTGGCAAGTAATTTTTATATTTTAATATTTTTTTTCAAGGAAACCAGACAATTCGTTTTCATCTCTATCCATGTTGATGACATTTTAAAAGTTTGTAAAACAAAAATTAAGTAGGTTTTGCCTTGAGATAAAACACGCAAATTGTTTTTTGTCCTTACTTATGCACCAAGTTGCATCCATTGTCTAACACAGTGTGTTGTTTTTCTACACTGACACACAGGGAGTGGCAGCTAAACCCTAGGTAAAAATATACCAATGTTTGTTTGTCTCCCACCTCTGTTGCTTCCAGTCACAAGTATCAACACAAAATCACATCTTCATTCTCGCAACCTGTCCAGTCATATTTTTTTGTGGGGGAAGTATTTTCATGTAGTAATTATTCTTGGTTACATTTAAATGCTAATTCTGTTACGATGAAGTTATAGTTTTTAATGCTGAAAACAGTATGAAAAGTCTGTTGATTATTTTTTATTTTGGTTCAGTGTTATAGTCTTTTGAAGTGTTATTTTTTAAGTTTTATATGTACAAAGAAATATCATATTTTTTATTTGGTTTTGAACTGTATTATGATACATCATCTTTGCATGAAATGGTCTCATGGAATTATGCAACTTTAGCATATAACAGACGTTTTGAGTTAATACTTACAGCACCATCATTCTGTCCTGATTTGTTTTTCATTTTCCCTTAAACCAAAACTTGTGCTTTCTAGTGCACTGATGTAATCTTTAAGGGAAGAAGGTTGTAGAAACATATCCTAGAGCAGTTTCATCCTCATCTTAATACCACTTCTGAGACTCTCCATTACTGCTGGAAGCACTGTAACACAAGTTTATGTTTTGTTTACATTGCATGGCATTGCATGTCTTTTTGCATACATTTTGTTCTTCAAATAGAAGACAACATTTTTCATGCTTTATCTCCAAACCTGATTGATTTGCATATTTTCCAGATATTTACTGTTGTATCCATTGTTTTCTTTTTACTTTCTTTATTTACTTTGATTTTACATGCATTTTGATCATAACATACCACATTTTGTTTAATACCATGTGATATGTAGATGGTACAGTTGACATGAAATTTCTTCGTAATGACAAGCAGAGAGAAATTTCATCAAGACTTTCTGAGCTTCAACTACATAAGCATTCATCCTTTTATCCATAAATCTTAAGATAGTATATTATTGATAAAATTTTGAGAAACTTTGCCATTAATGGAAACAAAATCTGCATGGTAATTCCATGGCAGAATTATAACCCATGCTTGTTTGGAATGTTAAGAATGGGGATCAGGAATTGTGTGTATATCCTAGCTGAAGAAATGTCATCACACATCACTGGTGAAGATTGGTTTTCATGCTTTCGATCACTAGTTTGTTGCTTACATTGGCATGTTGTTTAATGTTACACTCAGCAATGTTCCAGCTATGAGGCAGCCGTCTGTAAATAATCAAATCTGGACCAGTCAATCCAGTGATTGGCAGCATGAGCATCAATCTGCGCTATTGGGATACGATGACATGTGTCAACCAAATCAGTGAACCTGACCACCCAAACCCATTAATCGCCTTTACGGCAAGCATGGGTTACTGAAGATCAGTTCTAATGCAGATCCGTGATATTCATGGGTTTTGCTTGCTTACAAGTTATGGTACCCAATCCCTTTCAACACCATTTCATTGTAACTTCACAAACTTTTAAAAAAGTATACATTAGAATCTCCTGACTTGTGTTTTAGCTGTTGTTCATGATCTGGTGAAGGGTTTGTGTGAGCCAGTTATTCAAATTATCCCATCCCTGTATGTTTAATATCTTATGTGTTTGAAGTGTTTCAATGACGCTTTTAACAACCTTTTATGTCTGAGATGAGATGTTGACATGCAGATCCCTTTGTTTCCAGCCATTAAATATCTAATGTATTTCCTGATATTCAATACCGCTTTTGATTAATGTGGGTGAATGGAACACATAAATATTCTCTTCTCTTCACATGAAATTAATCAAAACAAATGCAAAATGATTTAAAGCATGATTTTTCTTCATGCTTTCTTGTAATTATATGTCAAAACAAAGATGTGTCATAGTTAATACATGTACTTAATTAAGGAACAGGTATGATTTGAAAACTGATCAAAATTCAACAAGGTGTTATGTTAATTGCAGACCTTAGAATCACTAAGTATTAAATTGTCCTCGTGTACTCAGTGTTATATGGTACTGGAGATAACACGATAACAACCAGATAACTGTTTGTTTGATGGACATGATCCAGGTGGTCAGTCATTAGTATAAGTGTAACACATAACTAAGGGATGCTTTGGTCTCCAGCAAGTGTAATAGTGATGATGTATGTTTGTTTTATATGTACATGTGTATTTCCCTGAGTGTATAGATGTGTATTTAACAAGCAGGAGCAGATCCAGGTAGTAATTCACCAGTACTAGAGGGTACTTTGGTCTCTAGCAGGTAAAACAGTGATGATGTATGTAGTTTTCTGAGAGTATAAATGTGTGTTGACAGGCAGGAAGAGATAGAAAAACGTATGTTCCTGCAGAAAGAGGTGGAGCAAGACATTCAGCGATACAAAGAAGAACAGGCACAGAAAAAACAGAGGGAGATGGAAGAGAAGAGGAAGGTGAGAAGAAGATAGACTGATGGATGTATAGGTGACAGGTTACTTCTGGAGAGGTGATGGTATAGTGAATATTATATGAATGCCTGTGTCAAACTATGTTTACAACAGGAGTGCCTAAATTGTTGATATACCAATATTTAGACACGGGTGCTGTAAACATAGTATGATATTGGCACAAATATGATATTTTGTTTATTACCAAAGTCGTCAAATTGAGGAAATAATCCCACATCTACTTTCGAGCATGGAGTGGCTACCCACCATCACCACTTTTAGAACTCAATATCACAGAAGAATTGTGATGTCATAGCATTGTTCATGTCATCACATCACCATGACAGAGTGATGTTTTGCCTTAGGGCATTTTATGAAAAATATGAATTCTGATATGTTTGCCCTAGTAGGTAATAAATAAAGCTATCAGGGGTTTACAAAATGTAAATGCCTGCATCCTATACACATAAAAATAGACAACAGATGGAATGAAATAGATTAGCAACCACTGGGACGCAGAAAAAGTCTGAATACTCCTTTTCTTAAATGTTAAGCAAGTAACAATAAGTTAATAATCACTGAGTATGCTACTAACCAGGTTATGATATTATTTGCAGTTTAATTACTGATCATGACACACAATACAATAACAGTAACTGAATTGCAACAATATTATAACAATGTTATAGTGTTAATAATAATATTTAAGCATCTGGGACCCCCATTTTGTAGTCAAGTACCCCTCAAAATTAAGAGTATGAGTCCCATTGGGACCCTCAAATACAGGATTCAAGGTAAATCCCTTGATATGGATAGTGATGTGACTGATTTATAGATGTTTGTAGATTATAGGTGGGGATGAAGTGATAGGGATGGATGTATTTATAGATAAAAGAAAGGTTGGATGGATGGATGGATGGATGGATGGATGGATGGATGGATGGATGGATAATGAGTGATGAGTGATGGAAATATGGGTTGACAGATATGTAAGTCTGAGAAGAAATAGTGCATGGAAAGATGAGTACTGTGGATTAACAGATATGTGGATGTTGGATGGATGGAAAATTGGGCTATTAGATGGATAGATAGGATGATGAACAGGCAGTGAACAAATCCACTATCTGTTGGTTTCAAGAGGTAGTTGGAGTTGAGTGTGCTAATATTGATGAATGGGTGATGTGTATTTATGTAGATAAATATTGATACATCAACATGTTATGAAAAGACTAGGGACAGATGGATATATATATTTACACCCCAGTAGGTACGAGTATATGGATTGAGGGATACATGCTGATAATGTTTGATAATGCTGTGAGGTGACTAAGCACATATGTATTGATGTATTGAGCACATAGTCTGTGTGTCAGTGATGTACACAGTGCCAGTACATGGACAGTGAATAGAAGTATTTTGGATGAAGAATATGTACATGAAATGTAGCATGATAAGTAAATAACTATATATAAAGTGACTGAATAGATATATGAATATTTGGTGTATTTATGTGTAAATTGATGGCTAGTATGGGGTGTGAAAATGGACTGTGTAGATGGATTGGTTAGCTAACAAATAGCAGGATGAGTAATGAGATGGTGAGTGAATAGAAATATTTATGGATGGTTGAGTGAATAGACAAATGAATAGATGGATGAGTTAACTGATGAATAGATGAGTTGATAGATGGCAGAGATAACTGATAAATAGATAAATGAGGTGATAGATGGATAATTGAATATAAACATGAATAGATGGATGTGCTAATTGATAAATAGATTTGTTGTTAGATGGTTGAGCAAATAGACAAATGAATAGACGGATAAGTTAAGTAATAACTAGCTGATCTGATAGATGGGTGAGTGAATAGATAAATGAATGGATGAAAGATTCAAGAGACAAATGGATCAATATGAGTAAACAGACAGATGGTTAGATGGATGAGTTAACTGAAAAACGAACGAGCTGATAGATGGGTGAGTGAATAGATAAATGATAAAGATTCAAGAGACAAATAGATCGATATGAGTAAATAGATAAATGGATAGATGGATGGGAAGTAGGAAAATACAATAGTTGCTTGAATAAAAAAAGTGAATGTATAGATGATTGAATAGACCTGTGCATGTGTTAAGGGGCAGATGAAGAGATTGTCAAATGATGAACAAGAGATAAGTGCTTGTATTAGTGAATAAATAGTAGGATGAATAGATGGAAATCTGCGGTTGATATAAACAGGTGAAGAAATACTTGTGTGTTGTCACTGCATGTAGTCACAGATGTAGTATTCACAGAAACTGGTCCAGTCTCAGTATGGAGTCTCACAGAATGCGCATTGTATATAATCTCACTTTGAATGAACACTGTTGTTTTCAGAATGTTCACTTCTATTCCTTGCTGGATGATCACTGCATACAGTTTCACAAAACTTTCATTGCCTCACTCACGCTTATCATCCACTTTCTTATAGGACTTGGAGCGCCTAAAGAACAACTTCATGTTAGATGCACATAAATATGGTCATGGTGCTTCAAAGGTAAGCCTTAATAACGCCTTCATGTTAGGTGCGCATAAATATGATCATTGTGCTTCCAAGGTAAGCCTTAAGAACATCTTCTTGTAAAAGCACATAAATATGGTCATTGTGCTTCAAAGGTAAGCCTTAATAACGCCTTCATGTTAGGTGCACATAAATATGATCCTTGTGCTTCAAAGGTAAGCGACCCGTGAAGGTCCCGGGGTAGAATAGGCCTTCAGCAACCCATGCCTGCCATAAAAGGTGACTATGCTTGTCGTAAGAGGCGACTAACGGGATCGGGTGGTCAGACTAGCTGACTTGGTTGACACATGTCATCGGTTCCCCATTGTGCAGATCGATGCTCATGTTGTTGATCACTGGATTGTCTGGTCCAGACTCGATTATTTACAGACCGTCGCCATATAACTGGAATATTGCTAAGTGCGACGTAAAACTAAACTCACTCACTCACTCACTCACTCACTCAAAGGAAAGCCTTAAGAACTTCTTCTTGTAAAAGCACATAAATATGATCATTGTGCTTCAAAGGTAAGCCTGAAGAACATGTTCTTGTAAAATCACATAAATATGGTCATAGTGCTTCAAAGATAAGCCTTAAGAACATCTTCTTGTAAAAGCACATAAATATGGTCATTGTGCTTCAAAGGTAACCCTTAATAACGCCTTCATGTTAAGTGCACATAAATATGATCCTTGTGCTTCAAAGGTAAGCCTTTAAAGAACTTCTTCTTGTAAAAGCACATAAATTATATGATCATTGTGCTTCAAAGGTAAGCCTGAAGAACATCTTCTTGCACAAGCACATAAATATGATCATTGTGCTTCAAAGGTAAGCCTGAAGAACATGTTCTTGTAAAATCACATACATATGGTCATAGTGCTTGAAAGATAAGCCTAAATACTGTCTTCAAGTTGGTACTTTATAGGTAAACCTTAATAATATCTTCTTGTTACAAACAAATAAATATGGCTTCAAAGGTAAGCCTAATGACAACTCAGTGAAACATGAAACACTCAAGAAAATGAAGGACAGTTCTAATTGTTTACAAGAACCAGCAATAACAAGTACGAATATATAAATACCCATGCTTGTTCCTCTGCGAAGGCCTTTAATAGTTATCAACAATGTAAGTGCTAGTGCTATGTATGAATGTGCACACTGTCATGCACATGTCATAAACCAGATTTTATATAAGTAGGCCTGTCCTTACCTGTGTATAATACTGATGTCTGTATGTTGATGCAGGGGGATGGCGATCACAAGAGGAGGAAATTCCAGGAGGAGGAGTTAACTCCCCGTGAGAACCCCCGCTACAGGGACCCAAAGGTCAGTCACATTGTCAGATTGTCACTCGGTAATGTGTAGATTAGAGAATATTCATACAATATTGCCCATATGAATATTCAAGTTAGAATTGTGCTCAACAACTCCTGCTTGTCGTTAGAGGCTACGAGTGAGTGAGTGAGTGAGTGAGTGAGTGAGCTTGCCGTAAGAGGTGACTACAGGCCCATGCTGTAGATCATTGCTCATGCTACTGATCACTGGATTGTCTGGTCCAGTCTCAGTTATTTACAGACCACTGCCACATAGCTTGAATATTGCTGAGTGTGGCATTAAACCATAAACAAACAAATTATTGATGAAATACTTCTGACTTCAGGGTTAGCAAAGCCAGAAAACCCATACATCACTGATATTCTGGGTCATTTTTGCAAACATGCTGAATAATGATAAAAAAAACTAATAGTGATCTGAAAGAAAGTTTAACATCTAAACATGAAAACATGGAAATCAGTGGTTCCCATTCATCCCAAATTTGATTGAATATATTATCTGTTAACTTAACATGAAGGGATCGGTCATTTCTCATATGGGTTGCAAGGTGAACCGGATGACATTTTATGTTCATTTTGTTTTCATCACAACGCCCCATCCAACCCTCAACTACATGCTAGCGTTTTGCCCTCTCTCTATAGGAATTGACCTGTCTATGCATGACATTCAAATTAAATATTGCTTTGTTGGAAAATGGTATCAACATAATATCCACAGTCTCTGATGGGGATATTTTGGCAGCTATGTATGTAAAGCCTAGATTTGTGAAGCTCCCTTAGAGATAAGACCCGTCGTAAGTTAATGTTACTGTATGGCACGTACAACCATCTTAACACTAAGAGAGCTCCGAAAATCTAGGTCCTGGTTCAATTAAAATGATATTTATGGACAACACATTTGATGTATGTTTATTTTAAATATATTCATTTTTCTATATCCAAATGTAGTACAGAGAGCTAACTCATCCAGTAGACCTGGCTGGAGAAGAGGTATTTCAGATTATATATCATGTCGACTGTGCATGACAACTGTGACCTTGTCCCTATCCTTTGACCTTGTATTGATGGGCACACTTTTGCTTATGTGGCATGTTTTCATCTTGTCTTTATTTAACACTACTGCCCCTAGAGTCTGTTTCTACCGAAAAAATCTTTTGTGATGAGTTCCTTTCTCTGGTGATCTGTTCTATTTTTTCGTTACCAGTAATCTGTGGATTCATTACTGATAATCTGTGGGTTTGTTATTCATAATCTGGGGGCTCATTATTCATAATCTGTGGTTTCATTATCTATAATCTGTGGACATATTCTCAAGAATCTGTGGGTTCATTATCAATGATCTGTGGGTTCATTCCTGATAATCAGTGGGTTCATTATCAATAATGTGTGGATTTATTATTGAGAGTCTGTGGGTTCATTATCAATAATCTGTGGCTTTATTGTTGATAATCTGTGGGTTCATTACTGATAACCTCTGAGTACAATGCCAATAATCTATGGGTTCTTTATAAAAAATTTGAAGGCTCTATACTGATAGCCAGTCAGTTAATCATCGATAATCTATTGACTCATTATTGATAATCTGTGGGTTTATTAGTAATAATCTGTGGGTTCATCTGTAGTTCTTTTGCTTCAAATTTTGCTACTCTGCTTCCATGTGTGAAAGATTACCTTGCTGATAATCTTGATATGAATGAGTGATGGTGCACATTGGTTTGAATACATTAGACCGAATATGACAAACACGGTATGTTCCTCTTAGAATGCGTTTCCAATGTTAGGGGGTCCTCAGATCATTACGGTGTTATGAGATGAATTATCAGAGCAGGAAAGTTGAAAAGTTTCTTTTTTGTGCTTTAACTGCAAGCCCACAATACATTTAGGGAAACAAGAGAAAAATAGATAACTTGTTTTGTAAATATTAGAGAATTACCTTATTGTGACAGCTTTATGTAAATATTTGAGCAAAAGTTTTAGCAGTTAATTTTGCATAAATTCAAGGGAACATATATTCATGATATTTTGCTTGCTCCCTCTTGGAACTTTGACAAGAAAGTAGCATAACAAAAAAACGAAAGGTAGAAAATAGGAAAGTCAAAGACTTGTTTAAACTGGTGATGCCTAGAGACATCCTTGAAGTAATGGCATCAGTCTTCTGTGGTAATTTCCTGTTAGTGATTGAATATGATTATATCAAGTTCATGTTAACTGTCCAGTGTAAACCACTAAGTTTTCTATGAAGGGTAGCAGTGTATATCTCGTATACAGAACTCTGAATGAATACATCCAATGGTCCCAAAACCCAAGGTGAAGGATGTCTGTTTTCTGTAAACGTGAACAGTGAAGAATGACCTCCATTTCAATTGCTCAAGAAAATTACTGATGCTTTCTAGTTCTTAAAATGAGATTGTATTAGCAAGATCACCAACCAATTACATGTTTGACTGACCTTGGTCATATTTTTATTTAAAACATGAGAATTGTTTTGAATAGTTTTTGGAATCAATTATTTTTGATTTCCTTAAAACTATTTTCAGCAAGACCTCGTGTATGCTTGTTAAGTGACACTGTTTGTATCGATAGGATGGTTTCAGTTTTTGCACAGAAAGTTCTGTGACCTTGACCCTGACCTTTAACATTTCCTTGTGTTGAAACTAGTCTCAGGAAGGGAATACTTTTGTTGCAACCCTGCTTTAACTGCTGGTTCTGTGTGACCTTCACCTATGCTCTTCACCCTTGTGCATAGCACTTACTACAAGCTTATAGGAGACAAATAAAATCATTTCATTCCCCTGTATTACCTGACCTGGGTCCCAGTCCACACTTGTTATCATACCTCTGATATTTGAACTATTACAATTCCCCAAGAATAAACCAATTCTGATGTAATAATGTTACATCACAAACCCAGCTTTCAATTGCTGTCAGATATACAAGATAGAGATATCATTACAAATGATTTTGTAAATGTCAGCATCAACAAACTTAATGTTGAATTCATAAGAATGAAGATGAGCTCTTAGTATTTCCCATTAGATTTTAATCACATTTACTTTCATAAAATGTGAATGCCATCATGTTACATTTGGACAGTGAGTCATGAAAAAGAGACACTATATTATCTAGGTTTCAAACATTATTAAGCAGCACAAATTGTTTTATTTTTTAGCTATGATACATGTAGAATTGGGAGTATATTGTTTTATGTGGCTCCTATCAGTACCAGCCTCAGAGATTCCTCCAGCAGAGCTCTTTGGAATTGGTTAACTGGAGATTCCAACCATTAAATCTATTTGTTTCAAGTAGCAGTCATCTGTTGGTTGTCCACTGATCAGATTAGTATTTTGTCTGACAGAAACCAATGGATCGCTGGACCTTGGAAGGGGAGGTACATCACATGACTGTCACATGACTGTCACGTGACATATTTAGATTTCATGTCTGTCTGCTGGCTTCTGCACACTGTTTTTCTTATCTCATAGCATGCTTTATTACATATTAGATTTCAATAATAATAACAATATTTCTAATCCTTACTTTTCATTTTGATCGTGTTAATAACAAGACAAATACTTTCTGGTATGATTGATAAGTTTACATGTTTGAAATCTAAAATACTGAGTCACATTTAAGTCATGCTTGTAAAGTACTAATAAAAATGATATTTGAAAAATTAATATTATTAAGAAATGAAAAGAAAAAGATTCCATCTGTTCCATCAGTTAGTTTGTTCCATCGCAAGGCTGTTGGTGTTTGAGGTTTTTGCTGTCTGCTTTCTGTTCATTGTTTAAAATGTCCCAGCTGATAGCCACATACAGACAATTTTTCTAAACAGAGGTAATGGATATCAAAAGTTTTAGTAGATTTCTTTGTCCACTATTATTAGCCCTGAATTAGTTTCCTAACACTTTCCAGAAGCCTTTGTGAAATTTGATCAATCCAACTAGGCCAGGTTTTGGAGCTGAAATGTCAGCAATGGTTCCTCAATCTCAAGAATTGGTTTTTAAATATTAAACTGACTCGGCAACATTTCTTGTGAATGAATTACTGGCTATATATCAAAATTTGATTCTCTTTATTTAATGATTAGTGTTTAAGATAACCTGGTAAAAATATGGTATAAGAGTATTACTACTTACCATGTTAAATTTCAGTTACCGGTACATACTATAAAGTTTAGTATGTTTTAACTCACTGTATTAGCTACTGATGGGAATATTTTGTCATCTACAAAGTATTACTTCACTGAATGATAATAATGTAATTTGTCATACTAATATTTTATGTGGATAACATGTTGTCATTGTTGGGAAAACATCATAATTAATGATTTCTCGATATAAAATAAGCTATCTTTTCTCATCTGTAAATATTTGGTAATGTTTGTTTTGCCAGTTCTTCAAGCTGTGGAAGTCTTGCAGTATAGGGTTATGGTTGACACCCCATTAGGGTCAACGTCAGAATAGGTCCCTCATATCCTTTGCTTGCAGGAAAAAGATATATTTAAATTTTACCAATGTCAAGGATAGAGTCTTGGTCTTGAGAGGAGTGAAGGTGGTATATAGTAAATATGGCAGAAAAGATGATAACCACTGCAGACCAAATCTGATGCCAGTAGGTTTCCGTGACGATTAGACTCAGTAATTGTAGTTTATTTCACTGTTGCTGTGATATGATGAATTACATCCAGTATTTATAAACTCAGCCCAGTGATACGAAACTAAAAATATGAAACTAAAATTACAAAACTGAAAATAATCACTCCTGCTTTTTTCTTGAACTAATTCAGAACTCCTATTCATTCCTTACTATGAGAATAATTATCCCTGGTCTCAGAGTGATACCTCTTCCTTATTACCTCAAGCTCTGCCTTAACATTATATTGTCTGAATTGAAATACATTTGTCCAATGATCTTTCAGTGAACATGTCATGCATGTGTAACACAAAACAATTTCATTATGGTATATGAAATTCATATTATGCAATTTATACAGTTGGAGGTATATTTTATTTCACATCATAGAATAGATTCCATGCAATTTAATACATGAATTTGAATTTTTATGGTTTTAAGCTATGTAACTTTTACAACAGCTTATTGAAAGTTAATTCTGTCAGTCTGACAACATATTTTCCTTGAAGAAGTAATAACCTAGTGCATGCATGAATGCATCTATGTTTTGCATTATCAGGATGCATCTTCAGTCCCACTCTTTGATGTTTGAAACTAAGATGTTTCTGGGAAGCTGTCCCATACATTGAAGTATGTTGCATGTTGTTCAGACCAAGCATTGACGTATGTTACGTGTTGTTCAGACCAAGCATTGACGTATGTTACGTGTTGTTCAGACCAAGCATTGACGTATGTTACGTGTTGTTCAGACCAAGCATTGACGTATGTTACTTGTTGTTCAGACCAAACATTGAGGTATGTTGTGTGTTGTTCAGACCAAGCATTGAGGTATGTTATGTGTTGTTCAGACCAAGCGTTGAGGTATGTTGCATGTTGTTCAGACCAAGCATCCAGACTTCTTCCTAAGTGAGCTGAGCAAGGAGCGTGCAGTAGAGCAACCTTCGCACACAGACCACACCCTGCGGGGAGACGGCATTATCCGATTCCAGGAGGAAGGGCGCAAGTCCATAGAGAACCGATTCCGATACAACAAGCCCCAGCAGGAGAAGGAGGAGCTTCGGAGAGATCTAGGTACCGGTCTTCTTGCACGAACTCTGGGACAGATGTGCCATTAGTTTCAGAATAATAGATTGTGGGTACAAAGCATCTGCTTCAGGAGTGGAGATGATGTGTGCAAGGAATTTATTAAAGAATGACAAGTGGGCATAGTTGCATTAGTGATGATCAGGCATACAATGACTTACTTACAGAATGACTGTTGAGCATGCAAAGGATTACTGTGAGAATGACAATCATGAATGCAATGCATTATTCAGAGAATGATCACTGAGCATGCAATTCTTTACTTACAGAATGACAAGCAGACAAACCACAGATCAAAGCATTTGACTTTTTTTTAAAGAAATGCTGGAGAGCTAGTATAACATGAATCTTGAACAAATAAACTTCTAATAATAATGTAATAATGACCAGGTAACCATGGATGTAGATTGTTTAATGAGTCATCAGCCGAATCCACCTTCTGTTTCAGTGATGTCCTTGCAAAGTCTTCTTGTGATTGTGTTAACAATCTATGATATCAGGGATTGATTAGATGAGTCATGCACATATTTGACATGTTTGTCTCTGGCCAAGTCTTCTACAATGTTTTACTGTCTGGTAGGCTTTACTTATAACAGTTCAGTTCACCTGATGAAGGGATCTGAAATGACCCTGAAACATTGTGTGTAAAAGATTAAAAGAAGATATATCCATAGAAGATCTTGGTCATCTATAACAACTTCGAAATGCCGCTAAAACACAGTCATAGTTGTGTTGGACTGAAAATGCATTTTCTGTCACCTTTCATGATGTGGTGAATATGTTGGGAAAAATGAAGCCTTCTGTGCTTCTTTTGTAGATCGGCAGCAAATTGAAAGGCAGCATCGTGAACATGCTGAAAAGCTGAGAGATCTGCGCCAGGAAGTCGAGCTGGTGAGTAATCAGTGAAAATATCCCAATCAATTCTATGAAGCATTTTACTATTTTCTAGTAAGTTGTATTCGCAAGCTCATGATATAATTGGAATCATGGAAACAAATATATCTCATGGATGTGGAAGGGGTTTTGTCACTGTTACGTACTATTGCTTCATGAGACCTGCAATGACAGTTGTGGCAGGACTAAAGAAGGTTTTTTGCAGGTGTCTAGCTACCATTATGAAAAAAGCCTGGGCGTACACATGATTGTTGCTAGAAAGGTTGGGCTTTGTAACCTATCAGGCTTACATGAAAATATTGGCTACATACCTATTTTGGATGAGGAACAGGACACTAAATTCTTTTGAGTACCATCATGAATACTTAATTGAGGTGTGTGTGCACTTTTGTCATTCATCAACACTATGGTTTTTAACCCGTGAAGATCCAGGTTAGAACTGATCTTCGGCAACACATGCTTGTCATTACAGGCAGCCGACAGGATTGAATGGTCAGGCTCACTGACTTGGTTGACACATGTCATCATATCCCAACTGCATAGATCAATGCTCATACTGTTGATCACTGGATTGTCTGGTCCAAACATGATTATTTACAGTCTGCTGTCAATTAGTTAGAATACTGCTGAGAGCAGTACTAAACAACCAACCACCAACCAAACACTGTTTTTAAATGACAAAGCCAATTGTGATGCCCATGGTGGGTGCTGTGATCAGTGACTCTCAGACTGCATTGCACAAATGACACCAATCCATATGGAAGCTTCAAGTGTTCCCACTGATCAGTACAAGCAACAGTAGGGTCCTAATGACCCTTGTTCCTTTACATGACTCGGGTACCCTCGGCCCATTGAACAGGGAGATGACAAACTTTTATTAAGAGTGGAATTTGTCACAACATATGTGGACATATTACAATACACATCATTAATAGACCGATCACTAGGTCTGGACAAATCCTGTTTGAGGCAAATATGATAAATGGAACAAATATTTGGTAGCAAATGCAAATATTGGGTAACAAATGTGAATATCAGGTAACAAATACTGGGTAACAAATATAGATATCAGGTAGCAAATACAAATATCAGGTAACAAATATGAATATCAGGTAACAAATGTGAATGTCAGATAACAAATATCAGGTAAAAAACACAAATATCAGATAACAAATACAAATATCAGGTAACAAATATGAATATCAGGTAACAAATATTGGGTAAGAAATGCAGATATCAGATAACAAATACAAATATCAGGTAACAAATACAAATATCATGTAACAAATACAAATATCAGGTAACAAATACTAATATCAGATAACAAATACAGGGTAACAAGTACAAGCATTGGGAAACAAGTACAAGCATTGGGTTTTATTAGTACACACGACAAATGTTGGGTACCAAATATTGGATAACAAATACAAATATCGGGTAACAAGTATTGGATAACAAATACAAGTATTGGGTGACAAATATTGGGTACAAATACAAATATTGGGTGACAAATATTGGGTACAAATACAACCATTGGGTAACAGATAGAAAGATTGGGTAACGGATGCTATCAAGTCAACACTTGATGTATTATTCAATTTATTTAGTGAATTACAGTTAAGGTAATTCTTTGACATGCTTGACCATGTTCATATTGTGAATTTATCATGACAGTATCCACATTACCGTCAAATTCAAGTCTTCCATAGATTCCATTTTGGCAATCTTAATTTGCTATTTAATTTAGTAGAATGCTCCTTTTAAAAATGGTAATAATTATTGAATTCTAATGATCACAAACAACAAATCTAACTTGAGTGAATCATAGGTATTCATTGATGGAGAAATATAGGGTATTAATCCTTGATGACCTGTGAGTTAGTTTTGAATGCACTTTGTGTAACAGAAAGAAAATTCTTTTACAATGCTTACATCCAGTGCTGACTTTTTCAGCTATGATCATTGCCTGTTTGTGATCACAGTTGTTCTTATGAATCATACTCCATTTCTTACAAATCTTATACATATTTCATTAATTATGTTGAATTCTTCAGTGTTTTTAGTCGCCTGTTAATCACTGACCACAACTGTTCTGATGTCAACAACTGTCTCCAATCTTTTGGATATTATATTGCACATTTTATTACAAGCAAATCTCAAATCATAACAGAATAATTGGTGTATTCCTGATAAAATTTCTGTTTCAGCACAGTTTCATGTTTAGCCATTCTTGTTAATGCCCTGCTGGTGTGTACAACTGCTATTAGACACTTGGGTCTTCTACAGAAATTGATTTCTCTTTTAGAGACAACTTAATCTGTTAAAATCTTTCAAAGTAGATACATTATTTATGAATCCAACATTCTTTTTTGTCATTGTGGTCATGAAATGTAATGAAAGATCATTTACATGCATGCAATGCCTTATTGTTGGTGTTAGTTAAAAAATGACATAAATTGTTGATTAATTGACAAGCATGTCATTGGAGTCATTATCATGTCATGGTGACCAGGGCCTAGATTTTCAAAGCTCTCTTAGCGCTAAGATAGTCCTAACTGCCATACATTAACATAAATTTACAGCTATCATTGTGCTAAGAGAGCTCAAAAAATAGACCCAGGTGTTTTGTCTTTCAAGTGATTTTAATTCTGAAGACAAGAAGATGAACAAATACAGTTTAATACCCATCTGGCATAACCCTGATCTTGGTATGATATAGATAATTCAAATGTTTCACTATCTTATCATATGCAGGGTACTTATAGAACCTGGGCAACACCTTTCAGATGGTAGTTATTTTTGTGTTAGAGTTTTATGCCAATGGTGGAGGCAATCTGTTCACAGAGCTGTCGTTATTGTCTCTGCCACTAGTACCAGCTACTTACAGTGCAAACTGGCCATAGCCATGCTTAAAGTTGAACTTGCTGACAATTATGTTTACAAAGTGTCCCTTTTCATGCCAGATGCTATTCCCCTGGAACATATGTTTTCTTTGTCAATTTGAATTTCTATCTGTATTTTGATCAAACTATAATATCCTTTGTATGATAAGACTGTATGATTTTTTGACTGTTTGACTGCAATTTGGAACCAATCGTATTAAACAAATATAAATTCATCTGGGAAATAATAAGGCTGTTTCCAATTTCTTTTAACAAAATTCACCATTACTGTATTCAGAAAGACATACAGAAAAATATGTATGTCACTATTTTGGAGATGAGAGGACATATTTCACAATTGTGTAACTGGCTTGCTAGTGGCAGCGATATCATGGTTGTAACAAAGAAGCCATATTGGGAAGGTGCTTGTGGTGAAGGATGCCAGGGGATATAACTCTGTTTTTCCCAACTCTCTAGTTGAAGTCCTCCGACCACTATGGCAAGCCAGGTGCAGGTGCCCCTAACAAGTCATCATCAGGTGAAACCAGGGTCTTTCCCTATCTTACTGCTGTAGAATGCTTATTTTCTATATTAACCATTTCTTGTATTCTTGTAACTCTCTTTCCCATCTCTAACAATCTGCTTTATGATGTATGCATGCATTAAGATTTTTACCATTTATCGTGTTTAAATGAAACAAATATATTTTGTGTAATTATGTTTGAAGGTTCTTAATTCAAACATAAATGTGCTGCCTTTTTGTTTTTCATTGATAAATTTTCAATTAAATCTCGTTTAAAGAAATTTCAAATGAGTTAATATAAGAGAAAGTAATACTAATTTATGGTCTCTGATGAAACATAATTTAAAAAGTTTAATATTGTCAATATATGAGTTATCTCATTAGTTCAAGTGAGTATTCAAACCCTTATGCCTTTTGTACACACCCACACCAACTAACTTCTTGTGACTTTGTCCTGTATGTCGTCATCCTGTCGCCTTCCTGTCATCTCCCTGTCACCTTTCTCTGTCGCTATCCTGCTTTTGACCTGTCCTGTATCAGGTCGCCGCCTGATGATTCGAAAGAGGGTTCAATTCAGCAACGATCCCCTCGAGCAAAGGAAAATATGTCAAAGAGGTAAAGACAACTCTTAGAGAATGAACTTTGAGGATGGCCAACAAGCTTATATAATGACATACTCTGTTGAAAGGAGATAAACAAACACTGTGAGATGGATACCTTCTGGTAATCTACAATGAAGGATATGGGTCGATTCTATGAATACCGAATCAACATGTTATCTGTAGACATTTTGGCAGGGAAGAAAGCAAGTTTGAGACCTTCTGATAATAATGGATAAATATAGCATATGTATACTGTTAGGTGGAAATAATATGAGATAAATGTACTGACATCTTCTCTTGCTACGAAATACACTTTATCTGACAGATACATTGTGTTTATATGTGATAAATATATTGTGTTCATATGAGATAAACATATTGACATCTTCTGTTACAAGGGAATGCACTTTATCTGACAGATGCATAGTGTTTATGTGAGATAAACATATTGACATCTTCTGTTACAAGGGAATGCACTTTATCTGACAGATGCATAGTGTTTATGTGAGATAAACATATTGACATCTTCTGTTACAAGGGAATGCACTTTATCTGACAGATGCATAGTGTTTATGTGAGATAAACATATTGACATCTTCTGTTACAAGGGAATGCACTTTATCTGACAGATGCATAGTGTTTATGTGAGATAAACATATTGACATCTTCTGTTACAAGGGAATGCACTTTATCTGACAGATGCATAGTGTTTATGTGAGATAAACATATTGACATCTTCTATTGCAAGGGAGTATATTTTACTGACAGATACTTTGTGATTTTACAGGATAAAGAGTCAAATATCGACATATTCTGTTACTTAGGAATAAAGCATGCCAGACATCCTCTGTTAGTATAATGAATGAATAGTACTATATGTAGCCTAATTTTGCTACTAGGGAATAAACATTGTCACACAGTGTTATATTCAACACTTGTATTCTAATGCGAGGAGCTTGAGGATAATTGTAGTATATCCATACTTTCAGTAGGTTTAAATTAATGCAATATCTCACTCTTGGCATGATTTATATTCACCAGAAGTACTTTATATGTTTAAATAAGTGAACATTTTGAGCAATCAGAAGTTATTTCATTTGCTCTTTCAATTTTTCAGAGTATTTTGAAGCTAACAAGAAGGTGAGAAATATGTACAAAATATAATGCAAACAAACTAAATAATTCTTCATAGGGACTAATATCCAGCATTTAACTGTCAATATGCCTACCATAGCCATTAACAGGAAGTGATGTTTGATGAATTTAGACCATATCCATTAACTTTTACTAAGCAAGAATTTGATCTCCTTTGTTTCTGATTTTTTGTAAAATGATCCAATGAAAATTAGTTGTAACAATAATAGCCTTTTCTATCAGCTACATCTTCCATGAAAATAAAAGTTAAGTACTGTTACAACTTCATTTTTAGTCATGGAGCGCCCATCACTGCAGTATATCATATGTTTGGATTTAGAGATTAATTTTTGAAGAAATTAAAGAAATAAAAAGCACCACTTAGAACCTATTATGGTGGGTTAGAGCACAGGGACTGGCAGCAACATTGGTACGTAAATGGCAGACTGTGATGTGATACAATTGTCCTCATCAGGATGTAGAGTTGAAGAGTCTGGAGCTAGAACGCACCCGCGGAGGTGCAGGTGCTCCAGTGCTTGACACAGATGGTAAAACACTGACGAGGTTTCCTATAACGATGAAGCGGGATAACATGGGAGGTAACTACATCTTATTGCTTATTTTAAATTCACCTACAGCAACAGGAGATGAAGTATTATAAGCATGAGTCTTCTTGAAGCATGCCTTCACTTCAGTGCTTTTTCATTTCTTGGCACAGGTGCTTTTCCTTTTTTTTAGTTTTTCTGTATTGTTCAGCATTGGATAGTTGTGTAACTCTTCTTTTTAACTAACCCTGCATAGATTTAATGTACACTTTGCACTTCACCAATGTGTCATCAGTCATGCTGAAATGCCTCGGTATGGTGCTTGTGTAACTCTGTTAAAATGTTTGCATGTAAAATATTTTAGTTGCAACCATGAGAGATCAAGTTGCCACAATGAAGCGCTCTCAAGTCTATGAGCCAGAGGAGGCACTGTATTCTCCCTTTGGTCGCCCGGGATGTGGAGCTCCCATGAAAGATACTGAGGGAAGGATAGTTGCTGTTCGCCAGGGAAAACTCAGGGATGTAAGTAACCATTGTCTCTTGATTGTTTAGTTCATATATTGGTGGGTTTTGATTGCCTACAAGTACCTCAGATTTTAGTGTGATGTGAGACAGTGACAAATTTATATCTGTAGGGGTTCTGATATCTTCAATCAGATATTGATATCTTCTACCAAGTATTGAGATCTTCAACCATATGTTGATATCTTCAATCATATATTCATATCTTCAACCATATATTAATATCTTCAACCAAGTCTTCAGGTACCAGTAGCTCTCTTCATGTTTTTCCACAGATTTTGAAACCTTAAATTTGTTTCATATTTTTGAAGTTTGAATTTTGATTCATCAAATGGCTGAAAATGTGACACTCACCAGCAGTACACATTCTTTTGATGTCAGTGCATAGTGTGGGATAGATGTATAGAGAATGCTGAACTCATTTCCATGTTGTACCACATATATTACACAAGTTAATTTGTTAATAAGTTCAATAAAAATGGTATTTCACGGAAGCACGTTTAGCATTCTGTTTATTACTCTCCAACATAAATTGGTAGAAACTGCCTACAGTAGTGTGATAATTTTCAACTTTCCGTGAGTCAAGCCAGGCCTAATGCCATTGTGACAGAGGTATTAGCATTGTAATGTCATAACTGGAAACCATTATGACATCATACATCTAGCGGTGTTACACTGGTGTAATATTGCTGTAAAAATATCACACTACAGTATTTTCATGGGCGAGTAATAAATCATATTATTAAGATATCATATACAGCTACCATAATTTTGGTGATGAAATTTTTAGGCCAGATTTACTCCATTTCTTATGATGTTGACTTCACATGCTGCTTTGGAGGTCATCCACATGTTTGTAGTGTGGAAGGAAATCTTTATTGACACGTAGTATTGTTAAGTTTCTTGTTTGCAGACGGGTTCTGCTGAAGAGATCAGAAAAAAGAGAGCTGCTCTCAGCTACAGGAGGGATCTACGTAAGTGTGCACACTTATTCAATAAATTTCAGGTTGTGTCTATAATATGCTTTGAAGTGCCTCCATGGAAATCAATAAACCCCTGGATATCCAACACAGAACAGAACCTAATAATGAGTTCACATGATCACACTGTTTGGATAACACAGGAGTGTACATTAAAAGGGATGACTAGAGGACACATCATGGCAAACTACCTCATCCTCATCAGTGAGTGAGTGAGTGAGTGGATGGGTGAGTGAGTGAGTGAGTGAGTGAGTGAGTGAGTTTTTAATGACCAGAAGAGCTGTACATGTAAGCTTCATGTGGCATTGAAGCCAGTGTTATCAACCAGGCACAGCTTTGTATGACAGAGTATAGGTTGAGTGAGTGAGTGAGTGAGTGAGTGAGGGAGTGAGGGAGGGAGGGAACTGGGTTTAATGCCACTTTTTTGGCAATATTTTAGCAAAATCATGCAGGAGAATAGGATTTAAACATTTCACCCATGTGGGAAATTGAACACTGGCGTTCAGCATGATGTGAGAATGCTTTAACCTGTGGGCTATATACTGTCACTTGTGTCTCCTTGTACAGTCAACTATAGTTATAATGAATTCAAGGGGACCAATTTTGATTTGTTGTAGCTGTTGGTCGTTATATGTATTTTGACCAAGATATGCAGAAAGTGGCAAGGGTCCCAAAATCTGTTTGTTCTGTTTGTCAGTTTGATTTATATATTCTTGTTATAAATATAGTTTACTGTTTTATCAGCTGATTGGCACATATGCTTGCACATGATTTGTCAGTTCAAGGCTCCGTGGAAACTTCCACATATTTGCCAGTATAACCCATACAGTCAGTCTGGTATTTTGTTGCTAACATCCATTACAACTTACATTGCTTAAAAAGTGGAGGATCTTTGTTTCTCCAAGATTTAATCTTAGTTCTATTTACCATGATGTTATCCCTCCTAGTGACCTTCCTTGCCTTCCAGCTCCTAAATACCCCTGTTGATGCTCTTACTATCATCCACTGATTCATTCATTCTGGGGCCTTGTGAACACGGCAGACATTTTTTGGCAAACCAGTTCACTGAATTTTTAAACGTCTATTTTGTCAATTATTTTCCAACCTGCCTTCCACAAAGTAGATAATGCCGTTAATATTGGTTATGTGTAAAACTGTACAGCAAGTTAGGTGTCAGATCATCTACTACAGAAGCACAGAATTTAAACCTGCAGATACACATCAAAGACTTTGTTGTGTCCTGTGATGTCAAGATGCTCTGCATATCCCATAATGTGGATGTTAGACAAAATGTCACTATGGAGACATCAAAGAATATTGTGTATGCTACAATTGTGATATTGGCCTATTGTTTCTGAGCTTCCTTGAAAGATGCAAAAAATGTGTTTAGTATTAAATTGATTATTCTAAGGAATCAATAAAAAAAATATGCTTTTCATCACAAAAAAGCTGTTTTATATGAGGTAATGAAAACCAAACAAGTGTTTGTTGAACCCTGGCTTCAAAGTCAATATTTGAAGTTAATCACATGGTTGTCAAGCATGCACGTGAAATATCCTAGTAAACATATCAAGGTCTCTGAGCTGTTATTTATGTAGTCTGTTGCCATGGTTGCAGAGCATGAAATGGAAGAACAGAAGAGGAACAGAGAAGACATGGAAAACTACATGAAGGCTCCAGTGAGCAAACACTTTGGCTTTTTCACGTGTTATGTCATATTTCGATTTTTCTTATCGTGGCATTCTGTTGCTCATTGTCATTGGTTCGGTGGCAGCACTTTTTAAAAACCTGAAATGAGCTTTAGGCAACATAAAATGTGTAGGAGTTTTGTTTGCTGGTCATACTTTATGTAGCAATAAAACCATGAAAATATATTATTTGGGTCCTCCATTGAGAAAAAAAATGAATTGAAAAAGAATGAAAAATATCTATTCCAAATATCCTGGGTGCACCTTTCAGAGCATTAAGAATAGTGGATTCGATATATAATGTCCTTTTACTGAAATGGAGCTTCCTAGCAAAGTATTTAAGTATGTTTACAGGTTTCAATTATTGTTTCAAAATGTAGAATTATTGGGTTAATATCAGGCCAATAATTATTTTTTGAGGAACAAAAAGACAAATCAATATTGACAAAGCCCAAATTTGATGTCACCTTTTTGTGGTCTGTGAGATGAGGTATTGCCCTCATATAAAGTCTGTTGTTGACATTGACAAGAAAAATGCCAAAACAGTCTATCTATCTGTTGACTAATATAAAGTAAGAATTTATGAACAAACGGAGAGATGTGATTGGCTCGGGTTTGGGAAATACTGCTCCCAGGAATTTCCATTCCATTTTAGATAGTCAGGTCAATGCTTTTAGGTATCTGACCAGATGTTGATATGTGTCTCAGTGAGATGAATATGGCAGAAAACACTGTCTTGTTTAATACATTGTGCAACAGATTGGTGAACTGACAGAGATCATGAAAGAGGGGCTAGTTGGGAGACCTCGTCGTGACCCCATCACGGGCACCTTGCTGAACCAACACCTGGCAAACTCTGACATATCCAAACTGGTACGTACCTGATCTCATTGCTTACAGACCCAGGTACATAATTAGGGTGATATATTACTGACAGGAGCAGCCTGGGCTACAAGTCAAAGAGTTACCTAACTTGTTTAAATGTGATTTGGAATACAGTTGTGTGATATGAAGGATTCTTTGTTTACAATTTATTAAGAATCAACATATACAGGATGTGCTGATCTTTACCTAAGTCTAAGCATAAAGTCTCTATTTTGAATGTTAAAATATGGTGCTTCATGCAGGCCCCCCTAAGTAATTGAAGGAATTACAGCAAAATGAAGGAATTGCATCTCAAATGTAAACAAACGCAGCCCACTCGCGAAACAATTGCAGCGTTATCGGTAATTTAGCGGTAATAACAGAAATACATCGGCCCTATCGGAAGCAATGTCGGTAATACTGGAAACACGCTCGACCTCGGCTCGGCCAGATTGTTCGGTCGCGAGTGGAAACTCACGCAGCAAAACATGGCGTCGTTGGAAGAAGCAATAATGTGTCTGAGCAGGATATTCATGCTTATTTCTGGCATGGTGTCTCAATGAGCTAGCATTATAAAACCAGCTTAACTCTGAGCTTATACAAGTAACCACACATATATACATATGAGCGAAATAGTTTTATGTACAACTTTAAACCCATTTCACTTGACCTTCATTTCAAAATTTTCCTTCTCTATCATACAAATGAAAGAACTGCAGAATTTCTGTTGGATTCCAGTGGGTATAACAATGTTGAATAAATGTTGAATGATTGTTTAAACAATGTAAAATTTAAACACAAATCATGGTCACAGTTTTTATGCCCAGGGCACTCATTATAGCAAATATGGCATTTGATCAATGGAGCCTCCTTTGTCAGAAACAAGTGATACAATTTTGATCTCTTCATGGACACGAATCATGTTTTCTGGGTGAAAAGTGTTAGTGAAATTAAGAACATTACATGAACCACCTTGTCACTGCAGAAAATGAACAAGTCAGAGGTCAAGCCAGTGAACTCAATGAAGGAATATCATGACTTCCTCACACACCAGGCTCTGGAACGGGAACGCACCAAGAGACTGGACAAACTCCGGGACAATCAGGAATGGAAACATGTTAGTATTGACCTTAGCTCTATGCCTACTGCAGTTCTATGTTAAAGTATGGGAGTCAGTATATAGTGTCATTTGGTGATCTGAGGTCTAGATTACATGACATTTTTTTAGTTAGTGTCACTTTGCATGTTTTCTTAAATTTGGCAATGGAACTTATCCTTTTATGGTTTGGTTCTGAGTATTGAAGTTTCACCGATATGATCATATTGTGAGACTTGAAGAATGGCATAGAGGACTTAATTTATGTGTTTCTTGGCAAAAACTTTTGATATTGCTATTTATATTCCAAATATATATCATATTTGTAATGTGGAAGCTGTAATTCCTTCAATTACTTAGGGAGGCCTGTAGTAATCTGTGTTTAATATTCTCAGCATCACGATGTGTTTGGAAGTATGTTTGGCAAGAGGGGAGGTGGTGCACCAAAGGGAGATAATCTGAAGAAGGAAAGGCTGGACAACACATTGTTTTCACCAAGGCGCGATGTAAGTAAGAACTACCAGTAGACAATAAATTCCTTGTGTTCTAAGAAGTACAGATTTTGTAAAGAAAATTAACATACGTGACATTCATGTATTCATAAATTAGTAGGAGCATCATCCATTTTACGCTCATCTATTACTAAAGATGAAAAATGTCTATTTTGTACCACAAAATGTATGCAGTGAAGCTCAGATAATCTGAATACTCCTACATTTGGTAGTTCAGAGGAGGGTTTACAGATTTTTGAAATAGGTGTCATTTCCTCAAAATGTTATGTTGAAAGGAAATGTTTGTATGAGGTTGAGAGGATATCAGGATACTTTTTCAACAAAATGATAGTACAATGAATTTTAAATCATACATTGATAGTGACAGTGAATTTTTCTTATTGCTGACTGACAAAAACAGTTTCTTTCTTTCTATTTGTTGACAAGTTTTGATGTAAATGAACTCTGGAAAAGGTCTGGGTATTATCATGAAATTCATTCCCACGATAGTAGCCTGGAAGAGATTTTGGAAACATGGAGTAGATTATTGAGTTTCACTACAATGAGATTATTGCCCCACAAAATGCATATTCACCTTAATCTTTATTGTCATGCTAAGTCATTTATTCACATGAAGCAAATATACAAGAACAAGCAATGATCTCTCCCTCTTCTGTTGTTTTAAAGTGCTGTTTCTCATTTATGGAAGACCTTGGGTTTCTGGAAAAGATATTTCTCAGAGCCCATGTGGACAAAGTGATCTTAGTGTTAAGATGTTCGTAACTGCCATACTCTAAGATCGTCATAGTGCTAAGATGCTTGTATCTCCTATACTCTAAGATAGTGATAGTGCTAAGATGTTCGTATTTCCTATACTCTAAGATCGTCATAGTGCTAAGATGCTTGTATCTCCTATACTCTAAGATAGTGATAGTGCTAAGATGTTCGTATCGCCTATACTCTAAGATAGTCATAGGGATAAGATGTTCGTAACTCGCATAGTCTAAGTGCTAAGGTTGCTTTGTGCAAGTGGGCTCTGAACAACAACATCATTACCGTTACGTGACTTGACTAATATTTCATTATCTGGGTCACATACATGTGTATATTTGGCCACTTCCCCACAGAGAGCTGCAGATGTTAAGTGGGCCCTAGGTCAGGTCATATTGAAACTTGGGTATTATGTACACCCTCTTTCCAAAATCTGAGATCAGCCTCTGTTGTCCCTGTAGTTGGAGGAGATCATGTTAAAAAAAAACAGTTAAAGGGATGAGCAGATGTTGTTTGATGCCACTGCTCACAAAACCTCAGCTTTATAATGGTAATATATAGAAAAAAATCAATACAATCAGCCATATGGCTGAGAAGTGATTCTGCACTGAGAGGGAAGGATGTAGAAAAGAAGGCTAATTGTGTGAGAGAATGCTGTTTTATGTCACATTCCACAATGATTCCATTTTGTCATGGCAATCTTGGAATAATAGCCGTACAGACTGGCAAGTGGCTGATAGCCTGAGCTTTGAAATTTCAGTTAGAAAACAGGATGTGAAAACAACAGTTAAGCAGCTGAGTGAATGTTGTTTTATGCCACATTCCATGATAATTCAGATGTATCAATGTAATCTTAGGATAATAAAATTATGGCCCAAAAAGTATCTGATAGAATGACTAACGATTAACTCTAGGCATGGTTCTTATGACACAGGGTCATCCATAGTCAGTGCCAAATATTTGCTTAAATAAACAACAGAGTTTCTAGGGCAACAAACCGACGATGTGTGGAAGCTGAGGCAGCATTAACAAACTGTAATCTTTCTTCAGGCTAATGGAAAATTGATCATGGACAAAAAGGCTGTTACAGATTTGGCTGAGGTTCGTTGGTTTTGAACACTTGACTGTGTTCGTAATATTGCATGTTTCTATGTCTCTCAGTGTCCATTTGTTATGCTATTGGGATTTTTTAGGAAATGTTTCATTTTTCTATTTTTCGTTCATGTATTCATTATCAAAAATCAATCATATGCATGTCATTCATCAACACAATGCTATTTCGGTAGGTTATTTAAAGTACAGACATTAAACAAGTTACATCGTGTTCAATTTTGTGATGAAGCTTCATTTCATTAATATGTGCAGTAATATTCAGCCATGTGTTTGGAATTGTAAACAATGTATTTTAACTGGAAGAACTTATTTTTCAATTTCAAAATTTGTAACAAACGAGAAAAAATCAAAATAATACCTCCCCATTTAACGTCCCCTGTAGCTTCCTGAGTGGATGGAAGCACCACCTAGGGAGATTCTTACCACGCGGAGTATGCCAGAGGTATTCAGTTTGCAACTGTTCGATATACTATCCACGATGAACCAAGTTTGAGCTGCATGTCTTTATCCAATGTATGCACCATAAATAACATGTTTGATTTGCTGTTATTAATTTCACATGCATACATATTTATGTTTTGTGGGTGTATTGTGGTAATGTTTGACTGACAACATGCAATGTACAAGTACTGACCTGTGTTTTCCATGTGTATGTTACGTGTCAAATGTATCCTGTCTATATTTGTGTCTTTGGGGTCCTTACTGATATGTTTTCTGAAATACAGGTAAAGATTTCTCTTTCTTAAGCCCTTTCCAAACATAACTTGAACAATGTTTGTGAAACTTACTTCAACTGTGTTAAATGTAACTCAAACTACAAGAAACATACCTCCAACTGTCTGAAACATTTCTTTAGTTTTGTGAAACATACCTTAAGCCTTGTGAAACATATCCCAAAATTTGTGAATCATATCTGAAACTTTGTGAAACATGAACACACCTCAAACTGTGTGAAACATGTTAATGTTTGTGAAACATATCTTAAGGTTTGTGAAACATACCTTAAGTCTTTTGAAACATATCTTAAACTTTGTGAAACATATCTCAAACTTTGTGAAACATAGCATACCTGTAGGTGAAATGTCATCGAAAAGTGAAAACATGTTTACATATGGGTATATTTCTTATACAGGGCCACGCTAATAATTAGCATACACATCTAAATATATATTTACTAAGATCAACAGGTTCCCTGTACCTTGCACAACAACTGATACCATTTCATACATCATTCTTTCAATTGTTGGACATTGTAACAGTGTAAATAACCTGATGTTAGAAACATAAACTAGGGTACATTTCGTATTATAAAGATCCTTACAGCAATACAATACCTCACAGAGTGGAGACCAGCCCATCGTAGGACATTGTATCAGGAAGACGTTCTAGTAGCCAGTCACCTTCAAGGCTTGTGAGTGAGAGCAAATTATTCTGACCAGCATTTCTGATTTCTATATGGCAATAGAATCAAGGAAAGCAAAGTATTGATTGTGTCGATTGGCGTCAGATGGGACGATAGGTGATATATGCTTGTTGTGAACGGGCATCTGTGTCTTCAGATTAACGCTTTCAGATTCAAAGAAAGAAGGTTTTATTCATTGTTATTTTGAGAATCTAATACTGAACTGGCAAATCACTGTATAGAACACCTTTAGCATGACGACCAGCAGACCTCACAGCCACAATAATCCCATCCTGTGACAATAGTTAATTGCAGGTCAATAGATAATCAATAACCAATCAATAGCCAAAATGGAATACGAGAACACAACAAAATAATCTGAATTAACCATTGGGATTCATAGATGACCACATGTCATGATGTGTCAGCTGTTGTTTACCCTGCAATACTCAGGCTATGAATTACTGTAGTATTCAAATGTCTTGGGCAGGCAGATATAGATCCATAGCACCAGGTACAGAAGTATCAGCACGATGGTCACGTGTTGCTGATATGGTGTCCTTGTTGTAGCTCCTACAAAATAGCAGCAGAATATATTCCACTAAAAATGATTAAAGACCATATGATTCTTTCATATTGATATGTCATGACATGACAGGCAGTCTTTAGTAATGGGATCTGTCCTGAATAAATGTAGTAATCTGGAAAGGTCAGAAGGTTCAGAGCTCCTTTCGGGTAGTTACACAGTTAGTGACACATGTCAGTTGTTTGGAGAGCATTTTCATGTGTTAATGGCCCTTGCTTTAGTGTAAAATTAACTAAAAGGCTATAGGAAAGAGAGATTGTAGAACATGTGTCATGCCCAGTGAGTGATTATGTTGGGTTTGTTTTGTAAAAAAACAGGGTAGAATATTCGTTTGAAGAATCTCTTGATTCACAAGCCACTGAATCTGCATCTGGAATCAACATGTACATGTACACTACCTAATGTCATATCAACACATGGATCAGTAACCAAGGTGTATCCTCATTCTTTCATTATTAATTGAATAGTTTCTTTGTGTACAACCCTATCCTTTTTCCATTACATATGAACATTTTACTGAAAGCCAAAAGATTTTAAGACTTTTGAAACTGTTCATGATAAATATCTATCCAGCAGACTACAAAAAACACTTCTCTTTCAGCTGTGCTTTTTCAAAACATTTTTAAGAGTTGGCAGACAGGGTCAAGGGTCAAAGTTACAAAGCTCAATGACATTGCTTACAGACAATGAAGGTCCCAGTGGAAATATTAAATGTTACATGTACATGTGTGTACTTGTATACATACCTTGTGTGGTTTATCTGTGTCAGGACTGAACTCGGTCGTGTTCTCGTGCACCTGTCCAGTTCTCTTTGTCAAGTCACAATTCTGTGGCAGCTCTCTGTGTAAAGGTTTACTCACACATAATGTGTCATTTATCCATACATTTGTTCATGGGCCTGCAAAGAAGATTTGACCAATGTTATTTACCAGTGTGTCTTGCACGCAATGTAGCTTATGATTATCATTAATTAAGAAAGTTTAAAGTGCTTTTTAAATACCCAGTTTGTATTGTTCTGACCTAATTTCTCTTTTAGAAAATCTAGACAGTGAAATATTGATATCGGTCTTCAGCAAATTGATGTCTTCGGTATACTGAAATAACTTTTGTAAAGAAATACATTTAAACCTCATTGTGTTCAACTTAGATGTGTTGAATTCCCAGTTGTCTTGAACTCATGTGCCAGTTTCTGCAAATTCCCTTTATTTTTTTCACATTAATGTGAAACAGGATGTGTCAGATTGCTGGTTCACAACTCTATTTGGAGTCACAACTATTCAAATCAAGAATAACATTCCACTGATAACTTATGAACAAACTACATTCCCACACCCTCACTAGCTCGAGTTTTACCTTCTAGGCAACTCCACACGCACTCCCATTTGTAATTATGCCAAAGGGAGGATGTTTTTCAACAGCACCCAAATATGACTGGTCAAACCTAATTAATATGAATTCCTTATATCAATGTGCATCGTACATCAATGGGATACATCATCACACATCTGAAAATTAAGTGAAACAGATTAAGATTATGTTGGTGAATCATTTTTTTAGGCAATGACCTATACAGCAATACTGATCAAAATGGGGACAGGAAGACTGAAACTACCCCTGAGTCACCTGCCCTTCACTATCTGTAATCTGGACAATGAAATTTACATGTGTCTTGAAATCAAGAGAGTTGCATTCATCCTGGTCACATGATGTTTGGTTTAAAAAATTCACACTTTTGGTTGTCTTGAAGTTCAGATAGCTAAATTTGTCCCCAAGCCCACAAGTTTGACACAGCAAGGTTCGAGTGTAGTTTACATTTACATTTTCTGGATGTTCTTGACGATAATATTATACCCAACTCTAAAACAGCATTAATTATTTTATTCTATTGCATTATGTCTTAATGAAAGTATTGTGACACACCATGTGTACTAGATGTATATAGATATATATGCCTGATTTTATGCACCCCATAGGGGAGAGATGGTATGATATCACACAAATAGTGGCCTCTTTATTATGCTGCAAAACATCAAATTGCAGAATGATATATCTGTAAGTTAATTATATACTTTTTCACCTTGTTTGGATGACATTGTTTGAAAGCTTGCTGAGCAGACGACTCTGACACCAAGGGACATAACTCCAATATCTTAGCTTCTGGACTGATCTTGATGCATTCATTATGCATTGACAAGCTGTGTCAGCCTGGCATGTGAGTATGTGTCATGATACACCCATGTGAGTGTGAGTTTACTATTTGTTCACTGAAATACAATTTCATGTTCTCTGTCGCGCAGCACAAGGCATTTGTGGGGGATCAGAATGAAGAGTACAGTTCCTCCAAGCTGGGCCAAAGGTTTGTCAAGTCCACCATCCCCAGCAAGCACTCCAATATGTATGAGATCCCAGAAAAAGGACCTTCAAATGTGAGTTCTCTGACCCTTCTAACATATCATCACTAAGTGTCTAGGAGTTTTAAGGAAAGGACCTGTTATTGACCATCCAGATGGGACACTGTCACCTCTAATTATCTTCTGTAGAGGGTTGGGGGAATGGGGTTGAGGGGAACACTATCATCTGTTGTTATAGATAGTTATATATGGAGGACACACAATCATGTGTTGAATATTTCATCAAGAGGAACCATACGATCTGTTTTATCCCACCTGAGGAAACACATGATCTGTTTTACACCTGGGTGGTGGGGTAGCCCAGTGGTTGAAGCATTTGCTCATCATGCTGAAAACCCAGGTTCAGTTCCCCACATGGGTACAACGTGTAAACCCCATTTCTAGTGTTCCCTGCCATGATGTTGCTAAAATACGGCTAAAAGTGGCATAAAACTAAACTCACTCACTGTAATGTCCTACATGAGGAAACACATAATCTTTCATAACTCACTTAGAGAAAAGAAATCATCTGTTACATTCCACCTGATGAAACACATAATCTGTTATAACCAATTTAGAGGAAACACATCATCCAGTATATGACCCACCTGAGGAAAAACATAATCTTTCATAACTCACTTAGAGAAAACAAATCATCTGTTATGTCCCACCTGAGGAAACACATAATCTGTTATAACCAATTCAGAGGAAACACATAATCTGTTATATCACATCTAAGGAAGCACATAATCTGTTATAACACACATGGAGGAAACACATACTATGTTCTAACACTTATGGAGGAAACACATAATCTGTTATTTCCCACCTGAAGAAACACATATTCTGTTGTATCCTACATAAAGGAACACATGATCTGTTATATTGCACCTGAGGAAACTCATAGTTTGTTATAACCGTCATGAGGAAATACATAATCTGTTTTAGCCCACCTAGAGGAAACACATTATCTGTTACATACAACCTGTAAGAGGAAATACATCATCTGTGATAATCCAACTCAACAGGACACTGTTAGCCCTTATTTTTGCCCACCTAAATGGGACAATGTCAGTTCTGTTGTAGGCCTTCCAGAATAGACACCATCATCTGTCATTATAGGCTGATCCAGCAGGTACTCTGAGAGCCTGGCAAGCTAGACTGTGTCCCGTGATGACCTTCTGGGTAGAGTCAGTTGATGTGTACATGCAGCACATGTATATGTCTTTGCAGGGTATTAATCCCTTTGTTCTCTACTGCAGCCCTACAGTACTCGGGCCCCCTACGCCATCCACAACTACTAGGTGTGTCTGGATCTCCGCCAACCGGTTGGATGCTGTGAAAGGTCATCAGTGGGCAACAAGCATCTGCTTGATAAGAAAACGGTTTTTCAAGACTTTTGTTTATTGTTTTCATTTTTCACAATGAGCAATTGTTGATTTTGTTATATCACATACTTATTTACAAACCTCAAGAAGCACATTTGTTGACATTTTGAAATGTTGCATTTGTTAGAAGAAATAAAGTTTCATAAGTTAGTGTCTATCTTCTTAAATCTGTAATATTCAAAGAATGTTAGAGGAATATTGTTTATTTACTGTTTTGTGCTGTTGATATGATGCACTATGTTTCAAAGCTGTTGATAACATTTTATGTTCTCTAAAGCTTAATGTTTTTTTAGGTTTTTACTTTGTGGTTATTATTACTACACCTAAATCCACAGGCACAGACATAGCCACAGCCCTAAGCATGATACAGAATAATGTAATATCTTCACAAAGCCTTATTAGTGGAAGGGAAGCCTTATTAAGTTAAGGAAAGCACTTTTAAGTTAAGGAACATATTATATGGTCAATTAAAGAACTATTTGGTTCAAGATGTATCCATTAGGCTATGGAAAGTATTATAGGGTGTGTGTTTGTGAAACTGCAGTTTGTCGTATGGTTAGTCTTTGAAGTCAGTATTTAACTTTTACTTAAATGTTGAAAGTTGATAGTTGTAAGGATGTTGTAGTAAGTTGTAAGGAAAATGTCATTCATTGTGAAGTATTATGGGATTGTTCTCATTGTTTTGCATGTGTTTAAAGAAGGTTCTTACTTTACAAATCTGAAACCTGCGTCATCTTCATCTGTCACAATTTTCACTGGCAAGCAGGATTCACGATTTCGAGGTCCTTTCAAGTGTATCGTGTTTGCCTGAAGAGTGCTTTCTTTACATAACAGTATTTGCGTGCTATACATTTTTAGTGAAACTTTATTTTGTAATATCATTGATATTTGTTCATCTTTGTTAACTTTTGTGAAATTCACCATCAGTTTTATTCTACACAGAAAGTAACTTTATATATGTTGTCATTTAAATTTGTTTACTGATAAATCTCTGTTATGAATTAATGTGGTATATATATCATGAAAAATTTACTATTTTCATGAATTCATACTGAATTATGTATGACTTTATATGAATGATGCATGCATTTGTATATCTGTGAACTATTTACAAAAAGGAAAGCTGTGATATACACTCAAATGTATATATATTCTGTATATATCATATGTTTATATGATTATATAATGTTCCTTTATATAATATAGTACACATATCTATCATGTTATATCTGTCAGATGTTAAAAATTGATGTGACTTGCCAGTAAAATCTCTTGTTCTTGAAATAATGTTTAGCCAGTATCAAGAGCCTCACATATCATACTGTAAAAGAAATTATTTTGATGAAATTTATATAGTGAAAGTATTTAAGTCTTTATTCTTAAGTATTTATTCTTTCGCAAGATGATTCCTTGATTTTATATTTCATTTCTTACATTTGTATTTTTCTGTTTGCTCACTTGTACAAGTAGAGGCATACCTTTTCCTGCCAGTATCATAAAATCTTCTTTCTAGTTCAGGTAGCTCAATGCTTAAAGTGTTCACTCATTACACCAAGGGCATGGGTTCAATTCTCTGCATGGGTACAGTGTTTGAAGCCCATTTATGGTGTACCCTGCCATGATAATGCTGGAATATTGCTAAAACTGTCGCAAACCCCACTCACTCACTCTTCACAGTACTATACAACACTATCTGTACTTGACCAGTATTGTTTTGTTGTGTTGATCTGATGTTGTCCATTATTTATAAAGCTGTTTTCATTTTGATACATGGCTCTATCACTGATTTATTATGTCCCTATCAACCTAGTCCTGTCAAATTTTAATGAATCTAAATGAAGTTGTATTTTCAAGTAATAAAGATAGTTTGAAATTCATGTTTTCTGTTTTACAATCCATAGCTGCTATCATTGAGTTGTGAATGTACAAGGGATTACGCAGTGCAGTCATGTATCTTCTGTGATCTTTAGGGCAGTGGCTTAGCCTAGAGGTTACAGCATTGACTTGTCACACCAAAGACCTGGGTTCAATTGTCTTCATGGGTACAGTATGTGAAGCCTATTTCTAGTGTCCTCCCAATGTAATATTGCTTGAAAATTGCTAAAAGCAACCTAAGACTATACTCACCACGGTGTTGTCTTATGCATGTCTGTTTGAAGTCAAGTCCACAAAGCATTCGCAGTGTTTTATTGATTTGTAAGCCTGTGATAAAATACATAGTCATGAAAGCAATGTTACAAATGTTCTGTGGATTGAGAACCTGAATCACTTCAAGCTTTCCTCTCACACTAATTTGACAAGGTGCTACATATTTTGAAACTGGAGTATTCTTGAAACTTGCATAAAATCCACCTCACTCACTACTCTGAGTATATTGTACAAATCCTCCCATTACCTTGTGTTGACACAATGTTGTTGAGATTCACTGGTTAAATCCAAGGGATCCAAGTTTACAGATCCACTGCTGGTCATATGAGGTGACTAGATGGATCAGGTAGTCAGACTTGTGGACTAATCAGAATCATCATACTCTTGACAGGGTGGATATATGCTCATGATATTGACCACCAGAATGCATCATCTAGGCTATGATTAAACTCAGCTGTCCTTCCTACAGGGACTTGTTAAATGCCACACTCAGTAATATTCCTGCTACGAGACGGCCACACTCCAAGACATACACCTTTCCACAACATAAAGACAAGAAGACATACTGTTCATAAAAGTAGGTTTTATTAGAAGATTTTATGTTTGAAGAATATCAACCACGGTAATCAAGTGAGTGAATATATTGTTTTAATAAATGTGACTTACACGGAAACTTGGCAGTTCTCACACAAATAGGAAGCTATAAGTGTCACTCCAACTGTCAAACATTACATAGACACATAAAACAATTATACACAAAGCTGCGAAATAGCTTCTTTCGTTTTCACCAACTGATGAAATCACTTATAAATGAGCTTAATGTCACAGACAAGTGGCCAGTCATTTGTGTGCTTGATTTCAAATTGTGCAGTGCTTTACTTTCAAGCCTACACAGTTGCAGAATTATTGAAGGGTGATAAGTTCATGGCCACACTTGAAGAATTATGGTAGCAATTCTGTCCATTTCTGTTGAAGAAATATTGAAGTGTTATACCTTCATGCCCTTTGTTGCTGTAGAAATATTGTAATGTTTTATTTTCATTATTTTCACTCTCTCTGTGTTGCCAAAAAAAATATGTTTTAACCACACAAAATTGGAAACATCGCTAACAGTCATACTTGGAAACATTTAAACTTCTGACAGAAGAAACCATTCCCAAGTTCCCAAGGGGTGGGGAGTGACACTTGTAGACATAACAGTCCAGCTCAGCAACATCACCTTCCAAAATGCAACTCAGCAAATATTTAATGATCAAAACATTTAAGTACAATGCACTATGTCATATAAACACAATTTGCATAAACATGATGACAAAATGTCATGAAAGCATTTATAACTCTTGGAGCCATAAGAAAATTGCATCTACTATCATGTAAGTAGGACAAAGCATGATGATTGGTCATATTTAAAATACAGCATTGAAGAGGTATGGATTTCATTTCATTTTCACAACCTCTAAAATCTGAATCTTGTGAATGTTGCCCTAACTAAAGAGACACAACTGTTGGATGTGATGTCGTATTTTCCACAACAGACAACAATTATGTAGTGGTGTTTGTCAGAGAGAGAGACACAACCCAACTCACAGCTGGTCTAAGATTGGTAGTAGAAGAAGTATTCAAAAGGGATGGCAGTTTTCCACAAATCCACAGAAATCCAAGGATTTGAATGCAAATCAATCGATCTTGAGATTCCTCTAAATCCGGTGAGAAAATTAGTAACTTAGGAGGTTCGGCCCCCCATACCCAAAGCTGTTTTTCAGCTGAAATCCCTTTCACCTGTTGCCATCCCTGATTCAAAAGATGTGTCATGATTCACTAATGTATCATATATATTTACACTGAATGATATGATAAGATCAGTTTTGAAAGTAATATTTACTATACTTTTTCATACTACTCAAGATAGCATCATGTTTAAACCACAAAACTAAACGTTACCTCTGCTAAATCTGAACGAACCAGTATTCATATGAACCAGATATGAACCTGTTCATTAGGTCATTTGAAACATGGGAAATTCATGGAAGTTTTTCACAAGTTAAATATGGCCACACATATAACCTGTGTATGACATGTGAATCAATATATGATTATATCGTGACACCCTTAGTAGCATCCGTGAATGACAATCAGTACCCTTTGAAGATTGAAAGGATGAGGTAGTGGTGACTTGTGACTATGAAATATACCTTCCAACTTCTCTCATGTAGGCTTTCATGATAACCCTTGCTTGGTTTGACTTAGATAAGGACCTTCAACACATTCCTATTTGGAAAAGTCAGTAACATGTGCTGTGTCTCAACTCACAAAATCGGAATAATTCTTGACTTACACTGAGTGAATGAGTCACTTTCACAGGGTAGACTCCTAACAACCCAATGATCTAAGGTAATCAAGGACTTACATCCATTATCACTGGATCCTGGTTAACATATGACAGACAACTCTGTAGGGAATAATGTATAAAAACTCAATTACAAATATCATTATAGTATAACTTGAAATACTTCCACATAGCTATCATTCTGGTATTTCATGAAATTAGAGAGTACAATTTTTGTATGTCTTATTTAAAGTCAAAGATTCTTGAATGACAAATTCCAGTGGAGTAATTTTGTACACAGTCTCTATTTATCATCCCTGACTTAAGCTGGCGTACTAGCCCCAGATTTATCTTAACACACTGTCTAATCCGATTTCATTCCAACGATCATGTAGGTAACAGATGCATGATTGTAGGCCTTGAACAGTACCTGCATTGTGTGACCGAAAAAAGCTGAGGACATTAGTCAAAATGTGGTAGGGATAAAAATCAACATTCAAGTTGGATCTTTAGCAAATGTCGAGTAGTATGTTACAAAAGTGTAACATGCCTGTCTTGGGGTAGATTGTTTAAGAAATGTTCATACTCTACCATCAAGTGATGAACATTACAATGGCTTTACAATTCTAAAAATATAGTTAAAAAACTGAAATGGCATGTTCTAGTATGGTTAACAAATGATCAGCAGGTATTATCATGACATATATTTATCAGGTTGTAGATTAGGATCCACTTTAATTTCAAGAACCAACATATCACATTTATACTGAATAATACTATTCACTGATCTGGCATGCAAAGGTCATAACCTGCATGAACCTGGGATTTGAAGCAACAAGATCCTGCATTCCACAAGGGAGATAATCAGATATTATCACAAGAGTGATGTTCTTTGTCCTTCTGCAATAGCTATCAGTAGACTAAGGTACCTGTAAATTCTACAATATAATAGTATAATTTGAATGTAACTACAAAACGACAAATACAAAGTGGCACTTTCACAAGATGTACTAAATCACGAGACAGAAATGTACAAAGAGATATACTCCTCACAACAAACACAATACAAGGATACAAAACATGAAAAAATTGTTTGTATATGAATTTGGCACAAATGGACTCAAAATGCATCAGGGTACAAAAAGTAAAACTAAATCATGTTATTTACATGCAACAGAACAAGGAGCACATAACAAAGCACCAACACGGTCACTGACATGTCTGAGAACTAAGAACTTGTTCTAAGTATATTGTACAACTAATAGTAGAAAATTCACTTTAAGATGGTTAATACAAGGAAAATCTGGAGTGAATATGGTTTTATGCCACTTTTATGTTCCAGCAATATCATGGCGGAGAGCACCAGGAATGGGCTTTGCACATCTAACTCTGGTCTTCGGCATGATGAGCGAACCACAAAGCTAACCCACCACCCCAGGTAAATTTAGAAGCAACCATTTAAGGATCAGATGTTGATGTCTGCCATGTATCTATAATTCAGGGAATGATGATTTTGTTTTAAGCATGTGCTTTGTGCTAGGACATATTGGACACTGTGCATGTTTAAAAATGTTGTACAATTATGACAAATTACATTTTCACCTTTTTCAATATGGATGATACATTTTTCCATTTATTACTCTAAGAACAATACCAGTATGTTCTTTAGCGTGTTCTGTAAATGCTATCAGCCTTAACCATCCCATGTATTCCATTACACTGAAAAACCTTTTCTATATCATTATGCATTTATTAATGATGCTATTCAGTGTACATAATGCTACTTGAAACAATCTCTGATTCCATTGTCAAACCCCTAGAAAAACAAAATGGCCAATGTGCATATTTCACAAAGAACCAATGCAAGCTGTAAAACAACCAAAGAAGCTTATTTAAACTTTTATCTAAACTTTCAATAGCTACTGATGATGACTAACTCCAGCATCTGGGCCACATCATCAGAAACGGACAATGAGAGGGCAGGTAAACAGTGCAGCACCAGAATTCTGCCCTGGAACAGTGAGGATGATCCTCAAACCACTATAGCAAAGGACAACATACTAAACTTGATATGATGAATATGGTCAAAACCAACAGTGGACAATCACAACAACAAATAACAATGCACACAACAATGCTGCATAGGAAATAGTTACACTAGCTACAACTACCACTTTACTGTCACAACAAACAGCAGAGTTCATGGATACATATCAGCATGTGAGGAAAAGCTTAACAGCTGCAACTTACCTCAGACCACATTCAGTTTATGACATTTACAACCTCTGCCAGTCTAAAGGCCTTAAATATATTAATCACTATAATGACTCTTATACTTATATTAATACCTACAAAGATCGGGGAGGTGCGGTAGCCTTGTGGATAAAGCGTTCACGTGTTACACCAAAGATCTCGGTTCGATTCTCCACATGGGTACAATGTGTGAAGCCCATTTTACTTTCTACATAAATTTTGCAATTTGCTGTGGCCTTAGATCAGCATGACTCATTTAGAATCATATTCCAGCAATTTCATGACTGAGAACACAAGAAACGGTCTTCACACAATTTGCCCATGTGCACAGGATCAACCATCCTCAATATCTCCAGGGTATACGTTCCGACAAGTCTCCACTATACCCTGGACGCATATACGGCTCTGCCCGATAAATTTATTACCTCCCTTGACTGGCTTTTTATCCAATCAGGTGTATACGCTGAAAAGTTGAGCGAACCAATCACAACTCACTTTCACTTTTCAAATTGTCTCTAACCGATTAAGCTTGGCAACGCAAACCACATAGAGGTTCTCTGAAAAAGGTAACAGGAGTCCTTGCTTGTATGTTTTTAAAGTTTCGGACCTATAAAGCTGTCTGCATGATTTCCAAAAAAATCCTTCGCAAACCTTCGCAGTTGCGACCGCTACCTTTCTTGACACTGGCAAGCTCGGCCATAACGGCGGCCTAGCTGTTTGGCTACTGTGAGAATGCGGAGCCTGCAAAGGGAGGTAATAAAATTCTCGGGCCGACCCGCAGATGCGTCCAGGGTATAGTGGAGACTTATCGGAACGCATACCCTGGAGATATCGAGGATGAGGATCAACAGGATCAACAGGATCAACAAAACATTTTAACCATTTGGCTACCGATTGCTCCAAATTCTTTTTGAAAAAATAAATTAGATCATACATAAAACAAATACTATCATCTTCCTCTCCATGTTGAATAAAAAAACCTCCTACGAACATGATGGCTATTCACTTACATTTGGGACAAGTTCAGCCATTCCTTCCGCTGAAGGATTATCAAAGCTGCGATTGCAAACAACATTGGCAGCAAAACATAAACATCGTCAAGTCTCTCCTACTGCAGCCATATTTTATATTTAGAAAATGCTCTGTTAGTGTGACTAAGGCACATGATGTACAGTAAAACACTTGATGCTAGCATACAAAAAATGCAAAACACACTTTTTTTCATGCCACTTTCATTGATGAAGAAGGACAAACTGTCTTCCAGTTTGGGATAAAACAGCAAGTGCCAAGTTGCAGAAGAATTGGAGGAAAATCATTAACATTTGTCACTGGTTACAAGAAACAGTTACAATTAAACTTGAATTGTGAATATTAGTACATGTATGTTTTGGGGACTCTTAAAGCTGATTGGTTTAGTTGAAGCCATTACATCATATTCCTGTGTTATATAGTAGTTGACATCAACCATTGTCATGACAACACATACTGACACTGCCATGTCATCAGAGCAGTAGCTTTGAATTTGATTTTTCCCAACTGACATTTCATTTCCCTTCAGTTTCATAAAAAAATCTTGAAACCTGAATCAACATATTATCCATACTTCCTTTCCTAATGGTCAGGATTTTCAGCAATTGTACACTCTAGATATCCAGTCTCTTATTCCTTGTGGTTTGGAATAATGCTTTGTCTCAGAAAATGTTATTTCAATAGAAGCAAAAAAGTCCATATAAACTGAAAAGGGCCCTCAGTGTGGTAGCAGATTCAGCACCTGTGAAAAACCTAGGCTTGCTTCAGTGGGTGTAGTCTGGATGGGTTATTGATATGGTTCAAGAACTATTGACACTATAAAGACAGACAACTTGCAGTAATTCTCTATTAGTAAATTTTACATTGCCCTTGGCCCGACGAATTTTACTTCTTGTTTTATGAAGGGGGAGGGGGAAAGGGGACAGGGAGGTGTTGTCCTTCAAACACCTTAAGGCAAGACAGAACTTCTTTTTTAATTCACCAGTCAAAGCATAAATCCACATGAGTTTCCATGTTAAAGTACTTGGAGTGAGCTTAGGTTTTGTGCTGATTTCAACAGTATTTCACTCATATCACTTAACATTAGTCTTTTTTTTCTAATTCTTGATAAGATATGACCAGCAGGTCCAAAAATCAAGAAATAAACTTGGTCTGATTCATTACTTGTAGATGGAAATTGCTTCTGAACCATAGTATGTTCTGTGGGTACATGAATTCTGTACTTCTTGCAGACTGCATCACACAAAACAGTAACAGCATCTTTATAATGAATCACAACAGGAATAGCAAGAGACTTTCTATCAATATGTTTCATATGACAATGTGATTCCATATTCTATTCCTCAAAAGATAATAATTCACCCAAATTATGAACAAAGATCCCTGGTAAAGTTTAATGGTTTGTGTTGATCATACAGTTTGATGTCTTGTGTTGATCATACAGTTTGATCATACAGTTTGATGTCTTGTGTTGATCATACTGTTTGACCATACTGTTTGATGACCTGTGTTGATCATACAGTTAGTAAAAGATGTGATACAACTGAAAAACAATCATTTACTTTGAGCAGATTGTACAAAATGGATCACAAGTACTTCACAGGTTTGTTTATATAAACTATGTTTCTCCTTCAACAAGTTTGCAGGGTGGTTGTATTTTTAAGTCCATTATAAGGGACCATTCACAAGTAACGGTTCAGGGGTGTGATGATGATTTTAATTGAGGTCACCCATTTTCTTCTGGCGAGATAGGGATGTCAAGAATTGTGTATACATGTACTAAGGAACTCAGTGATTTTGTACATAAAATAGTTAAAAATAACGCTTAAAAGTTATGGGTGTGGGAGGTCACTGATTTTGTACATGACATGCTGGGGGACTTCTTACTTTGTCTGAACATGATGATCCCCATATAAATGTTATGGAGATCATTCACACTGTACGGTAAAAATCATTATCAACCCCTCCAGCCATAAATTATGAACAGTTCCTAAGGCACCTAATTCCATTCATAGGGAAATTGAATTACATCATCAGAGTCCTGTTCAGTATACCTTCAATTCCATCCCAGTCCCAACAATGCCGGTTTCATGACTCCTTGACACTGAGTTTACTTCTAAACAATGATCTAATTCAAATAATCCTGTACCTTTTTCAGAAAAATAGTCCATAGTCACATTTATTAGAGTTTGTACGCATCATATGCTAAAGGTAAATTCTGACGATTCCTTGTCATATGACATGGTAGATCTAGAAGTCTTACAGTGCTTGCTGACTGCATAAGGCATGCCCAAAAACCTTAATGAGCAACAGAGCGGGAGCTAACAGCCTTCCTTTCTTTACAAAGTCTGTATCATCATACAGATGCATCAGCATAGGCCGCCATGACATCAGAAGCATTAAGGCACTTTAAATAATCTTCCTACTGAAACGCATAAGACACATAAACCATTCAGCATAATGTATGAAAATGCTAAACAATCTCATATATATGTGGTGAAAAGCATTATTAATATACTACTCAACAGAAGTTAAAGAACACCCAAAGAATTGAGATCTTTAATTCTTTTGAGTAGTATATATGGTATGCATAAACCACTTGCACTAACCTGGTCTCAAAGTAACCACTAAAGCTTGTTTAAACAAGAGTCATCAGAAGATGACATATCCCCCCGGCCCCTACATATTTGAAAGGACAAATCGTCCGACAGTTACTTATTGTGTTTTTAGACCAAGTCCGAATTGTTTCCATGGAATTCATGAAAAATATAAATGCCATATATCTGTAATCAGAAAAATCACCATTTCAAGATCTGTCTCGTATATCTGCCAAGATCTTTTGAAAGATATGAAATGGTTTTCAAGCTGTGTTCTGGAAACGAAGTCAGCAACATGTTCATGGAACTGAGAAAATAATACATAAAAAAAAAATAGGAAATAGCAAAAGGCTTCACTCTGGGGTCTGCCACACATATCTACCAAGTTTTACTGACAGATATTAAGAAGTTTTTGAGTTCTGCTCTGGAAACGAAACGCACCTCTCACTTTTGAGAGTAAGTCAAAAACGTTTCCATGGGAACTGAGAAAATAATAAATCACAAGAAATTGTAAGTAGCAAGAGGCACCACTTTAGGTTCCGATTGATATCTACCAAGTTTTGCAGAAATATATTTAACGTTTTTTTTTGTTCTGCTCTGGAAACAAAGCACATCCCTCCATTTTGAGACTAAGTCCAAACCATTTCCATCAGAAAAACATGTAAGTAGCAAAAGGCACTACTTTGGGGTCTGCCACACATATCTACCAAGTAACACTGACAGATATTAAGAAGTTTTGAGTTCTGATCTGGAAACGAAACACACCTCTCACTTTTGAGACTAAGTACAAAATGCTCCTATGGAAACCGAGAAACTAAGAATTCACAAAAGCCTGTAAGTAGCAAAAGGCACCTCGTTAGGTTCCGACTGATATATCTACCACGTTCTGCAGAAAAATATTGAATGGTTCTTAAGTTTTGCTCCGGAAACGAAGCACATCCCTCCATTTTGAGACTAAGTCCGAAACGTTTCCATGGAAACCGAGAAAATAATAAATCACAAAAACCTGTAAATACCAAAAGGCACCATGTTTGGGTCTGCCACATATATCTACCAAGTTACACTGACAGATATTGGGAAGTTTTTGAGTTCTGATCCGGAAACGAAACACACCTCTCACTTTTGAGACAAAGTCTGAATCATTTCCAGGGAAATTGAGAAACTAAGAAATCACAAAAACCTGTAACTAGCAAAAAGGCACCATTGCAGCTTCTGGTTGGTATATCTACCAAGTTTTGCAGCAAAATATTGAACGGATTTTGAGCTATGCTCCGAAAACGAAGCACATCCCTTCATTTTGAGACTAAGTCCGAAACATTTCCATGGAAACTGAGAAAAAAATAAATCACAAAAACCTGTAAATACCAAAAGGCACCACTTTATGGCCTGCCACACATATCTATCAACTTTTGCAGAAAAATATTGAACGGATTTTGAGTTCTGCTCCGGAAACGAAGCCCATTTGTCACTTTTGAGACTAAGTCCAAAACATTTCCATGGAAACCGAGAAAATAATAAATCACAAAAACCTGTAAATAGCAAAAGGCACCACTTTGGGGTCTGCCACATATATCTACCAAGTTTTGCAGGAAAATATTGAACGTTTTTTGAGTTCTGCTCCAGAAACGATGCCTGCCCCATTAATAGATTAACACCAAAATGTTCCATGGAAAAACAAAAAAAATAAAAATGCCAATACTCTGTAAATAGCAAAAGGCACAACTATAGGTTGAGATCATTATATCTATCAAGTTTGGTCTAAAAATATTGAACGGTTTCTGAGCTATGCTCCGGAAACAAAATGATTACGGACAGACAGACGGACGGACAGACGGACGAGGCGTCGACTATATCCCCCGCATTACATGCTGGGGGGATAAAAAGTGTTCAAAACTTCTGTGACCAAACATATAAGCTTAAGTACTCTAAAATCCCTTGTGACACTAAGTCCTGGGTGTGACGATGACATTGTTATAACTGTTTGTTGTTGATGCTGTAGAGTACAAAAGTTGATCAATAATATTAGCATCAGGCACTAGAATATGCTCTTATGTGCTCATCAGTTTGATAGTCAAAGTGAAGGTCAAAGTGAAAGGTTGGGATGAAGGTCAGGGTGATGGTCGAAGTGAAGGTCAAAGTAAAAGGTTGGGGTGAAGGTCAGGGTGATGGTTGGGGTGAAGGTTAAAGTGAAACATTGGGGTTAAAGCCAGGGTGAAGGTCAAAGTGAAAGGTTGGGGTGATGGTCAAGATGAAGGTCAAAGTGGAAGGTTGAGATGAAGGTCAGGGATGGTCGAGGTGAAGGTCAAGGTGAATGTTGAGGTGAAGGTGGAGTAAAGGTCAGGCTGCAACTTGTATTTACATAACAGACGCATTATGTAATCAACTGAAATACAGCGTTCAAACTAAAACAGTTATTGATATGATCTCTCCATAGTATATTCCTAACATGATATAATGAACAATTACAGTCATAAAGCTCACAATAGAAGTACAAAAGGGAAATACAATTGTACAATAGTATCAGAAACAAATGAATAAAGCACCATTAAAAACACTACATCTACCTTCAAAAATGTACTACTCCTCTTTCGCTGAGGATACTTGAACCAGAACTGATACTACAAATATACTCATAATAGGCAGTAAACATGTTAAAACCATCTAGATGGCTCTGAAACTGCACACTATTAGAGTAATATTCTTCACTATGATGTTCCTTATATCGAAAAGTATGTCAAGAGAGGCATGCATGCTACAATACAATTTGGTATTAAATGACTCAGACTTCTTGAATAATGATTGATAGAATAGAATATCACTTGTAAATACTGTTTCCAACACAGGTGTCCATAACAGATATGGAACATGTGACAAAGACATAGATTTCAGACACTGGATGTCTTATGCTATCCAACACCTTGTTTCAAGACATACTGTCTTTAATTACAGCAGAAATATTGAAATATTTGTAGATATTCTGGTAATGCGATGCTGCCTTATAACCAACAGTTATAATCAAAATGCCTGTATCATATGCAGTGTATCAAATACATGTGTGTGTTCCAAGACAAGTGTCAACACATTGAAAAACTTCAGTTCTGTAAGAGTTGTCAAAATGGAACACTAGCTAAACATATGGAAATATTCTATTTGTTTGGTAAATGCATTTTGATACGTGGTTGAAAACAGTAATATAGGAAGCAGAAATTGATTGCGAAACACAGGATAATTCTTTGACAACAAACAATATTGCACTGGTGGAGTCTTGGCACAATAACTTTGGCACAATTCACATACAAAAATGAAGTTGAAATTGTACCTCTTACTGAGGCAAGACACAACACAAACCTTTCAGAAATGCATAATACTTTTCATTAAGGATTCATATTCATGTCACAAAAAATATCAGTGTATCACTGCCCCCCATCTCTTCTCCACCTTAAAGGACTAGCCTATTTCAATTGTACAGTACCTATTATACAAAACGCAATGTTTGTAATTATGGTTGATTGGTTGAAAAGCTTTTTGCTAACATACAGCAACATTGAAACTGCCTGCATTTGTCAAAGCTAAAATTGATATATATGTAGTACTATAACATATGATATTATGCACTGCAAGTTGCTGCATAAGGTCAGACCTTTAAGCTGATCATTTCTTTTGCCCAATAATTCAAGATTGTAAATATGAAAGATTTTCGTTCCAAATATAATCATATATTTTTTATTTCCTCTCATGATTCATGTTAATTCACTATTATTAACTTCCTAAGATAATTCTTTTAATTTAATTATAGTTTAACTATAGAAATATTCTCTTTAAGCCATATCAACAATAAATGATTTTAAACATTTTACCAAATTGGCAGGCTAAACATAAAAAAACCTTCTTCCGTTAATTTTGGTAATATTTTCATACAAATAGTTTTAAGTGAGCTGATTCATATAAAAAGTTTAAAGGTCTGACCTAACATCACGATAATCATTAACGGCAACACTGTGGGAATCCAGCCCAAACAATTAAAACATACAACCAAATCAAATACAAAAAAGTCACTCAAATTGCATATTTGCTTTCAAATTGAACACATCCATCACAATAGAGATATCTGGAAAGTTTTCTCCACCCTGATGACAACTACACCAGAAAACATAAGTCCAACATGACAAACTATTATGGTGTCTTATTCGATTCCAAATATATCTGACAATGTGCGGCTGAAAGGCCAATCCATAGCAGGCCTCTTACCAATTCAAATTATATTGGACAGTATATGGCCACCACATCGACCCATAATAGGCCTTATACCAATTATATCTGACAATGTATAGCCAGTATGTCAACCCATAATAGGCTTCATACTAATTTTATCTGACAATGCATGGCCAATACATGAACCCATAATAGGCCTCATACCAATTATATCTGACAATGTACGGCCATACATACCAACCATGACACATGTCTTACAGATTCCACCTATGAATGACAATCTACGACCAGCATGCAAACACAAAGTAGGCCTCATGCCCATTCCAACTATATCAGAAAATATACGGCTAACAATCACTGATAATGTCAGCAGATGCCTAGATCGAATCATGTCTGCTCTTAAAGTCAAGAACATTAAAGTATCTAATCGATTATCCTCGTCCATTTCCTCTCATCAAAATACATATCTCTCTACCTCTGTCTACTCTCATCCAGCTCTGTACAATAGTATATAATGTGCATATGAAAATGTTTGTGTAAAACATATATCAAATCTTCCACCTATCTCACCCATGTTGCCAACATTCCATTCATGCTTAAAATACGCTCTCAAAGCCAATCTAAACTATAAAAACCATCACACTGGTCACTCAAAGGTTACCATCAACAGTCAACTGTCCCGACCGGTCATTATTATATGTATACTGCTCAAAATATGTTAAGAACACTGTCTTTCATATCACATATCACTGCAGTTATTCATGCCATTCATCTGGTGGTCCTCAACTTTTTGAGTAGTGTAGATGATATATGCTGTATTAGACGTGGATGGCACTGCAGTATAACACGTCAATTAGTTCAAGATGAAACATGGCATTCATGTGGTGATTAAATGCCATAACAACACAAACAGGAATTCGACCCAGTGGCCTGTTTTCGTTATGATCATCTTCACACAAATCTATTCCCAATATTATGGAATAGTGTTGTTGGATTGCATTCAGTGTGAAGGTCATTGCTGAAGATGCACCCCGCTGTCATGACTATCTTGAAGCCATCGTCTGAGGCAAACAGCATCTTCTCCAACGTTCATCTCTCTCAGCCCACAGACAGGTCCACCATCAAAGATTACTTCACAATCCCATGTTTACATGACTGTCTTATCATTGCTCCAGTCTTCTGAGGAACATATAATAAGCATCAAATATAGCAAACTAAAGCTTGTAGCATTGGTGCAGAATGGAATTTGATTCCTGAAATTCTCTGAAAAGCATACAATACTGGCACAAGTAAAATATTTGGAAAAGCTAATCCACAATAGAAAACAAAGTATCATGGAATTTCAGATCTACGAATCAACTTCCATTCATGTGTGGTTTGCAAACAAGATGATATCATCATCACTGAAATTCATATTCCATGATACTTTATCACATTACAATGTCATCAAAGTGACGACATTCGACAGATGACATATGTTCTAGGCAGTATGATGATTCAAGATACGTGGTAAATTCATATCAAATAAAATCCTACAATATCTGATATGTGACCTTGAAAACAAAGTTGCCATTTATCCCACTAGATATTCATTCTATTGCACATTACTGGTTCCCTGACCTACAGGACCTATCAAACACGAGCACATCCACAGAGACACAGTAAATCCTTGTCCATGACAACTTGATGCTAATGTCAAACTCCTCGAGAGAAGGCCTGCCTCAGCTGTGAGCCAAAAAGAGACAAAAAATGGATGTGAGGAGTGATGCAAGGAGCCATGTTGTGTCCAATCTGTCGGCAGCACACGGAGCCTGGAGTGAATCCACATGGACAGGGCCTTCTGGCAGGTCTTTATCCGGGGGGCAAGTGACTCCAGTCTCCTGGTAAAGGCAGAGGATGCTTCTAAGACCAGAGCTGAAGACTTTATATCAGTAGCCAAAGAATAATTTATAGAAGTGCCCACTTGCTGCAGAGATGTACCTATATTTCAGATAGTAACAGTTAAGGTTCTCTGTAAACATTTTACTTTTTTCTTGTCAGTGGAATAAAGAAACCTACATATCCCTAATTTTCCTTTCTTTTAATTATATTATTTCAATTGTTTGGAATTTGTGAAACTGTAACCAGACTTATAAAGTAAGCACAATACAAAGACCATAAAGAAGAACATCACTCACATCACAGACATGTTGGCAGGGAGGACATACAATGCTGCCCTTGTGTAGGTAGTTATCAGAGACAAACTCCACATTGAGCACCTGTCCTTGATGGTAACAGCGGTATGACTTGCTGGCCACCTGTACTATCAGACCCTTGTCACTGCTGCAGTGAAACTGAAACAAACATAAAGATTATCAGACCCTTGTCACTGCTACAGTGAAAGTGAAACACACACAAGCATTATCAGACTCTTGTCACTGCTGCAGTGAAACTGATACATACACCAACTGAACAGAAGGAAACTGATGTTTTCGTTTGTAGCGTGGGTTAACGCGCCCGAATGCACCCGTCGCTGTGCGTACATGCACGTGGGTTGAAATATCCCGTGCATTTCGTGGATATAGCTGGCGACAGCGTTTATGAGTTGAAGGCTGGCAGTTGGTTAGATGACTGTTGCGGGACAAAGACGTCTGTATAGAGTACCAGCCTGGGGGTTACAGTTAAATTAGAATTAAGAATAGCTTCCATTATCGGGAAGACATTTTATACAGAAGTCTTAGCATTCACATTATCGGTGAATGTGAAGTGTGTAGGGAATTTTCATTGGTTTTACCGCTTTGTTTCAGTTTGGGTGCATTAAATGCTCAGACATAATTTTTTTGACTTTTCGTTTATTTTATAAATGGGGAATAACAACTGCCTCATTCCCATATGGTAGCAGAGCGTGGTTTCACGCGGTAAGTCAGTTAACTAAACGGTAAGTCAATAATTAGTCATGTCTGACATTCAGGAGAAAGGTTCTATAAAGAATGGCAAAGTAAATCCCCAAGAACCAAACGGGTCTCAGTCAGAACTTGAGAACATTTTGAAACTGAAACAACTAAAAGCCAATGCAAAGTCAACATTCACCAAAGCTAAAAACAAGTTGTACAGTCAACTAGAATCGCCTAATCAACCATCTCGTACAGACATTAGAGATGGCATAAATAAAGTGAACGAATGTCAGGTGAAAGCAATCAGTGTTATGACAAAACTCACTTTGGCTTATGCAAAGAATCAGCAGGGCGAAAATGTTAGTAAAACAGAACAAGAACTTAGTCATCTTGAAGATGAAACTAATGCTGTGATTGAACAGGCACAAGCTCACTTAGATAATAGTACTGATGCAACATCTACGTCAAGTAGGGGACTTCCTGGATTGTTTAAATCTGGACAACTATCTGCTCAAAGTGAACCAAGCGTTCACAACAAAGCCACCAAAAAACATTTTGTTCAAAACAAACCAAAGGAAAACACGCCTTGTTATGAAACTGAGTCGCACAGTCATGCAATAGGAACTGATTTATGGAAACAACTCAAACGAATTTCTATCCCAATATTTTCTGGCGATGTAAAATCTTACGAAGGTTGGAAAGCTGCTTTTCTGACATGCATAGACCAGGCACCAGCGACTGCTGAATACAAGCTATTGCAGCTGAGGCAATATCTGGCTGGGGACGCTTTGAAAGCAATTCAAGGCTTGGGACATAGTGCTGTGGCCTATGATACTGCGTTAGAACGTCTAGATAGGAAGTATGGTGGTAAAAGGCGTCACGTAGCGTTACAGTTAGAAGAAGTGACAAATTTGAAGCCTATTTGTCCAGGCTCGGTCAGAGATGTTCAAAAATTTGCCGATGTTTTAGACATTGCTGTCGTTAATTTGAGAGAAGCAGATAGAGTAGAAGAGCTAGGTAATGGGTTATTGTATGCCACACTACAAAAGAAACTGACAGAATCTATGGTAGCTCAGTACCAGAGGTGGCTTCATGATAGAGATAGACAAGAGACAGTCGAGACATTGAGAGAATGGGTACTTCAGGAAGCTGAATACCAAACAATAGCTGCAGAAACAATGCATGGTGTTTGTGATAGGAGCAAAAGAAAAGAATCGTGCTCGTTTGTCGGTGAGATAGGACAGAGTAGAAAGTCATACAGGGATGTTGTATGCAAGGTTTGTAGTGAACAACATGTGTTATGGAAATGTAACGTGTTCAAAAACATGACTGTTTCCGAGAGATGGAACACTGCAAAGAAACTGAAATTATGTTTCCGTTGTCTTCATGGCAATCATCGTGGTGCACAATGTAGACACACATATCGGTGTGGGATCAATGGGTGTGTGAAAACCCATAACAGGCTTTTACATGATGACACACTCAAAACAGATTATTCAGAACGCAATCTGGACTTGAGACATGGTTCAGTTGCGAATAGGGAATATGCTCACGTAAGTTCTGTAACAAAAGGTCATGATCAGGTGTTTTCTGAAAGAGTGCATGCAACCGTACCATTGGATAATGACCAACCTCTCATAGCACTTAGGACAGTCCCAGTAATACTGAAGAACGGGAATAAAAGGATTCGTGTTAACGCATTGTTGGATGATGCAAGTACGAGGTCCTATATCAATGCTGATGTGGCTTCCGAATTAGGGATGCAGGGTTCAATAGAGAAGATATCTGTGAGTGTTTTGAATGGTAAGAAAGAAACATTTGAGACGAGACCTGTCACATTTGGGATTGAAAGTGTGGATGGAACAGTGAATGAGGAAATGTCTGCATTGACTACGACTAGGGTTACAGGCGACCTTCAGGTGATTGACTGGCAGAAGTACAGACACAAATAGGGTCACCTAGAAAACATAAGCTTTCCTAACATTGGGCGACGTCCAATAATTGATCTCCTGATAGGAATTGACAAGGTGCATCTGCATCAGTCATGTGAAGATGTGTGTGGGGAAATAGGTGATCCTATTGCAAGGAGAACTCCCCTTGGATGGACATGCATAGGCAAGCTCTGCAGTCAAGCTATCTCCCAAACACACTGTGCATATACATATCATGCATACAGCAAAGACAGTGACTTATGCTCCCTTGTGAAATCATTTTGGGAAATTGAAGAGATTAAGAATCCTCTCAAACCCCTTACACCAGATGAAGAGCAAGCTCTTCACAAAGCACACGATACCTTACTTTATGAGAATGGCCGATACCAGATTGGTGTCCCCTGGATGGGTACTCCATCATTGCCAAATGACTATGATATGGCATTCCGTAGGTTGCTTAGCACTGAAAAGAAATTATCCAAGGACCAAAACATAGCATTAGCCTATGACAAAATAATCTCGCAATATGTTGAGAAAGGCTATGTCCGTAAAGTAGAACGTCGGGATTCAAGAGAAGGTGTGTGGTATCTTCCTCATTTCCCAATCTTGCGTCCAGATAAAGCCACAACAAAAGTCCTCATAGTTTTTGATGCTTCAGCAAAGTTTCAAGACACATCACTAAATGATGTAATCAGTCCAGGTCCGAAGCTTCATTGTGAACTCTTTGATGTGCTGATACGGTTCAGGAGAAAACCAGTAGCCCTTATTTGTGATATTGCAGAGATGTTCTTGCAGATCAAAATCTCACCACAGGATAGACCATACCACAGATTTCTCTGGAGATCTATGAATACAGATTCTCCTCCTGAGGTGTACAAGTTCAGTCGTGTTGTATTTGGAAACACCTCTTCTCCATTCCTGGCTCAGTATGTAACTCAAGAACATGCTGAGAGACATGCGGCAGATCTCCCTCTGGCCGCTGAAACGGTCATGAAATCCACCTACATGGATGACAGCATGGACTCAGTAGAGAATGTCGATGAAGGCATAGAACTGTACAAAGAGTTAACTCAGTTATGGTCTAGTGCTTCAATGCATACTCGAAAATGGTTGTCCAATTCACTGAAAGTACTAGATAACATCCCCGAAGAAGACAGAGCTTCCGAGATTGATCTTTCAAAAGGCCATTTGCCATCTGTAAAAGCTCTTGGGCTCGTGTGGATTGCTGAAAAAGACATTTTCACATTTAAAGCAGGAACGTTTATTCAAAAAGAAACAACCAAGAGAGGGTTTCTTAGGCAATTGGCAAGACTTTTTGATCCGCTAGGATTCATAGGACCATTCATCATCACTGCCAAGATTCTGTTACAGGAAATGTGGTTAACAGGACATGACTGGGATGATGAATTGCCCCAACACCTGCAACAGAAAATAGACAAATGGTTAGTACAATTGCAAGAAATACAATGTGTTCAGGTGCCAAGATGTTTGCGTCTAGACACTGAGGTTTGTTCAGTATCAATTCACACCTTTGTTGATGCATCACAGGATGCATACGGAACTGTTGTATATTCCGTTTATACTTACCTGGACGGGAAAAAATCTAGCAGGATAGTTGCTGCAAAATGTCGTGTCGCTCCGTTGAAAGCTTGTAGTATACCACGCCTTGAACTCATGGCAGCTATACTTGGTCTCAGACTTACCTGTGAAGTAGTCAAGATCCTTCAGGTAGAGATTGAAACAGTTACTTTCTGGTCAGACAGCATGAATGTCTTGTGCTGGATTAAAAACAACAGTCGTACTTTCAAACCCTTTGTTGCCAACAGAATTGGTGAAATACACAGCATCACAAATCCAAATCAGTGGCGACACATACCATCGGCAGAAAATCCTGCAGATCTTCTTTCAAGAGGTGTGATGGTTTCTTGTCTGATAAACAACCAATTATGGTGGTATGGACCTATGTTTCTGCTTGGACCAGAATCTGAATGGCCATCAAACAAAGCATTGTCGCTTGACATGTTAAAGGATGACAAGGAAGCAAAAACTAACAAGAAGCATGTTGCTCTAGTTGTGGTACAGAAACCTGACATTGAGATGTTCAGACTTGAACCGTCAAAATTCTCCAGCTGGAGAAAACTCACACGTATCAATGCGTGGGTATACAGATTCTTATATAACTGTTCCACTTCGGGTGAATACAGAATAAAAGGTGAACTTGTATCATCAGAGTCTGAACACAGAATCATTGCCAATGCACAGGAGGAGTCATTTTCAGTAGAATATGCTGCTTTGCAATCAGGAAAGGCGCTGCCTTCCAGTTCTAAACTCCTTACACTCCAGCCACAACTAGATGAAAATGGAGTCATGAGAATGAGTGGGCGCCTAAGAGACGCGGAATGTTTGCCTCTTGGAGCAAGATTTCCCATAATTCTGCCTCGCAAAAGTTGGGTGACAAAGCTTATCATTAAACAGTATCACGAAGACGGTAAACATGTTCTGGGCACGAATCAAACATTGGCCGCAGTGTCGGGTTCATACTGGATTATCTCAGGACGAGAAGCTATACGAGAATGGGAGAAAGAATGTGCTAGATGTCATAGGGCCAAAGCAAAACCTGTTTGTCCACTGATGGCGCCATTACCGAAAATGAGACTCCAAAAGTCACTTCGTGCATTCAGCCAGACAGGAGTGGATTACGCTGGCCCATTTATCACAGTGCAAGGTAGAGGAAAGGCACGTCAAAAACGTTATTTGTGTCTATTCACATGTTTTAACTACACGAGCCGTTCACCTGGAAATGGCATACAACTTGGATACAAGTGCATTTCTAAATGCTTTCTACAGAATGGTAAATCGGCGAGGTCTACCACATGAGGTAATATCGGACAATGGAACCAACTTCGTTGGTGCCGTTAAAGAACTCAAAGAACTTTTTCACAAGCTGGATCAGGATGCTGTTCAACGTTCCATGGCTAACCGAGGAGTAAAATGGCACTTCAACCCTCCATACTCGCCTCACTTTGGAGGGGTATTCGAGACGATGATTAAGTCGGCTAAACGTGCCATCTTCGCTATCCTAGGGAATGGTGATGTCACAGACGAGGAGCTGGAAACTGCATTTACTGGAGCTGAATCGCTGATCAACTCGCGTCCTCTCACCTATCAGTCGACTCATCCCCAAGATGTGATTCCTCTGACACCGAATCACTTCCTGCACGGCCAGATCGGAGGAGTATTTGCTCCAGAATCCGTCGACACTACAGATTACCATCCAAGAAGGCGCTGGAGACGTATTCAGGAACTGATGAGACACTTTTGGAAGCGGTGGATGAAGGAATGGCTCCCAAGTCTGAATCCAAGGCGGAAATGGAGAACTCAAAGCAGAGACCTGTGTGCCAACGATATTGTTCTTGTGATTTCTCCGGACACTCCACGAGGACAGTGGCCCCTTGGCAGGATTGTGAAAACATATCCAGGACGAGACGGACATGTTCGTGTGGTGGATGTACGAATCGGACAATCAGTGATTACCAGACCAGCAAACAAGATTTGTCCACTGGAGTGGTCATCTGAGAATTGTGATACAGATTTGTGACTTCAGATACATCGGATACAGCAACTTGGATTTTGCAACATGGATTCTGTGGATTCTCTAACATCGGATTATGTGATACTGGATTCTGTGAAGACGTTGGATGCTGTGGATTGTAACAATAGATTATCCGGATTCTGGGACTTTGGATTATGTGACATCAAGATTGACACTGAACTGTGAACTGTGAGTCTTGAACTTTGACTGTGGAATGCTATATGAACTATATGAACTGTCTGAGATTATATGACTTGTTATAAACATTACAGGATATAGGAGGATTAGTGGATAATATTGATTTCAGCTTGTAATTTTGAAAAGTACTTAATTTCTGTTTTTGCAGATGTTAGAGATACTAGCATTGTATTGAAATTGATTGAATGCTTGTGTTGTATTGACAGGAGTCTGTCAAGGAGAGGGGTATGAACAGAAGGAAACTGATGTTTTCGTTTGTAGCGTGGGTTAACGCACCCGAATGCACCCGTCGCTGTGCGTACATGCACGTGGGTTGAAATATCCCGTGCATTTCGTGGATATAGCTGGCGACAGCGTTTATGAGTTGAAGGCTGGCAGTTGGTTAGATGACTGTTGCGGGACAAAGACGTCCGTATAGAGTACCAGCCTGGGGGTTACAGTTAAATTAGAATTAAGAATAGCTTCCATTATCGGGAAGACATTTTATACAGAAGTCTTAGCATTCACATTATCGGTGAATGTGAAGTGTGTAGGGAATTTTCATTGGTTTTACCGCTTTGTTTCAGTTTGGGTGCATTAAATGCTCAGACATAATTTTTTTGACTTTTCGTTTATTTTATAAATGGGGAATAACAACTGCCTCATTCTCACCAACATTATCAGACTCTTGTCACTGCTGCAGTGAAACTGATACATACACAAACATTAGCAGACCCTTGTCACTGCTACAGTGAAAGTGAAACACACAAACATTAGCAGACCCTTGTCACTGCTACAGTGAACCTGAAACACACACAAACATTGTCAGACCCTTGTCACTGCTGCAGGGGAAATGAAACATACATAATGATTATCAGACCCTTGTCACTGCTGCAGGGGAAATGAAACATACATAAAGATTATCACACCCTTGTCACTGCTACAGTGAAACTGAAACGTCCACAAACATTATCAGACCCTTTATCAGGCTCTTCTCTCTGATGCAGCAAAGCCATACTTGCATTAGAAGGATTCTATTGGGTTTGGATGGTCAGACTAGCAGACATAGCTGATGTATATCATATCATCACAATGGCATAAATCACTGTAATGATGTTAAAGAATGGACTGTCTGGTTATTTTGTAAGTTGTATGTTACTATATTTACCCACTAACCTTCAGACTACAATCACTTAGAAATCATCCTTACACACCTGCTGAAATCATGATAAAACAATCATCTGACACTACCATGGCAATGTCCCCTGCAACAAACAAGGTCAAGATCACCCAAATAACCTGATGTCTGCGTAATCCCAAAACAACAGTCCATGAGATACTGTGTTAACAAGAATCTGGGCGTACTTATGTACAGAAGGACACTGCTGAATAGTTTCCCATTCTGCGTTGTGTCTGAGGACAGTACATCCCCAGTGTCAGTCCTATGTGTAGCTCACCTGATAGCATCCACTGCCGCTATGCTGAGGGCTATCCATGGAGTAACATCGCTGTAAGTACCATCTGTCAGCATGGTTAAAACATTTGGAATTATTGCCATACTTTTCCCCAAAGAAGTTGGATTCAGGACCTAAAGAGAAGAAATAGTGTGATCATGCACAAGAAAATTCATTGCTCATACTCCTCAGTGTCACACACATGAATTTCTTATCTGCCTTGTTTAACATGTTTAGTGAGCGAGTTAATCCACCTTTTGGTTAAGACTGAAACAAAACAACAGTGCCATAGAGTTTTCATTCAACAATACAATACATGATAGGGTTTTTACTATACATATCATATCGTGACCTACATATTGGATACATAACAAATACTGACCTGTGTATCCTATACATATTCCATAATGAGCTCTCTATTGCATGCATATCATAAAATGACCTAAGTATTGGATACATATCATATAATGAAATGTGTATTGTATACATATCATATCATGACCTTTGTGTTGTATATATATATCGTAGCATGAGCTAGTTTTACAGTTTCAGCCTTATATTTACAGTTTTTTTTCACATATCGTTGGAGTTCAACCTGAAGTGATGGATGTCATCAACTACACGTCTCAAGCCACATGTCTCCAGATACTGTGCCACCACACCTACCGACATTGTTCTGGGCAGCCCTGCAGCTGGACCCACGTAGTGATCTGTCACTGCTGGTCCAGGAAAACTCCTGAAACACGTCATTAAGACAGAGCCATTGTAAACAGAGATCCAGGTAAGTCTACGCTACAGCACTACACTGACCCAATAAACTATCAAGCATCTGAGTCTCAGGATAAACATGCCATCATGTGAGCAGATAACATGTAGTAGGTGAAAGGGTGATGATTTAAATACTGTTAGATTGACGTGCAACTCTGTTACTGTCTAGCAAATAAGGCCATCATACAAAAAACTTAAAAGGATATACTGCTTGTTGCCTTGGTAGCGGAATAACCAAGGTTTGGAGCACTCAAAGTCAGAATACTCACTGGGGTAGCCAAGCTAACCTATGACATGGTATGTTAAACAGCAAAAGAAACATAATTTTTGGAAAAATGAAATTTCATAAAAGTATGCGCGCATGTTTAAGTGTTCTATTTAAAAACTTGACCCAAAAAAAGCAAATGCTTTCTTTTGCTGTTCAGTATATTTCATTTCCCAGAGAACAAATCCAGCATAGCTCCTCCTCACTAACACCACTACTGCCCACACCTACCCACCCACGCAAACACATCACACCTATATATCTAAAAATACATGCATTTTCTTTATTGAAATTTTATTTCTGCCTGTGCGCACCTAATTTCACTTGGAACACCCACAGACCAAAGTGGATGAATAACAAGGGTTCTCGATACAGTTGTCACCACTGAATGCCATTCATAGTTACTTTCTCTTATATAATCACACTTACCTGCAGATATGGACAATAATCCGCAAGTTTAACTGAACCACCAAATCTGTTTACTTCTTGTGTTGCTACACCTTTGAGGTACGTAAAGTACTGAAAACATACAATATTTAGAATAAATGCAGTCTTTAACCACTGACAGAGTATTTTGGATTAATTAGCATATAACAGAAGATGAAAATACACTATATTCTCTACAGATTATACATATCTATCAGAAAAAGTGTACACTATTTGGGTACGACAATTAACAAGCATACAATCCTGTCACAAATTGTATCATTCTGTATATGTAATACTATAATCAGGTAAAATATATTCATGAGCTAGGAAGGATCTGTCTTAAAGAAGATTACACAGAGCTATTGAGTGTCCACATCACATCACTATTTCGATATCAAGGTTCTAGAGCAGATTAGACACAGTACCACAGAGTGTCTGTAGTCTGTCCACATCACATCACTATTTACCTGATACCGAGGTTCTAGAGCAGATTATATTCCACCAGGTTACACAGTGCCACAGAGTGTCTGTAGTCTGTCCACATCACATCACTATTTACCTGATATCGAGGTTCTAGAGCAGATTATATTCCACCAGGTTACACAGTGCCACAGAGTGTCTGTAGTCTGTCCACATCACATCAATATTTACCTGATATCGAGGTTCTAGAGCAGATTTATATTCCACCAGGTTACACAACACCATAGATGGTCTGTAGTCTTTCCACATCACATCACTATTTACCTGATATCGAGGTTCCAGAGCAGATTTATATTCCACCAGGTTGAACAGCGCCACAGATGGTCTGTAGTCTGTCCACATCACATCACTATTTACCTGATACCGAGGTTCTAGAGCAGATTTATATTCCACCAGGTTGCACAGCACCACAGATGGTCTGTAGTCTGTCCACATCACATCACTATTTACCTGATATCGAGGTTCTAGAGCAGATTTATATTCCACCAGGTTGCACAGCGCCACTGAGTGTCTGTTGTTGGAGCAGTCTGTCCACAGCTCACCTCGTCTCACCTGCTCACAGTAGGGGTAGATGCTCTCATGCCTGGAAACATGAAGGAACACAATCAACAATGGACACTGCTAAATGAACAAGAAATCATTTCATTGTCTGAGCACTATTTAAAACTGAGTGGCTTTCATAATTAGACACATCATCGCTCACATCATACATGAAATCATTCTAATTAATATCTCTATTAACACACACACGACTAATTGCAATTTCAGTCCAAAAGAGGGCAGTTTGGACAAATTCCACTTTGTACTTCTTTCCTGAAACAGCTACACATAAACTTACCATTGATGAATTTGTTTTGAAAATACGCATTACAAAAATCTTTGTCTGATTCAGGTTTGTATTCTTCTTAAAAGGCTATGGGCAATTTGATTCATTAGTGACAGATTAACTATAGGAGTATGCATGGTATGGTATGGTACCAGTCTGTATTAGACATCAAGTCATTACCTTGCTTGTTTAATCTCTATCCACTCGTAACAACTTTTCTGTACGAAGTCACAGCCCAGATTTTTCCCCCATTCAAAATTTCCAGCATTCTCATACTTGACTTGATACCATCTGGAAACAAAACCAGGACATGTATTGAAAACCATCACCATTTTATTCATATTTATCTTGTCAGGTGTTAGAGAATCTCATTCCAGTGCCTTTTGATGCAACATTTGTCAACATTGTTACTTAATTTCCAATACATGCTTGTAATAATAATGGAAATATACTCATTGTGGCATCTATAACACAACAATACAGGAAATATCTTGCATCACCTTGATTGGCACTTTGATTGTGTCTACATGGGGTTTGTGGTGGGGTTTATGATTACAACTGATTATTGATCGATCACTGAGGACCAATTTTTGATCAACATATTGTGTGTGATAACCACAGCTGGCTCCATGTTACTATAGAGAGTGTCCTGAAGGGTGACTGGATTCTGAACAAAGATGTAAACAATACTGTTCTCACAATGTCATAATTTCTCAGCTATATTACTACTTGTTACAAACATTTTATCCAAACTGAGTAATGGTCTTCTAAGCTAAAGGTGATTTCAAGTAAAGAGTCAAGTTGCAAAATTCTAGAAGTGGCATTCTAGAAGTTGCTAGTATAGAGATGACTCAACTTTATGGATGATCACAACTTTATTTTAACAATGGTGACATTTCCATATAGGTTCTTACATATTCATATGCTTAAATATGGTATAAGAACCTAAACTGAAATTTCACCATTGTTAAGATAAAGAAGTTGATCATCCATAAAGTTGTGTCATCTCTTGCAAAATTCTACTTGGGTATTGATGTGCCTTACCCCAATCATGTCAGGATCAGGCAGCCCACTAACTGTCACCAATGGCAACAGTCAGTGCACACCACTGATCATCAGAGGCCTTTCTATCTCTGAATTCTGTTCCAAAGGCCCCAGTGCACACTCGAATGATCTCCATTCAATATGAAATCTGTTTCTAAAATCAAACATAGTATGCAAAGTGTTTTACGTGAACACAACAGTCTCACCCAGTATCCTCCATCATTGCCAAGGTGATGCGGGAAATCACGGAGTTCTGTGTGTACGCTCCTGTCATCGCTTCGTTCTGTAATGAACATGAGTGAGTGAGTGAGTGAGTGAGTGAGAGTGAGTGAGTTTAGTTTTACGCCGCACTCAGCAATATTCCAGCTATATTGCTTCGGTCTGTAAATAATCGAGTCTGGACCAGACAATCCAGTGACCAACAACATGAGCATCGATCTGCGCAATTGGGAACCGATGACATGTGTCAACCAAGTCAACGAGTCTGACCACCCGATCCCGTTAGTCGCATCTTACGACAAGCTGAGTCGCCTTTTATGGCAAGCATGGGTTGCTGCAGGCCTATTCAACGCCGGGACCTTCACGGGGCGTAATGAACATGAACTTGCATTTCACAACAATATTGCTTATTGTGTTAAAACGCAATTCAACACATCAAGAGGATGACAGGAGCTCTAATTTATTTCAAAGTTTCCATCCTGAAAATAACTAAGTCCAAGTTTTTATCATTTTCATGTGACCTTTGATCATCATTTGACACTCTTTACATTTGCTCATTTGCTGGTTAGAAAACTTCACCTCTCTTGGATGAAACTACTACATCATAAAATCTGGTTACAATCTATTAATTTTTAATTCACAGTTTATACCTGACAATCACTAGCCTTAATGATTTTGAATCCTTCTCCTTAATACTGATAAAAAGGTTTTTTCAGAACATGATTTTACCTTCATTAGAGATTATCCATATACTAAATTTAGGCAAAATCCACAGATGAAAGCTGATAATTATAGAAAGACATCATAAGTTGTGCAACAAGACAGAATCAATCACATACCTCAAACACTCTCTTCTCCCAGTGGGTTAGTGCTGTCCCATCAATTCCCTGGTCTTCAAGTTCAGCTCCCTCGAGTGTGGAACAGTTAAAATGACGCCTTACTTCTTCCTGGGCATCACAAAACAATGTTAGTATTTCTATATGATCCATTGAGAATGAGAGATCATTGACAAAGTGGAAAACACATTTTGTAAGTGAATGACACATTCAACAATACTCCTGCTTAATGATGGCTGCCTGTAAATAATGAAGTCTGTAATCCAGTGAATGATACCATGAACATCATCCCATACCTCTGGGATATGCTGACTTACAATAACCTTTGTTTGACTCTTGTAAATGTAATGACATGCCACTTCAAGATCCAGAAGACATAGTCTTCAGTAAATCATCCGCATTTGTAAGAGGAAACCTATGGGATTGGTTGGTTAGATTTGTTGTCATAGAACCTGTCAAAAGATTTATCTAATCCCATTTGGACAAATGACCATCAAATACTAATAACCATGGCAACCAAAGCAAACTGAATAAGGTTAACAATACAAGAACTGGTCTAGAACACCCTGCTAATTGTACAAAGTGACTAATGGGTCCTTATGGTTGTTGACAGTTGATGCAAGATAGTATAGCTCAGTTCTGTCTATTGACGCTCATGATGCCAATCACAGGATTGTCTGATCTAAGTTCCATTATTCATAGACTTCTATTAATTAACTAGAACATTGCTAAGCATGCAAACAAACAAGATAAGATCATGCTGCATCAGCTGCTCTGAAAAATCTCACCCCTGTTTGATACGTAATTAAATATTTGTATCACTAATGATAGTTTACAATGTCACTGCACCTACAATACTTACTGTTACTTTAGGTGTAACTATATACACAGCATCCTTCTCTGTAGTCCCTGTTTTCAACTTCCAGTTTTTCCTTTTCACCTGTTTCACCACATTTGTGCTCCATACATACATGCCGAGCCTTGACAATGATTAAAAAAAGGTTAACCAAGTTGAGTTCTTTGGTACTTGAACAAAATGATCACTATCCAAACCATGCAAAAGGTAAGCTGAAATTTCAAGATGTACAATGTATTTATCTTACCCAAACACCTCAATGTTAATTCTGAATTGTTTGAAGCAAGGGTTTGTATCCATTGATTATCTCCCTTTCATCGATTTGGATTCGCAAACCATCGGTAATTTTTGTACATCACACATGATTCAATGTCATTCGAAATATAGAATTACTACTTTGAAGTACTAAGTGCATTTGGCATTCCCAACTGGGTACATAGAAAATGTTACTGACTTGTAAGCAAAGTACATTGAAAATAACAGATGAGAGCTTAGCCAATAGGAAAACAACATTTATGTCTGAGGCAAGATAAATGTAAATGGTTGCTTACTTTCTGTTGAAGCCAAAAGGTTTGAGTGACAAGGGGTTGCGATCAGTGAGAGGGTCTCCATTTTGATCTCTGTAGAAGGCGTACAGCCCGGCTGTAAAACCCTGTCACAAGAGATTGAGAGCAAGTCATGCTTCTGCAAACACAACTTTTCCAACTTTTATAAATATTTCATAAAGCATTTGCTACAACTTTCGCAGGTATTTCATCATTGTATCAAAAGTGTGGCACAATATACCATTGCACTAATCAATGCATGTATAGTGTCATCTTTGAGGAGCCTACTAACCAATGCATGTAGAATGTAATGTTTGGGGAGCCTACTAACCAATGCATGTAGAATGTAATGTTTGGGGAGCCTACTAACCAATGCATGTAGAATGTAATGTTTGGGGAGCCTACTAACCAATGCATGTAGAATGTAATGTTTGGGGAGCCTACTAACCAATGCATGTAGAATGTAATGTTTGGGGAGCCTACTAACCAATGCATGTAGAATGTAATGTTTGGGGAGCCTACTAACCAATGCATGTAGAATGTCAAGTATGATAAACCTACTAACCAATGCATGTAGGAGGAGTTTCCTAACCAATGTATGTAAAATGTCATGTTTGAGGAGCTTACTAATTAATGCATGTAGAATGTCATGTTTGAGGAGCTTACTAACCAGTGCATGTAGAGTGTCATGTGTGAGGAGCCTACTAACCAATGCATGTAGAATGTAATGTCTGAGGAGCTTACTAATCAATGCATATACAGTGTCATGTTTGAGGAGCTTACTAACCAATGCATGTAGAATGTCATGTTTGAGGAACCTACCAACCAATGCATGTAGAGTGTCATGTGTGAGGAGCTTACTAACCAATGCATGTAGAATCTCATGCTTCATAGTTGACAGCAGCTGCATTTTTTCCTGTATCTCCAAAGACAAGGACTCCGGGCAGATGCTGAAATACCCAGCTACTGGTCTGAAAATACAAATTTGGATGATATACACTTTGTTACAAACCTTTACCCCTCATACTTTACCAAGACACAAACAGCTATTTCATGCAGTGATGAAATGAACCCAATTCCATTCAGTCTATAAGGTCTAAACACTACAAGGATTTCTTCAGCTTTCAGTGAGTGAACGTGTTACCCACCTGTCAAGGACTCTCTCCTGTTGGCAGTGTGCTGCATATGCAATGGTGTTTCCCTGCTTGCAGCGCTGGGAGTGTACAGCAGCAACATACAGGATGAAGTCAGTGTTGTTGACGCCAGCACCAGACACAGTCTGATGGTCATACCTGTAGGTGGACTGGTCCCATGAATGGCAGCCCTAGAAACAGCCATTGCTTTGTTAGATTAATTGATATTACTTGTACGACTTCAACATGGGCTCTAGTCAAGTTAGAGTTGTCTCCCTTTCCTTTTCTTTTGTGAGTTTTCATTTATTTTACTACTGAGTTATCTCCCTTTGTACATCATAAAGAAAAAGGCATGTCTACCACTTTTCAATATGCAAGGTCTAATCAAAGTTTTTCATAATACGATAATGACTCCACAAATCATGGAAGTGATCAAATAATTTTATAACATCATCACGAACATGTTAAAGTACATTTTCTGAGCATATCATAGTATTAGGTATGTAATTTTACCTAATCTAAATATTGTAAGGCTCAGATATGGTAATCACAAGATGGTTAATTGTCGTTTGCTCATCTTACTGTTTATGTATTCAAGGTATTTCAGCTAACAATTCATGTTATCTAGCATTGTAAAAGTAGCATTCATAATACTGCATTGTGTTTACGTGTTAGAATTTACCAAGGCTAGTTCTTTATTATTTCCATTTTTACCACAATGGCACATTGCAAACTTTACTGTAAACAAACTGTTGACAGTTATTGATTAAACCACTGGCAGCTTCAAGTTTGTTTTAAACTGTTGGAACTGTTTCCTTGTTATTCTCCCTGTCCTTACACAAAACTGACAGCACATCTCTAAAAGATTTCTTGTCAGCATAAATCATTGGAAATTCTTCTTTCAATGGTCTTTATCAATCAAGTTTAATGTCTTTGCATCTTCTCACAATGAACAGTATTACAGAGACAAAGGTCTTAAGTCTAATTCCATTCCGAAACTGACCTCCTAATAACCATAGCAACCAAAACGAACTGAATAAGGTTAGCTAGATGAGAACTGGTCTAAAACACCCTTTTCACGAAGTGACTTCTGGGACCATGTTTTCATGGTTGGTGATAAATGATGCACATTCCCACATCTCAGTTGTGTTGACTTATGCTCATGTTGTCAAGCAGTGGGTTGTTTGGTTTAAACTTTTCCTTAGTTGTTGATTTCAAGTCATTAACTAGAATAACTTTATGACAAGAGACATAAAGTGACAGCACTTCCAAAGTTGAGTGGTGAATGACTTGAGGGTGTAAATACCATTAAAAAACAGTAGGCAATGCCAGTGTATATGGGAAAAAAAGTTATATATATCCATAAAGATGAAACACTTCCAAAGAAACGGAATAACTTGCCCATTTTTAATTTATTTCTCTTCATCATCCGTTTTCACCTTGGCTTCATGTTTTTACATTTTATCCATGTCGTAAATCTAATATCTCCTACTGTTTTTAAATAGTACATTTCATAACAGAGCAGAGGCAAGATACACTGAATAACTGATGACGCCACACACCTCGAGATGCTCCTCCGGGATGATGATGTCCCCACACACTGTTTGACTGGCACAGCCCCCAACACAGTACACCCGTGTGTCGTTGTACCGCACACGCTGGCTGTGACACTGTCTGGAAACGAAACACACGGCCACATAATACTACTGTGATAAATTAGTTACTGAAACCAGAGTAATAGTTACAGTTAATGGTCATGTCGTTTAAGTGTCCCTTACAGTCCTCTTGCAAGCTGAGCGGTTCAGTAAATGATAGATAATATTTTGATGCATTCACCACTGTTGCTCAGTAATAATGATTATTGATGTTCATCTACATTAATTCTACCAAATATTCATTGAGAAAGATGTGTGATGACTTATGTATTGTATATGGTATGTGTGATGGCTTGCAATCACTAAAGAACCAACAGGCTGGATTCGTTGGTTTCTTGTTTCCAAGATACAGTCAAGCTTCATTTCCTTCTCAAGAGACTTGAACATGTTTTGGGTTTACAATGTTTTGCTCCAAATTTGGCAAGACAGAAAAAATTGAAATATGCAAATTCAAGTTCCACATAATATGAAATAGCCTTTTTCTATAACCCACACTGGTACAAAGTGTGAAGCCTGTTTTGGTGTTCGCTGGTATGATTTTTATTTTTACAGTGTTCATAGATAGTGTCTGAAACAAATCTGGCAGATTTGCCAATGGTCAGACAGAAGTCCCCAACCTGCTGGCCCCAGTGTCTGACTGAATATATTACAATAACTTTGTCTGAAGTTCTTACTTGTGGCATGTGACACTTGTTCACTGTATATAAAATTATGCTTATAATGTTTGTCATTATATAATGTTAATAATTTCAATGCCAATTATGAGAAATGTTAAATCTGAAATGTCTGTCTTCATTTTATTCTGTGGGTCCTGTGAACTTTCAGTGGGTCAGACAGACATCTGAAACTTACTGGACCGGATGTCCTGTTACTTTGAAACACCATTCATAAACACTGTTTTTAAATCTTGTATCAGACCATCTTTTTTTCATACTGGAACAGCTAACTTACTGTACATGGCATTAATGAAGTAATATTAGTTTCTGTACAATATTTATCTTACTTCCTCAATCGTATTGGAGCCCCTGTTCCTCTCACTTTCAGAGTGTCCTGCCAGAACTGAACTGCCTCCACCACAGTCTCCTGCAACAACATATGATAAACACTCTCCATGTATACTAAACCCATGAAGGTCCAGGTTAGAATGTTGATCTTCAGTAACCCATGCTTGCTGTAGAACCAAGAGGCAACAAATGGGATCGGATGGTAAAGGCTCAATGACTTTGTTGACACATGTCTTTGGTTGATGCTGTTTATCACTGTTTGTCTAGTCCAGACTCGATTACATTGTATTTACAGACCACTGCCACATAGCTGGAATATTACTGAGTGTGGCATAAAATGAAACTCACTCCATGTATACTATGTGACAAAAATCTAAAACAATTTGACGACTTTCTGGCGATCAAGTGCCCAATACTGTGGTTCTATTCAGAAAAAGAGATTTGTTTGATGGCAACATTTTTGTAATATAAAATATTTATTCTGAAATAAATATTTATTCAGTTATCACTTATTCATGATATATAAAATGCATTGCTGATAAAGAAAAAACAAATAAACAAAATTATAAGTGTATAATCGCAAACCAAAAGTGCAGTACTTTGCACTTGGGTTCACCTCCCTCGAAACGAAGCAGCCTCAATACCGAACCCAGTCAGAGCCAATGGGTGTGCATCCAAGTGTGATGAAGCCTTTTCACTGGCCAGGGGTTCATTTGCCGATACGCTTAGCCAGCTCTTTGTTTATGGCTTATAAGCCCAATAGGAGTTAATTTCAAATTGCATGTGGTCAATGATAGAAGTTGTGTATTGTCATTGGCAGATGGGCAGGCAGACATATAGGTGTCAATAAACCAGGCATTGTGTTTTCTCTGTGACAGAGTCTGCTTGTCACAATCAACATGTTTTTTTCATATAACGAGTAGATTATTAACTTGTCTACACAACCAAGATTAGACTACTGCTCACAGCTTCATAACCCGGGCAGCACAGCTGTTGAAACCACTTCTTCCACCACTGCTGGGGAAAAATTAGTGAATCGTTTGATTTCCAATTTCGCTGGCTTTTTTTATTGCGCTTTTTATCAAGTTTATATGTTGAATTGGCATTTTGATGATTTGTTTTGCATACCGAAAGGTATCAGAATCTGCAAAGTTGTGTTTAAGTTGCATGTGACCTTTCTGAAAACGTCTGCAAAAACTAATTTCCACATTACTAACATCTGTGTACAGAGTAATGTCCCTTTGTATACATCTAGTTCACGCACATCAATGCACATATTACAGTTCATATTATAGTTCAACTAACCATGCCATTCACATTGCTTGTCAGGTTGTATACTGAAGATCCTACTGTTCATCATCACATTTACAAAACCATGGATACCAAACCACCACATTTGTCATCCAAGTCCAATAAGCATCTCCTCAGCTAAACCAGTCTGTATTAAAGTAATCTTTACAAGACTTCACTACCAAGACTGAAACTTTACAACAGTTTCCAGGTGTATATATACAGACTTTTATGTCAAGCAGTAGGACAGACAGAGTATATAATTGCCTGGTAATTGTTACTGGGAGAGTTTTAGCTTCATCATGTTCACAAATCATGTTAATGTCTGAACAAATTTTCATCACAACTGCTAAACTTCTGGAAACAAATTTTCTGAGCACAGTTTTAATAAGTGCTGCCCTTTGTGCATTTTTAAAACCCCACTGTGGCCATTATGGAATATATGATATTAATACATTTAGTATAGCAACAACAAAGGGTAAATTACCCCAAAATGATGTTTCTCATATAGGGATGGGTAAATAGGTTGATACAAGAAACAATGTCGTTAGAATGGATATTGATATGAAAATTGTGTCATTAATAATAACTAATGTAAACTACTGTGATGAATGCAAGTTTTAATCTACAAACACAATACAAAAGCTTATTCTTATTCATGGAAGGCTTTGAAATTATGATCAGAATGCAGTATCATTTTATTGTTAGTAATTCATGTATAAATGTGTCACTACTGGTTGACACCAAATACTGTATCCCAATTGCAAAGACTGACACCAGTGTATGAAATAGCGTTTGCCCAGCCGCCCGCTGCTTGCAAGTTACATGACGGGTTTACAACTCTTTTACAGCCAGCCCTCTGGGCCAATCCATTTTCCATGGATATATATTCTACCATGTCACTGACTACGGGTGATATTTTGAAAATATACCTCTGTATGCATAGTTCATGATCAATCAAACTGTAACTTCCACAGATCATCCTACCGTTTTATCTAACACAAAAACCTGATTGGGCTAAAGAATGCTTGCAGTGACCAAGTAGTTTTAGAAAAATTTGTTGTTGCGCATGTTTTTCACAAGGAGAGTTACAAATCCCTTGCGCTAACTAAACGAAGAATATGTAGAGACCATTCATGCCAAAGATACAGACCATTCTGACTTTGCCTGTTTGCTCAATTTGTAAAATTTGCTTTTGCATATGTTTAAGTTTACCACACTATAAGTAATTCTTTGACAAGAGTAGTGTAACACCTCACCTCCGTTTCCTATTTTTTATACGAGGCTGGTTACATGTTCACAGGGTCAGCAACATATTTCAGTTATAAGCCCGGTGGGCTTCCTGGTTTTATTAGGAGTTTCATACATGGACACAAGGTATAACCTTTTGGTTAGGTGCAACCTTATGCAACCTGGCATACTAGTATTTACTGCTGATACTCATGATATCAATAACTGGGTAGTGTGTTCATTTACAGACCACCATTACATAGATAATTACTCGGAATGCCTTTAGACAAACAGATTCCAGCTAGGCCTATGATACACTCAAACTGCTTACCTGAACCAGTTTTCTGAGTTTAGCTGGCAGTTCCTGTAGGCTGTCATCGTAATGAAGGTGGATTCTAAGAGGCTGATCCACACTCCGCTTTCTCACCACATGGCCTGGTTCAATGTTCACATCATAAAACACCTGGTGACAGAACACAATTCATGTATTTACATGGAGAGCTTTCTTATGAGCCAAGCAGCTTTTTAATCCTTTCAGCAGTGAGCAAAGAATCTGATATGAGTTTTTCATTTTAGAAAATGACCTCACCCAGCTGGTTCCAAATGTAACACTAAGACAATTGTCTGTTGCATGCCCTGTTGTTCAGGTGTGCTTTATGCTTTAATAACAAAATATGTACGATAAAGTCAGTCTGACCTGTGTATATTGCAAAAACTAATGCAACATCAGTTTCAATCATGCATGTTGCAATAAGACTTGTGCACTTATGTTTGATTTATAATGGCCCCTCCATGGCTAAATAATCTGCTTGTTGCCCTGAAGACCTGGGTTCAGTTACCATGATTACCCACATAAGTACAATGTATGAAGCCAATTTTTGGTGTTTCCAGACTATTACTGGAAGAAAGAGGGCTATGATTTACAGATATACAACTTCTTTTATTCTATGAGTCCAACATTTCGACATAGATACTAATGTCATTTTCAAGCAATTGGTGACAACGACATTAGTATCTATGTCAAAACGTCGCACTCACAGAATAATAGAAGTTGTATATCCATAAATCATAGCCCTAATTCTTCATCTACTCACCTTCTAGAATGCCTATCAAAGATGATACTACTGGAACAATCATAAAAGTAGTGCAAAACATACTAATTCACTCACTATTTGATTTATATTTTCAGTCAATCAGAGTTACCCCCCTTGTCCTTTTAGTTGTATCATCCTGATACTTAGTTTTCTGATTTCTTCTACATCTGTTGTAATGACAGGAGATAAAGCACTGTGTATGTTATATGACACTGTATTAATTAAATGATATTGTTTCAGTTTCTACTTGAAACTTTCCAAATATACCTGTATGTTTCTAGCCACAACTCAATCAAATATCAGTTGAGGAAACTCACATCATGTTTGTTTGAATTCTTCAGAATATCAAATTAAGTGAGGTTGTGTACACAATTGTGGGGCAGGTGGGGAAGAATGCCATACAAATAGTGTTTATTGCCTCATCTGAATATACATAAGAAGTTTAATGAGCGTCCTTACAGCATGTGTTACTGACATCAGTTGAATATTGCATATTTTTGTTATCAATATTATTTTATATCTATAGGTAGTAATCATCATGTTTGCAAATGAACTTGCAGCTGGTATAGATACTGCCTGATCTACAAAGTTGTCATCAAAAGTATGGTCATGTGCACTGTTATATATTTTTCATACACATATTGGTCATTATCAGTGTATGAGTTTTAACATTAACATTATCTTAAACCAACCTCGTGCTGGTGAGCAGATGTAGCTGAATGACCACATGTTTGATGGTTCAAAGGTATGACATGACAGTAGCACCGAACTGTCAAACACCACAACACTGTCAGAGTCACGTAACACAACCACGATCTCTTCTGCCTTTCATCCATTATGGATGACAGTCCTCCAACGCTGACTATAACTTCACTTGTCCCTCCAAACCCAACGCCATGCTAAATTCACCAAAATTCATGCACGGTATGTTAAAGACTAGCCTTCTCATGCCACTAGCAAATTAGATCGGACATTACTACCAAATACAAACGGTATCGAATTCCCAACCATCAATCAGTTAAAGTTTCGTCTGCACGCTGGTTTTCTTAGTAAAGATGAGTATAACGATCGAGACTACGTCTACGCATGTGTTCAAACACTTATTTGTGTCGGCACTGTGGTTGGTTTAGTGATGTCTGAGAGGAATCATGCAACATTATGATCGACGATGATTCACAAGCTAAGATCCATCAACATTCCTGACAAAGGAAGTTCAGCCCCGGAAGTGCTCTTTAGTCACCTGAGAGCACATTTATCCCAAACTTGGAGTTACTTCCCCTTGACGGCATCTTTACCAAAGCGGGCAAGTCTGAGAGGGAAGGGTTAACAGTCATTCTTATAATCTCTCGTGACATTGACCATTTACAGATTCCCTTTTCTTTATGAATAATGAAAGAAATCAGAGGTGATGTTTTTGATGTTTCGAACATTAATTTGGTGTCGTTTCAGTGATATGAAACAGACCCGACATGCAGAGCTGTAGGCCTCCTCTGTAGGAATGTACATGGCGAGGGCCAAAAGAAACATAATAGAACACAACATATTATACTTCTTAATGTGCGACACTTACAGAGTTTATGATCTTATTTTAATACAGGGGATACGTTCTTTTCTTTAGAGATCGGTTGTCCTAGAAAAGCGGCATAAGTGACAAAATAAAAGTCCCTTTTCAAATTCTTAGTTTGGAAGGTGATAACCGGTCATAAGATACTCTGAATATGATTGTTGTGTCTTTGTGATGTCGTTCGGATGACTTGTTTAGTTCGTAGGCTACAAGTATCCATATTCATGGCGGCCTGTAAAGAACAATGAAATTTACAGAATTCCGAATTTCTGACAGCAAGCACGCTAGCACATATGTTTACCAGTTGATTTGGCTAATGTTATTCTAATCGACGTTTGCGTTTAATTTTGGTTCATTTCATCTTCAGACCCGTAGATAGACTAGAATGTGCGAAAATGTATTGGCATGGGTGTGACTTCTCAGTTCACTCCACTTAGTCAGGGTAGATGCAAGTGTACGGACACATGCACGGCATGCATATGCTTACCCACTTCGCAAACACTGAGAACTACTGAGTGATACATTTATTACAATTTTACAGCTATTTTGCGGTCCTTACACATAGTGATTCTGTTTCATAGGATAATCCAGAGTGGCTATTCCGTATAATCCAGAGTGGTTATTCCGTATAATCCAGAGTGGCTATTCTATGGTTGTGTCGCAGTCCAGGTTGCAACACATGGTGCAGTTTAGATGAAGTCTTTCGAAACGTCCATTCTTCACGTAAATGTATATTGACGTTGGAAATTAGACCATAAAGGAAAGATGAACGGATGTACAAAAGGAGCACGAGGGCCCATAATATTTCATACCCATCACGCCAGTAACGCGAATGGACGTAGATTTTTCCTACCTGAAAATTTGAAAAGTCAATATTTGCACCAACACGAACCAGATGAAATCCAAAGACCAGGAGAAGACGGTCAATGTCTCTTTGTGACAGTTATGCACTAAAACCTGCTCAAAATGCTAGACTGTCATTATCTGCCCATAAAGCCTTCACAACAGGACAAACTGAAAAGGCAGCATTGAGAGAGAGAGAGAGAGAGAGAGAGAGAGAGAGAGATAACTCTAGAAGACCTGGAATGGCTTAGGCCGAGCTTAAATTAAGACAAAGTGCATAGTCCGATTTTTCAAGATATCCCTCTTGCGCCCATTTCAAGCAGAGACAAGCTTTGTTCCACAAAGCAGCGGGCAACCTTTGACTTATGAAACCGGCGTTCCTGGTCGCTTAATGAGTGAGTGAGTTAAAGTTTTACGTCTCCTTTATTTTAGCAATATTCCAGCAATATTTTGGGGGGACAGCGGATATGGGCTTCAAACACTGTACCCATGTATTGAATCGAACCCAGGTCTTCGGTGTGAGGAGCGAATGCTTTAACCACTAGGCTATCTCACCACTCCTGACTGCCGTATGAAAATTGAACCACCTCATCTTTACATGTATGTATCAGTCTGTATATATATAGCTTACTCACTCGCATCGCCGCTCGGGGAATTTTTTATCGATTGTCTTTCGGTGCACGATCAATCATAAGCTAAATGTGTCATTGCTGTGATCAGAACCATCGCCGCTGCATGTCTTGCCAGTTACAGTCTGCTCTTTTTGAAAAGGTGTGTGTAGAATCTTCAGTCGTCCCCAAGGCGTATTGGGGTAGGGGCAGGAACCATTTTTAAGTTTAGGTTGATGTTCATGACATCGTCAGCGACTACAGAGCCACAGCTGACACTGACACGGTAATATTACAGAATGATCAGTCTGGAGGAAAGGTGAAGGTCATGGATGGATGCTGTCATGAGGCACAGACACGTGCCAGGTATATTTGGACACTCGAGATAATTTCCACAGACGCACGTTCTTTCAGCGTGGCTTAAATAATTTTCATGAAGTGAGTTCGGAGTGGATCTTTGTGAAACTGAAATGTGAAATCGTCTCTGCTCTGTGCACACAATTTCAGTTAAATTTTCCGACCACAATCTCTCTAATGACGTCACACATTTATGTGACATTCATCAACTTACGTATGGTTCCACAATGCACAATCCCATGGGCCATGTTGAATGAGTTCTCTAGGTATGTTAATTAATTAAACTGTTGCAATTAGACTAGTTCTTGTGCTTGTTTTTTTTGGTGTTTTTTTGTGTTTGTTTGTTTGTTTTTGTTTGTTTGTAATCCCGTGTTAGAATTGGTTTTCGTTAACCCATGCTGGGCGTAGGAGACGACTAACGGGATCGGGTGGTCCAGCTCGCTGACACGTAACATTGCATGTCAATTACATAGTCAGATGCTCATGTTGTTCATCGCTAGATTGTCTGGTCCTCGATTACTTACGCCGCCATATAGCTGGAATATTGCTGAGTGCGGCCTTAAACAAACACACAAAACAATCCCAAGCAAACAATTCGAGATTGGAACACTGTCACCCAGTGTGATGTTAAGTTACCAGCTGTCACATCCTGGCAGTATTGTAGTCTAATTAAAGGTAGATGGTGATCCTGTTCAAATGAAATAGTAAATAGTCTTAGGTGAGCAAATGGATTGTAGGAGCATTGTGACCTATTACATATTGCAAAGATGCATAGGGAAACCGCTACTTGGACACTTCCAAGTAGGTTACGATGGAACTGCGTAGCTAATAGATGAGATCATTAAGTGTGTGTCACATACTGGACATTTCGAGGCTTCTGCTGATGACAGATGGAGATAGATAAATCATAATGCGCTGATGACTGCATATTTAGCTGAAAAACATTTACAGAAAGAAACTTATGGTAAAAAAAATAGATACTATGTACAGGAGCTCCAATACTTTCTTCATTTCAGACCCGAAGCTGTGGAAATCTAGACTTGCCACGTTTTCTAGACTTGCGTGAGCTTTCTTGAATATACCCAGTATTTGCTCCAGGGTCTGTAGAGTAGACTATGCGGGCGGAGAAATAACGTGGTGAGACAGACTACTTGACGAGTGACATGCCCATTTGTCCCCTTGTCTTACACCCTTTTCTTCACATATCTGCCAACACATGATTTCGTTTGACTACCATTGCACGACCTGGGTCTTCTGGTTGACAGAACTGTTAAAATCACACATATGAGTAAGCCTTTTTATCACACAATTACGCCTAACATTTTAACATTGATGAAATATATCACATTGCATATTTCTCGCTCAAGAGTGAGTGAGTTTGGTTTTACGCTTTGAGCAAAATTCCAGCAATGGGCCAAGTAAGACAGAAGTAACCTGAGTTGAACAAACTAAAATGGCACAAAAATGTATTTGTGGGATACAATTTGAAAAATACACAGTTTGGCATAATTAATTATTTTTCTATTATCTTTGGTGATCTGGGTCCATCAATTAGAAAGCTTAATTAGGCCCGAATGAAATTTGGTTCTATGTAAAGTCTCTTTGGTGGATCATGTCAACAGAGTTAGAACAGAATCATTTTTCACTATGGTCATTGATGAATCTTTGAAAGCCTCCAGTTGCAGTAGAGCCTGGGGTGACAAATGAATGACAGTCCAAGTAGCTTAGTCTCGGTACTTTTCGTTACACTCTACTATTGAAACTCAGTAGTGGAGTGTAACGAAAAGTACTGAGACTTGTAGTTTACTTAGACCGAATGAATGGATACTCGATTATTTACAGACCGCCTCCATCTAGTTATAACAGTGCGGCGTTGAACAACAGCTCTACACACAACCACCAGGGGTGTGATAAAGCTGTTTATTAGCATGATTTATCTGAAGGGTATCTTTTGTCTGGTGTGTTTTATCTACATAGCCTGGACCCAATGGACCATTATTTCTTCTTTTCGGAAGTGACGTTACTGCCACCACGATTCTTACCTTCAGCACAATGTCTCTCGCTCGTGAGGGTGTGTTATTTGAAGCGCATTCAGCCATGTTAGAGCAATATGACGTTCTGACAGTCAAAGACTGAGTCTGGACTATACCATCCATTGATCAACATCATGAGCACATATATATGCAACTGGGATATGATGACATATGAACAAACCTGAACCCCCGATCCCGTTACTCGCCTCTTCTGACAAGAGTGTGAGTTGTCAAAAACCAACTAACCTACTGCTTGATTAGTATTAGATGAGCTAGCGCAGTGAACGCGTTTGTGACAAGCAGGCGGGGCAACTAATCTAGACGACTACACTTGGTTGCTATAGGTAGATTGATTGATTAAGCACGTGCTGACCGTGGCGTGGAATCAATACCGCAACTGTTCAAAACGTGTCTCCTAGAGTGATCTAGTTCAGCAAGACACCATCAAGACACGAGTCAATTTTTAAATGTTTGCAGATGTAAGTTAGATTAACATGTCCAAGTTAGGGAAGCATGGGCAAATTGCTCATTCTCAAGCAAGGGAGTTAGCCTTCAATGTTATCATTTATATGAAAAAGACATGTGCAACCGAAGCAGACGCTATTTCAAAACGTAACCTTGCTACTGGCCTTTCCTATGGCAACGTAAAACGCGTTAAAGGCGAAGGTGATAGGGGTGCTTGTAGGCCTACTTTCATTAGTCCCACCAAGTTGCGCAAAACCAAAACTTTCAAGCACAAACTTGCTGATTTTGACCGGTGTGCAGTCCGTCAATTTGTACAACGCTTATATGGAGTACAAAAGCAACTGTCCACGTATATATATGATATATGACAAGAAGCCAATTGCACTACTAAGGTTCAAAGGAACGTTTTCGAAAATTCTTAACGACATGGGGTTTAGGTGGCGAAAAACGCAGTCAAATCGTAAGGTTTTAATGGAACGAAAAGACATCGTTGCAAAGCGTTTGTAATACTTGCGTACAATAAAAAAATACCGAGATGAAAATCGTACAATCATCCTTGGCGATCAAACATGGTTGCACGTACACCACATTGTTCTACAATGTTTTCAACTTGATGGTGAGGTTGTAATAAATGGGGTTCCACCTTCTTCCGTCACCAGACCGCGGCTTATTGTGGTTCGTGCAGGGTCTGAAAGTGGCTTTGTGCCAAATGCTTTACTTGTATTTGATTCAAAGCTCAAATCAGCAGATTATCATGACGAGATGACTTTTGATAATTTTTCCGAATAGCTGCAGTAAAAACTGATCCGAAAATTCCACCCCACACCGCTGTTATGGATAATGCGCCATACTACAACCAACAAGCAAGCGGACACGTGTCCAACACCGGCTAACAGAACAGATGATATTAAACTTTGGTTTCAAAGGCACAATATTACATTTGATGATAAAATCCTCAGAGCCGAACTGTTGGCAAAATACAACAATTCGGGCCCTGTCTGTAGAGTAGAAACTATGTTGAAGCAACATGGCCATGACGTACCGCGTCCTCCTCCTTACCACGCAGAATTGAACCCGAATGAGATGATTTGGGCCAATGTTAACACTTATGTGGCTACATAAAACTCGCAGTTCTTAAAAGACTTCGCTAAGAGTTGAGAAAAAAAAGAGAGAATGTCTGCAATCTGTGCTAAGGATTGGTCCGAATGTTGTAAACATGTCGAAACCGTTAAAGATGACTAGTGACAGCGGGAAATTGCAGTAGAAAAAGAAATTGACAGAATCGAGATCGATTTAGAACTGACAAGTAATTCAGACAGTGATTCAGATAGTGACTACTAAGGTCCGAACTCACTCTATAATGGATCTGATCAGTATTTGACCCCTGTGTGGAGAGGATGCACCAGACTACATGTCGATTACTAATATTAGGGCTGTGCAATATTATCGGTAAACCGGTATATGCAGGTAGAGTATCTCGCGATACGATTATCGCGATATGGCAATATCGCAATATATTGGGTCATCCAGATTTAGCTCTGCGTTTCATTTCCGGAGTATAAAATGTTTCATGTAACATTTTACAGGTGGAAATGTCTTTATCCAACACTGCCAAAATGCACACCCTACGAAATGCTTTGTTTTGTGCGTTTTAGTGGTTTTATATGTGACGTTTTCGAGAAATAAGGGGCCTCAAATGTACCAATCTTTTAAGAAAAGCAAGATTTATGGGTGTCAACTTCTTGTTGTGAATAACGCGACGTTGCGGAGTGTAAGCTTGCTCCTTTCATCAACGTCAAGTAGGAGCAAGGGTACTCTCCGAAATATCATGTTATTCACAATAAAGAAATTGTCATCCATAAATCTTGCTTTTCCTGCATTCCACCTCAGAGACTTGACCAATGATTATTTGGACTTATTAGTGAAGCCTCTGGTACCGAGTGACCATTGTTTGTTTTATAATGGGACAAATGGTATCATAAAAGCCAAAGTTTTATACATTTTATGGACAGTGGTGACATTGTAGTTAAGGATCTTAGTTATTGGAGGTCACGTGAGATTTTCAGCTCAATTACAAGCATTTCACCTAAATCATGTTTTTGTTTGTTTGTTTTTTTTGCAGTTGTTCTTGTTAACACATGTGTATATTGGAGTTGAATGTGCATGACTCTCTGAAAAACAGTGACAAAAGTTACACCCGTATAGTCTTGCACTGAACAAAAAAACGCTGATCATGAACTTCATGTTATACTATTACCTTTATTAATATGTTTGCAAATCTCTGTTTGCATTACAGTACTTTAATTAATCATTGTACATTAAGGCTACATATCATTATATTTGTCTGTAAGCCATTAGCGCTACGATGATCGTAACTCCGATGCTTTAACATAGACTTACGACAGTCGTAAAACTACGATCGCTTTGCGGAACGGGTCCAGTTTACTTGCCTGGCCTGCTTGTTACAAACGCGTTCACTGCGCTGGCTCATCTAATACTTGTCAAGCAGTAGTATGATATAGCAATCAAAACACGAATCGCACGAGGAAATTGAACTTTTCAATATTTAGACGACAACCTGATTCCCTCTTGTTTCAAATGGAATGCTCTGGAGGGCGTTCCCATATATGCACAATGGTGTCATTTGTCAGGTCGTGGCTCATTTCACTGTCGGTCATGGCAGTCATGGGATGGCAAACATGTCGGATTCAACGTGTATGAAAAATATAGATATTATATGAATGTAGATAATATGAAATATAGATCTCCGTGTTCAACACAGACGGACACCCGTGAAGATCGGATTACACTTAGTGTTGAGAAGTGACAGGATCGGGTAGTCAGACTTGATGACTTAGTTGATGCATGTCATCGCATCCAATATGCGTAGATCGGTAAACTATCGTGTCATTTACTGGATTGTCTGATCCAAACATACAGACAAATACCCCAATAACCCAGTTCAGTTGTTTGTCAAAGCCCAACTCAGCAATTTTGAGTAGCTTTCGTTATGATATTGTACGAGTATGAAAAACCTCTGAAAAGGAGAGTTTGTTTTTAGTCATTATCATATATCATCGTAAGATAATATGTGTTTTCTTTGAATTAATCATCACGACATCCACATGCGATTAATTTATTTCAAGCGATACCTGCTTTAAACTCTCTTTCAAAGGCAATTTTATACAGGACTCCACTTACACAGCGACACCGTGTCAAACAAACAATCAATATTAACGCTCTGAATACCATCCCGGAAATGAACAATGACGTCACAAAGAGGCATTCCACGCTACGTGCTGCACGGAGGCTTTCAGCCTTCAAACGACCTTGCTTACACCTTGGCGCTCCCGTAAGGCTATATATACCTCACGCAATGACAGCGGTCCTAGAGGAAACACCGACAACGGCGTGGAACCGTATTTTTAGCAGAGACCGGCGCGAAATCAGTGTCTCCCTTTTCTGTATGGATGATTGTGCTTACTATGTGTTGTAAGTGGTTTGGTCCAGTGGTGGGGAATTCCCTTTAAACCAGCAAGCTGCGCCAAAGAGAGATTCATTATTAACCAGGAGGTAATATATATATTTATCGGACGAATACATCACCATTTAGGTAAGTTTATATTTTTCTGTCCAATGTATTATATTTTACTAACGTGTCTCTGTGATTTAACTCAAATAAATAAATACATAAAAAAGTAGTCAGTTTTATTTGATGGGAATCTATGAAATTAACAATTACTATTGCGTGTCACATTGAATCTGTTGTCAATGATAATGTATTCGTCCACTGAATAGAGTCAAAGCTTGTGGTTGTACGGCGTTGGGCGGTTTGTGTATTAATACCGGGGTATACATCTAGTTGAGCTGTTAATACTGGTGTACAAATCCCTGTCATGGGCAGAGTACATCTGGTCATTGGGAAGATTAACCGAAGCGTAATATGTCACAGCACACCTAGTTGTAAATGCGCAGATACAGAAAGAAAATAAATAAATCACGCTTTAAACATTATCGAGGTAATTTTGTATACATGCAGCTGACTCTAGACTATGTACGAGAATATTGTCTTCCTCCTGAGTTTATGTATGTGTCACAAAAATATCGAACCAGAATATCGTCAAATGTCACTTATCGATTTGTTTCTGACGGTGCCATATTGGCATTACATAGTGAGTTGTACCAAGTGTCTGGTCTTCCTCCAGAACTTATTCCAGTGTCACGTTCAAACCAGAATATCCTCAAAGGTCACTTATCGATTTGTTTTTCTCGGTGCCATATTGGCATTACATATCGAGTTGTAGCAAGTGTCTGGTCACGACAGTTTAATCCGCGATACATATCTCAAAGACCACGTTCAGACGTCTCTGATTGCGACTGATGTCAGTACGGATGACCTGACATACAGGGTACTCCGGCTGGTTACTGTGAAGGTGAAGGACGAATAGGAGACCGATGGATGTTATTGAAACTCCAGCAAGGTCAGTACATGTATTTCAGTGAGTGAAAATAACACCCATGAATAGTGTGTCTGAATGCCGGCTGTACTTTCAGTTACCTCTCTAGAGCGTGACGAAACACCATGTCACCTTTCCATTGTATCAAAATGATATATTATATGCCGGCAAGGTTTCATGTTTACAGAAAAGGGACATTTAAAACAATTATTTCATATACAATGTATGAAATGGGGAAGTTGTGAGATTTCAGAAATTAAGAACAGTTAAAGTGATTGATATATGCATTTTCACTTTATCAAGAAGATCTGTTATAAGCTGGGTTTGTGTTCAGAGAAAAGGGGACTTCATTAAATTCGTAATTTAAATATGGAAGTGAAATGGTAACTTTTCAGGAACACGTACGGTGATTGATATACACATTGTCACTGCATCACGACCATCTGTTATAAGCTGCCAAGTTTATTTTCAAAAGAGAAATATTAAAATATTTCCTTTTACATGAAATGGTGATGTGCTGCCTGTGGCGGTATTTTGAATATATGAATATTTTTGTTATGCTCATGTCGACTGGCTTTTTTCATATATTTAAATGTGTCATGGTTCAATATGTTTAATACACGTTTTCTGAAAGTTGCGTTTTGTTTGATGGCCGAATGTTGACACAAGGGCATATATTTTCATGTTTCTATAGGTTGGTCTGTAAGTGAATGGGGGGCTTATAACTGGTCACCTTCAGTGGGTAGCGCTCAAACGGTGAGAAGGTTCACTTGGCTGACAAGAACATACTGCCATGTTTTTCTCAAACCAGAGTCAGAAATTACCCGGTGAACAATCGATAAGGAAACTTGCCGCAAGATCTGTTCAATATTTCATCATGGGAGTTTCGTATCCTTTCGGTCAGCTTGACCTACCCAAGACACAGAAGGCTTGGTTATGAGTGAGGGAAATATACAGCGATGATGTATATTGTTTGTTCCTTTAGAGCCACTCAGCATTCGTTCTCCCGTACAGAAATGGTCTGTAAACAATCGATATCAGTTGTGATATTTTTAAAGAAACGTTGGCGTGTTTGTGTGATGTGGGGGAAAGTTGGTAAAGTGACAGCGTTTAATGTTATTGATATCCAAGTATTGATACCTTACCGCGAGTTTTCTGTACCCTGGCATGAACACTACCAATAACGCACTAATATTGATACTAGGACTAACATTAGAACTGATACTACCATCAAAACAAGCACCACCAATATTATCAACATCAACACTGACAGTACTATTAACAGTAGCACCAACATCAACAGTGATAGTACCATCAACACTACCACCAACATTAACGCTGACAGTGCCACCAACACTAGCACCAACATCAGCACTGACACCGCCATTATCACTAGCACTAACATCAACACTGACAGTACCATCAACACTAGCACCAACCACAACACTGACAGTTCCATCATCACTAGCACCAACCACAACACTAACAGTACCATCGATACATGCACTAACAACAACACCAAAACTGACAGTACCATAAACACCACCACAAACAGTACCATCAACACCAACACTAACATCAACATTGACAGTACCATCAACACCAGCAATATCATCAAAACTGACATTATCATCAATACTAACACTAATATCAGCACCAACACTAATAGTATCATCAACACTAACACTACCATCAACACGAACACTGACAGTACCATCAACACTAGCACCAACCACAACACTAACAGTACCATCGATACATGCACTAACAACAACACCAAAACTGACAGTACCATCAACACCAACACTAACAGTACCATCAACACTGGCCCTAACATCAACATTGACAGTACCATCAACACTAGCAATATCATCAAAACTGACATTATCATCAATACTAACACTAATATCAACACCAACACTAACAGTATCATCAACACTAACACTACCATCAACACGAACACTGACAGTACCATCAAAACTAGCACCAACCACAACACTAACAGTACCATCGATACATGCACTAACAACAACACCAAAACTGACAGTACCATCAACACCAACACTGACAGTACCATCAAAACTAGCACCAACCACAACACTAACAGTACCATCGATACATGCACTAACAACAACACCAAAACTGACAGTACCATCAACACCAACACTAACAGTACCATCAACACTGGCCCTAACATCAACATTGACAGTACCATCAACACTAGCAATATCATCAAAACTGACAGTATCATCAATACTAACACTAATATCAGCACCAACACTAACAGTATCATCAACACTAACACTACCATCAACACGAACACTGACAGTACCATCAACACTAGCACCAACCACAACACTAACAGTACCATCGATACATGCACTAACAACAACACCAAAACTGACAGTACCATCAACACCAACACTAACAGTACCATCAACACTGGCCCTAACATCAACATTGACAGTACCATCAACACTAGCAATATCATCAAAACTGACAGTATCATCAATACTAACACTAATATCAGCACCAACACTAACAGTATCATCAACACTAACACTACCATCAACACGAACACTGACAGTACCATCTACACGAACACTGTAAGTACCATCGACATGAACACTAAGTACAGACAACACTAGCACTAACACTACCATCAACACGAACACGAACACTATCATCAACACAAACATTAACAATACAATCAACACTTTCACTAACACTGCTATCAAAACGATTACTAACATCAACACAAACACTACCATCGAACCACCTTCCGTTCTTGAGGCAGACGTTCTGTCCACAAAATCAACGAAACGGGCCCTTCCAACTTTTTACCTACACTTACTTACTTTAAGCCTTGTCGTCAGGCATTTCGGGTCATCTTCATCGTCCAGTAAAACACTAGAATCGAACGAGACACGTGCGTTTGCACTTTTGCTTTGTGCAGACTCATAATATCAACCAATGGGACAGAATCGGGACTTAGGGGTAGCACAGTGGCTAAAGCGTTAGCCCCCACACCAAAAATCGGGTTTCGATTCCCCACATGGGTAAATGTGTTGTGTTATATTATAGAAGTATGGCTAAAATCAGTGTAAAACTAGTCATTCACTCACCGGTTCAAGTATATGCATAACGAGAGTATAAAAGTGAGCATTGTTCACTACGGCGCAAAAGGACAAATAAGAAATAACGAGGAAACATATGTTTTGAACGAAAGCACAGGAAATATGAGTTTGCAGTATTTCGACTTTCATAATAGTGTACCATGAATAGGAAAACGTGAATGTCACCTTGACATGACACGAGAAGCGGAATTCACAATGCGTACTTGAAGTTTTAGAATATGCGTGGTTAACATCAAGCAATACAACGAGTTCATTTGGCTTTTACATATCAACTAGTTGTTGCGTCAGCACCAAGGCGACGTGATGTACAACCTTGCACGTGCCATCGTCTCACGCAACACGTGGTCCTCGTTGGCATCGGGAAAGGCGAAGGCGCCCTATTAGTGGGTTAATCGATGCTGTTAAATATAGCCCGGAAACATGGCAGTCTGAAGATTTTGACCGCCCCTGATGTTTCCCTGAGTAAAGGCTAACACGATATGTTTTGATTATTAACACAAATACGCTCTATACTTTCCATGTGACCATCGTGAAAGATTCACAGGGTTGCTGTCACAAGAAAAATACAGTGAAATACAGAACAGTGTGAGGCTGCTGTGTTTTCTTTTAAACTGTATTGATTTTTTTGTGAAAAATTTTGGTGTTATTTTTTAGAATGGGTCCCTGTTTTGATTAAGTTATTGGGAAGGTTAAGGGTGTCCTTTCTCGTTATTTACAACATGTCAATACTGCAGCATAAATTACTTTGATACTCATAATCAGAAAAATATAGTTATTTTGTTCACAACTGGTACTTTTAAAAGTTCTTACTTTAATAGTAGCTTCATAAGTTCAGTGGTAGGCCTATTTTAACGTTGCATTTTAGATTGCATTTAATGAAATAATATACATGTACACATAACATGCTTTTCTAATGATTTATTCATCTTGTAATTACAGTGTAATCTGTCACATCTGTAATCTGTAATCTCGTTTTCTTAATTTATCGTTAAAGCGTGCTTTAAAATCCGGACTTTAGTGTTTGGATCAAGTTAGGACCGGGGCTTATCTATGAGATCGGCTTATTTGCGCTAATATACGGCAGTTCGTGATATTTCTACAAAGCCATTCTGTTTTTTATGTGCAGAAACGCCGATTTCCATTCACAGACATTGTAGACTTTGTTGCCCTTGAACAGACCAATCTCTTTAGTGTAGTTCGTTCTGCGTGATATAAACTATTTTTAACTATCTAAACGTCAATTTTTTTTCGTGTCTGTCAAATGTCAAGGTCATTACTGTGGTATATTTACGTGATCGAATTACTTGAGCATGTTGACACTTAAAGTATATGTATATTATGTTTACACTTGTACTTAGTGATTCTGCCAAGATTGCAACTAGGTGAGACATATATACCTGTGATCGAGTACCGTTCCAACAGAACAGCTTTATCCTAGTTGTATTATTATTCAAGTGGGCGGTGGGGTAGCCTAGTGGTTAAAGCGTTCGCTCGTCACGCCGAAGACCCGGGTCCGATTCCCCACATGGGTACAATGTGTCAGGCTCATTTTCTGGTGTCCCCCGCCGTGATATCGCTGGAATATTGCTAAAAGCGGCGTAAAACCAAACCCACTCACTCACTCATTATTATTCAAGCTTATTATTATGCATATTATAAAAGTACATATTTATATCTTCTAAATCGGTACATGAAACGTGAATATAGGAGTTGAAGGAAATGGGGCATATCTTCTCTAAAGCTCTCGATTTTACCTTGTTAGTGAACAGTAAAAGTCGAGGTTTACTGGTAGATCTTAAACTTTGCAAACCATTTCTTCTTCAGAGAGAAGTTGTAGGTTCGAATCCCTGTTCATCTGATTGTTGTGTTATCTTTGTCAGACCTACAGACAGTAACATACAGTAGAGACCGAACATAGGTGACGAGGGCCGTCATCATCATCATCATCATCATCATCATCATCATCACTCTCCATAGCGGCAATTACTCTGTGATATATGTATATGGATATCAGTGTAGGCTTGTCGGGCCCAGGATGTTTTATTTTCAACAATACAAGCCCCTGTGACTGGCACTGGTGGAAACGGCGGTGAACATAACCCACTCTTTAACCCTGCCACCTGCTCGCTCACACGCCTACAGCCTACGTGCATAACTTGGGGGAAAACCCCTCAATTTTTGAAATAACGTTAGCCTGTTTTAAGTCAAATTACGCATCACAAAATCCTTTATAACAACACAGCTCAGTCCGCTGTCAGTCCAGGGTCGGGTCACAGCGTGCACGCACGGTCACGTTGTACCTCGTGAATACCCCAGTGAGAATGGGTCTGCCTCAACCAATGCGAAAATGAATACGTGTATACGTCTTTCGGTGTTATGCGTTCGGCTTGTTTAAGATGAGGAACCTCGTCTCGTTTTATATTCAAGTATGCAACATTACTCAGGAAATTTTCTCTCTATAAAATGGCAGCGAAAAGACTCTTTTATTTTAAATGCCATGGTATATTTGGGCTGAAGAGATTTTTACCTCGGCACGTCACCATCAGCTCTGATAGGTTTTATAGCAAATGTCTCTTTTTCAAATACTTATTATTTCCTCCTTGTTTCCCGTTTGAACGCCAACATTGTTTTATTGGCCCGAATTCTATGTGTGACTGTCTGTTGACATTAAGTGTTCCATCCGTATAAAGATTTGTTTTATAAAAACAAAATGCAAAATATTGCCAGGGAAACGTAAGTAAATGCAAGTAAACACATATTGTTTAACATGTAAACATGGTGATCGAGGAGCTTCACTGGACACGTGCAGGTTTACATGTAGCTGTTGCAGAGACAGGATTGCACAGTCCGGTAAACAATCCGTCGGGAAACTGGGAGAAACGGTGCACATGGCTTTAGTGAACCCCATGGAAAGTGACCGTCCTCATGCCCTTATGGCTGAGGATTTCAAATGACTTCAGCGAACGCCTTGGAAAACGATTGCCCACGTGTGTTTAAGGAAGAGGTCTACAAATTTCATAAACATGTGTAGTCAGGTATATTGCGTGCTGAGGGCGAAATAGACAAACTGTAAACATACGTGTTAAGGTCATGCAGATATAATGCGCATTTACATACACGTGCTGGATACTGTAGGTATCACGGAAATCGATTTCTAAATCAAGGTCACTGTTACTCTCATCAATGCGTCAGTCCCGTCGCTCGATATAAATGGCTGCAGCCGCATCTGCTACAAATCCTATTACTTCAGAAGATATCACATCAGAGGGGGAAGTAGATTTGTCGAAAGGTCACGGCGACCGTGTACGTGTGGTGTTATGTGTTTTATGTATCAAATCCTCGAGTGTGCGTTCAGTTGATTGTCGACAAATGCTAAAGATCCAGTAATGCGTAGGATGAGATATTTCTTAGGTTGGTGTGGTTCATAAAGATAAAATAATTTAGCAGTGATTCCGTGGCTTAAGACTGGCTAACAAAACAATGTTTTGCGTTTATGTTTTAAAACGCAACTGAGGCCACACACAGGTGCAGCTGTTTCAGGAGGATTATGCCCGAAGTTGTCCTTCATAGAGTCTTACTTAAATTAAAGATCACATGCAATGCAACACAGCTTTGCAGATTTCGGCAAAGCACTTACCGAAACAAATCATCAAAAATGCCAATTCAACCTATAAAAGCTGAAAACGAGATTAAAAACAGCTATGATGTGCTGCGCTCATAACACATGCGCAGTGAATAGGTTCGCGGAGCATGAAACTGTATGCATGTCCGGAGTATGAGGTCATGAGCAGGAGTCTAATCTTGGTTGTGCACACAAAAAAGCAAACAATATACTCGTTACCTAAAAAACATGTCGGACGTGATAAGCCGCGTCTGTCACAGAGAAAACACAATATCTGGTTCATTGACCCCTATATGTCTGCCTGCCTGTAGGCTCCTGATAATATGCAATGCACAACTTCACTGACCACATGCAATTTGAAATTAACACCTATCGGGCTTACACGCCATAACAGAGAGCCAGCTAAGTGTATCGAAAAATCAGCCAGCCAGTAAAAAGATTTCGTTATACTTGAGTGCACACCCAACGGCTCTGACTGGGTTCGGTATACCGGGTGCTTCGTTTCGAGCGTGGTAAACCCGAGTAAAAAATATTGCACTTTTGATTTCCGATTGTACGTTTATAATTTGTTTATATGGGTTTTTTTCATAATCAGCAATGCGTATTGTATGTCATGAATAAGCGATAATAATTGTTTTAATTATGTTCGATTTTGTAGTTGCGTGTCACCTCTAAGTCTATTTCGGAAGCTAAGTGATCATAAGTTTGCAACACAAACTGTCGCAAGGGAGGGTAGAACCTGTCTTCTGAGCTTAAGATCGGAACATGACGGCCAATACTCAGCATATTGTTGAAAAAGAGTGTACGCAGTATGGTTCTTTTCTATAATTTCTCACCATAAAACGCAATCTTTACTACTGCCCTCTCTAACTACCGACAACAACAAAATTAAAAACACGTGCACATTCTGAGACATCGTACTCCACGAACTGGGACATATTTGTAAGAGCAAGTCAATAACTAATGGAACCTTAACAATCAATACGTTTCGTGAAACAACTTACCTCTTTCGGTGTGGTGTGTTTGTAAAGGTTTATGGGACTTGAGTGACTGAAATTTTATCTTTTTGCAGCTGAAGCGTTGGTAAAAATCTTGAATATATTTCCGTTGTCCAGCATATCTGAATAGCTATCCCTACTAATACAACATTTACTTCTGAGAAAGACTGTGAAACTTACAGGTAATTGTTCTAGGAGCAATTACAGATTCATTTGCATCGTTTACATTCATTCGTTCGATCATTCATTCATGACACTTACGAGAGGACCTGATCTTACTGTTGTGCTTGTTTACTATAGTACTGAAGGACATTTGAATTCATTACCAAACTCAGTACACATTTTGGGTGATCGCACGACAGGTTAACACAAATTTATCAATGATATTTTCTCAGATATATCAGTGCTGATGAAGTATTTTAAATACGCTTTTATTGTGACATTAATGCGAATTAAACATAGATTAATAATTGATATTAAATCCGATGAACAAAGAATCGCCCCCGTGCTGATACACACTCCAGTGAAGTGTTTGTGTGTGAATGTGTGTAATAGTACGTGCGTGCATGCTTGTCCGCTCAGGATTTCCTCATCTCGCCCAAACAAGGATGTTTGCTCAGAGTGAATGATGCAATCTGTCTTATTTTGACGTGTGGTCTTACTGATTAGGTACACATATCTTAATCCTGATTGTAATACTTCCATTTTCCTGGATGTTAATAACGGTTACAGTTTGACGGTTCATAGGGACAGTTCATAGAAGATAAATTACACAGTATCACAAGGAAATCAGGTACATCTAACAAATAAATATAAACATATGAAAGGTATCTACAAATCATAAGCTATTGCAAATAAATACAGTCATATGGAGAATACTAAATAATCATGAACTCATGAGTGAGTGAGTGAGTTGAGTTTTACGCCGCACTCAGCAATATTCCAGCTATATGGCGGCGGTCTGTAAATAATCGAGTCTGGACCAGACAATCCAGTGATCAACAACATGAGCATCGATCTGCGCAATTGGGAACCGATGACATGTGTCAACCAAGTCAGCGAGCCTGACCACCCGATCCCGTTAGTCGCCTCTCACGACAAGCTGAGTCGCCTTCTATGGCAAGCATGGGTTGCTGAAGGCCTATTCTACCCCGGGACCTTCACGGGTAGAACTCATGAGTAGTGTGTATGTAAACATATTGAGGATGCCAAAAATTCATGAACATATGACAAATAGGTATAAACATACTGATGATACCTACAACTCGTTGAGATATAGCAAATAAATAGAGACATGTGGAGGATACTTGATAACCACGAATATATGACATGTACATGCAGACATACTGAAGATACGCACAAATTATGAACATACATGTATGACAAATGATTTTCTACACATTTGAAGGATGTGGCACAAATTAGTATAGACAAGGATACCTACAAATCGTGTCTGTATACTTGACGTGAGTTCCAATGGTGAATGAATGAGTTTAGTTTTTCGCCGCACTCAGCAATATTTTAGTTTTATGGCGGCGGTCCGTAAATGATCATTGTGAAATCAGCCATTGTGAACTCTGTTGTGAACAATGTTTTGGCACAAGTGACCTAATGCATCTATGCCCACCAGTTTAGCCTGTTGTTATTTACGCTAGTTTCGGGGTAGCTATCTTAATATATTGTCATAAACGACATGCTCAAGTTATCATGCAACAAGTGGTTGTCTTAACAAAAGAGTGCATTCAAAGGATACACTCTCCAGCCATCGGGAAGCTTTGTTTATAATGTTATTTCAAAACTGATGGTATGACCTCTGCTGCAAAGGCACGTTCTCCAAATTCCTCATGTGCTCATCCTTACAATGCATAGTGCAGGGCCCATAGTCCGGTCGTGGCGTCCTAAAACAGTATTTGATCTATGGCTCTCATGTTTTTGTGAACTAAAATAGCGTTTTGAAGAAGTATGCAAGTTACTGAACCCAGAATTGTTAGTCAATATTAACGGTGCGACTCGATAATTAGTGTTTTGTAATGAGTTTCACAGCGGTTGTTGTATGTGTTTGTAACAGAGGTGCAAACAAACGTTCATTATGACCTGTCTGGCAGGACAAAGGTCACGTGATATCAGGCGCGCTATGCGTGTTGGCTTTAGTAGTTACAACTGCTACGTGTTGCCTAGCATTTACTTGTTCTGGCTTCAGGGCGTTAGTACAGATCATTAATACTGCGAACGAGCTTTCGGCCTGTCGATAAATCTCTGGTCTCAAAACCCAGAAGAACCACAGACGGGAATCATGGGAAATATGCCGTTATTGATGTTCTTAATTATGACAAATGTACAGTTTATCAGATCTGCTCTTTTAACACGTTTTAAAGGAAATACATTGTCTGTGTCACTTTCTGCTCCAAATTTCTGTTTTCTGTTTAATTTCTGTTCATTTTGATTACATGGACGGTGTCCTTCAATTTTGCAGAACCCGTGTGTCTTTCCCGTCTTACAAGAGTTTCCCATAGTTGGCAAGATTTGTGTGGTCGAATCCCAGAATGTGATGCTTTGATTTAAAGCCGGTACTCATCACTTGGCGTGCATGGCGACCGTGCAGGGGCTCTTTTAGGGTAAAATGTGTCATGTTAGTCATGGCAACATTTTATCCGATAGCTGGATGGTTTAATGTGATAACTCAGGTTGAAAATAGTAGTTTTGGAATGGTCAGATCATGATTGAAGAGAATCGCAAGAATATTATGGCAGGGTCAGAGGTCATTCTTAATAGAAAGGCCACTTAATTAGAGAGTATGAGTGGAACTTAAATTAAAATGTCATTTTTCCAAATTTGTGTTTTTTTCCGATTCGGCTATATCATTTGAAGACCATATGTTCCTCTGGCTGGCATTAAATTCATGACAAACCATCACAAGGAATCAAAGATTCGTACTTTGTATTTAAATCAGCAAATAATGTCACCATAACGCAAGAAACATTTCTTTCGTATTAATTCGTGCTTACTGGTCTTAATAGTGAGTGTATTTCCACATGATATATTAGTCAACGTCAACAATGTAAAGATCACGAGAACATGTTTCAAGTCCACATCTACATGCTGAAGTACACAACAGGTTCAACCTCTTACACCTGTACCTACCTGTACATTGTCTTTTACATCCACATGCTGAAGTATACAGCAGATTCAACGTCTAAAACCTGCACCTTCCTGTACATTGTCTTTTACATCCACATGCTGAAGTATACAGCAGATTCAACGTCTAAAACCTGCACCTTCCTGTAAATTGTCTTTTACATGCACTTTCTGAAGAACACAACGGGTTCAATCTCTTACACCTGCACCTACCTGAACATTGTCTTTTACATGCACATGCTGAAGTATACAGCAGATTCAACGTCTAAAACCTGCACCTTCCTGTACATTTTCTTTTACATCCACATGCTGAAGTACACAACAGGTTCAACCTCTTACACCTGTACCTTCCTGTACATTGCCTTTTACATCCACATGCTGAAGTACACAACAGGTTCAACCTCTTACACCTGTACCTTCCTGTACATTGCCTTTTACATCCACATGCTGAAGTACACAACGGGTTCAACCTCTTACACCTGTACCTTCCTGTACATTGCCTTTTACATCCACATGCTGAAGTACACAACGGGTTCAACCTCTTACACCTGCACCTACCTGTACATTGTATTATACATACACATTCTGAAGTACACAACAGGCTCGACCTCTTACAGCTGCACCTTCCTGTACATTGCCTTTTACATGCACATGCTGAAGTACACAACGGGTTCAACCTCTTACACCTGCACCTACCTGTACATTGTATTATACATCCACATGCTGAAGTACACAACAGGCTCGACCTCTTACACCTGCTCCTTCCTGTACATTGTTTTTTACATGCACATGCTGAAGTACACAACGGGTTCAACCTCTTACACCTGCACCTACCTGTACATTGTATTATACATACACATTCTGAAGTACACAACAGGTTCAACCTCTTACACCTGTACCTTCCTGTACATTGCCTTTTACATCCACATGCTGAAGTACACAACAGGTTCAACCTCTTACACCTGCACCTTCCAGTACATTGCCTTTTACATCCACATGCTGAAGTACACAACAGGTTCAACCTCTTACACCTGTACCTTCCTGTACATTGCCTTTTACATCCACATGCTGAAGTACACAACAGGTCCAACCTCGTACACCTACACGTTCTTGTACATTGTCTTTTACTTGCACATGCTGAAATATACAGCAGATTGAACCTCTTTCGCCTGCACCTACCTGTACATTGTCTTTCACATCCACATGGGAAGTCATTATATGGGTTGAATAATGCCGATGTGACGTAAAACCCAACCACATGCTGAAATACACAACAGATTCAACCTCTTACACCTGTACCTTCCTATGCGTTGACTTTTAAATCCACAGACACGAAGTTGAAGAATGTTCGAGGAGACGATCTAGTCTGAATTTATTTGCAACTTCATCACAGAGTCATATTTGATGTATTATGACAGAAAAGTATTGCTTTAAATACAAAACATTAAGTGCCTATTTGACATTCCTGAGAGAAGTCTTCGGCTTGAACTGATTTTTGACCTGAGCTCTATGCGCAGGAGCACGCGCACCACAACGGATACGCTAGAACGCAAGTGACAACGACCTCCTGAGTACATGTGGGAGGAAGATCCGAGGTCAGTCCGAGGACTGGTATGGTTCTGACAAAGTAAGGGTCATAATCAGGACGAACCACTGATCACAGGATTCATGTGCACGAAAGGGACGCAACTACATAGCGGATCTAGCCATTAAGATCCGGATTAGAATTGATCTCCAGCAATCCATGTTTGTCGTTAACTAACGAGATCGGATGTCCAGGCTTGCTGACTGGGTTGACATATGTCATCGTACTCCGGTTGTGTAGATCGATGCTCATACTGTCAATCAGTGGACACGAATCTTTCGTGTACCTGGACCTTTGCTCAGTGCGGCATTACACAACAAAGTAACCAACCAACATAACGAACTGCGTTCCTTTGATTGCTATACCGTGATCATCACCTATGAAAACAGGTATCGTATTGTGACATGTTGTACCCTATGGGGTGCACCAGACAGTAAAGTCCAAACCCACGATAACTGGCGCGTAACAGGTCTGTTTTTCGTCCAAGTCTAATAGGTTGCAAAGCTTTATGTTTAGATAGTATTGGGCACTTGCCCAACCTTCATTTTTAAAATCGTAAGCCAGGGCTTTTTGTCATAATGGTTTCTACGCCCCTCGTCTCTCACCCCAAGGTGCACCACCACTCGGTTCTGCAGGAACCTGGGTAACTTAAACAAGAGTTCAGAGACTGGGCCCAGGTATCTGTTTTATGCCCCTTTCAAGATAACATTGACTTGCTAATGAGCATCCTGTGAATTACATGCTGCCTGTGCGTGTTTGCTCTAATACAATACATGCACCTTCTACACGTGACATAAACTGGTATAATTGTCAGTTGAAAAGAGCTCATCATCACATCATCATCCGTCCGTGCATTATCAACTGACAATTATGACGTCATAGTAAAGATAAAGCTCTAACGTTAATACTGATTTATTGGGTTTCTGTGTTCATGGTGATTAGAAGAAGATAACTCTCTTGATTACCAACCCTAACTTATTTTATACCTTGGATTACATATTACATCGTCGTAGTACATCTCTTAGAAAGCACTGGGGCGGACATTGACATTTGGGGTCCACAATACAAGGGATTTAAAGTCCATTGTTTGCCATTTCTTTGTAAGACAGGTATGTCATAAATATCGCGTGGTGTCTCATTCACGTCGAGTGACTTGAATGCAGTTATCATGAACAAGCCTTATTTTGTTTGGAGTTAATTTTCAAGTAGTGCCTCGGCTGTAGTGGGGATTATCCTATTTCCCAATTCATTCCACGGGGGCATGACCCGAAACCCATCTAGCTACACTGCCAGGTATTATTTGTTTGTCGGGACATATTGAAACGTCAAAACAGGTATAAGCTACAGCGTTTTCTATTCTCCCTGGTCTAAAATAACCAGCTGAGCGGACAATATACGAAACTATCTTGCCCTTCACGTCTCAAGGTTGTTTAATGTCTGGTATGGCTAATGGAGATAGGTGCACGTGTACGCTTTGGGGGAGGAAGGAACAAGAAGTTTCAATAACACGAACATCGTTTTTAAATCAATGTCTTTCAAACGGTGAACGGGATCTAAAATCTATCTTACGAGTCTAGTGCTTGTTTATTTGTATGTTTACCCATGCACCCATCAATATGCACTATGTGTGTCAGTAGTCTCAATAATTGATCGATAAGCATAAACAGTCACACATGGTGCCCAGGTTTGATGACACGCGATGAGCCAATCCAGAGAGCGTGACCTCTGTCTATTAATTTACCCTTTACGACGAACATATAGGTTTGCTGGAGACCTAGGGCCCGACTCCTAAAGCGATCGTAGCGCTATTACTATCGTGAGTCTGTGTTGACGCAAGGAAACTCTAACAGTTTGTAGACTATATCCTGGTTAAAGTATGGAAGTTACCTTAGCGCTACGATCGGTGCCTTGGGCCAGGGGCCTAGATTTTCGAAGCTCTCTAAGCGCTAAGATAGTCGAAAGCACATTAAGTTACGACTACTTAGTATCTTAGTGCTAAACATCTTGGAAAATCTAGGCCTTGTTCAACAATACGATCGTAGAGCTATGATTATCGTAGATGCCATGCTTCAACATCGTAGCTCCCGTACAAAAGGATAGAATTACGATTGTCTTAATTGAGGAACGGACCCAGAAGGTCCGGGGTAGAATAGGCTTTCAGCAGCCCATAATTGCTATAAAAGGCTACTATGCTTGTCGTAAGAGGCGACCAAGGGATCGGCTGGTCAGGCTTGCTGACTTGACAAAATGTCATCGGCTCCCAATTGCGCAGATCGATGCTCATGCTGTTGACCACTGGATTATTTGGTCCAGACTCGATTATTTACCGACCGCCGCCATATAGCTGGAATATTGCTAAATCTAAACTCACTCACTTTGAGTAACGGATCGAAGGTCTCTTAGCGCTAAGATTGACATAAGTTAATGTGAATATATGGCACTTCCTACCGTTATCCCTGGATTCAGGGGACAGACACAGATTCAGTGCGATATGAGCTACATTCGAAGAATCCACGCATCGACATCCACGCAAAAAGAACGATATACCATCCATCAGCAGCTGACAAGGAAACCTGTTCCATGTCCTGTATCTTTTAACAGCCTGGTATGCAAAAAAACCGTATAAATCGTTACAGCTAGTCTAGTGATGAACGGGTGCGAAATATATTTTTTTTCATTTTTTTCATAGATAGACAACTTTAATGCAATCGATGCGACATTTCGGTGTATATACGCTGAGAAACGACTTGTCGACTGCAAACTCCAAGTAATTACCTTAGCTGATAATTACCTGAGGCTCATATTGCACTACATTCGCATATTACACAGCATATACTACATTTGCCGCCACAGACCTTAATTTATGATGTGAGTACAAATGCTAAATGGGAACCACTGGTGTTACCACCATTCCTACCCATGATAGATGCATTAACTTACCATCAAGTGAATGCTGATAAACAAACAGCTGTTGGTTTATACCCTCAAACATGGGTTACAGCAAGGTAGTAGTATCCGATGTACATGTATTGCATTTCAATTTTAATTGACTAAAAATCTCAGGGGTAGACGCTGTTTTGAGGTTTCGAACAGAACTTCATTGTTGCATAAGAAATGCATATAAGCATTTGTTGTGTACTGAAGTTAAAAACGGTATATGATAAACATATAAAATCGAGGTAAAACGCATAAATAGACTCAAAATGTATCAGTCACCACACCGTCCACGAATAAGAAAATCCGAAAAGCCTTAGCTGCTATGATACTTTAGTACAATCAAGAACTGCTGGGGATATTTTCAAAAAGCGGTATCTGATGGGAATTGCGTTACTATGGTTGAAGAAATTCTGCCAGTTTCCCAGTTTACATGTTCCTCATGGTCGAGGGAAGAGGGTCTGAGCTCCTGGTGCCCAGGCCATTTTTGGCGGGAAACATTAATCGCTCTGACTGAGTGCCCCTATAACACAATCCCTGACATCAAAATCTACTGTTTGTGATTATGAACTATTAAAAAAGAAACGTTGTCAATTGAAATGAACAAATACAAATATCAAGGTTAGTCAGTAGTGACGACTACCAATATAATACTATATGCTGCCCTAAATACGCCCCGTATTTATATTTTTTCTTTGCTTAAAGGATGTCAGAAAACCACGTGACGCCGGAGACAGCTCGGGATTCCTCGGATCCCTCCGCCTTGCCGAATGAGAACGGGGATGCTCAGGGCAACGCACCAGCATCTCCAACACGTCAGAAGCCGACGGCGGTGGAACGTCGTGCGTTGTTGCAGAAACAACCTTCATCTCATCGAAATACTTTCCCAGCATACGACGCTCGACCTGCCCCAGTCCGACGGCTGTCTGACTCCGGGAAGCCAGGAGTAATGTTTAAACGGCAGTCAAGCTTTGACTTTGTCCACACAGACTCCTTCAGTACGAATCCTCATATTGAAAAGCTGGAAGAGATCGATGCCGACAAAGGTTAGACTCTTCAATCAGTTGTCTTCTTTCATTCACACAAAACATGTGGACAGAAAACAAGGTGTAAACAAGGTCAATCAATGCAAACAAACAAACAACACTACGATATAGGTGATATGAATGAAGTTCGGTTGGTTTTGTTGTTGTTTACTGCAGATCTCAGCAATATTCCAGCTATATGGCGGTCTGTAACCTAGTGATCAACAGCATGAGCATCGAGCTACGTAACTGGGATACAATGATATGTGCCATCCACGTCAGCGAGGCGAACCACCCGATGCCGTTAGTCGTCTCCTACGACCATCATGGGTTAATGGTGACCAATTCTATCCCGGATTAACCCCGTGAAGGTCCCGGGGTAGAATAGGCCTTCAGCAACCCATGCTTGCCATAAAAGGCGACTCTGCTTGTCGTAAGAGGCGACTAACGGGATCGGGTGGTCAGACTAGCTGACTTGGTTGGCACATGTCATCGGTTCCCAATTGCGCAGATCGATGCTCATGTTGCTGATCACTGGATTGTCTGGTCCAGACTCGATTATTTACAGACCGCCGCCATATAGCTGTAATATTGCTGAGTGCGGCGTAAAACTAAACTCACTCACTCACTATCCCGGATTAACAAACAAGTAACATTTAAACAAATAAAAAGTAAAGTATAAGTACAAAAACTAGTCCTGTCCCCCCAAAAAATACATCAATCATTAGTTGATATAATCAAATTTAGAAAAAATACCGTATGAAATACCAAATTGTTTTGCCCTCAGTGCCATGGTGGACTTCGCACAGATTTGGAATGTCTATCATGTGGTTCTTTGGCTTTCTGTGCCTGTACTCCCAGAGAGTGAACCTCAGTATAGCCATCGTCTCCATGGTGAACCATGAAGCCCTGAAACACGTACAGGAAGGGACTATCGTCAACACGACCAACGAGACGGCATACAATACAACAACACCTGCGACGAGTATATACGAAGATCAATGTCCCGTTTCTTCTTCTTCAAAGAATGCCACGGTAGGGTACCATCTTTGCAAATGTAAGATGAAACGCTTATGTACCTTTTGACCTAAGTACGACCAGTAGAGTCCTATGACTATGCAAGTCCCAGTCTAAGTAAACTTATCCTCACTGCTTTTCGTTACACTCCACCACCGAGTCTAACGAAACCTTATGAGAGGTCGCGTCAGGTAACCTTTGAGATTGACCAATCAGAACACAGCTTACCAAATCGCGAAAGTGGACATTCACACATACCTTTTGAACTTTTTATCTCGAAAAGGTTCGTACCCGAACGATTCCGAATGATATTTAGTGTACGATCCCTGATGCACACGGTGCACGTACAACCATGACAACGGTGAGTAAACAGTCCCTGAAAATGCTGTTTTTGGCAATATTCAAGGATGCCGTCTTGCGGAAATATTGGCTATTGGTAACCATGTCAACAGAACCCCAAATCATATATACAGCTGGTCAAATAACTGTGTTATATATATATTTTTGTTTGTTGAGAGATCTGTGTCGGTAACCTGAATATTTTGAAAGTCTCTTCGATCCCTAAATAACAAAGTGTCCTGTCTGAGAATCCTTGTTTGATTGGTTAAATCTATTTAACCGTCTCGCGTTTGATTGGACGGTTATAAGTAGCTCAAAGGTTATAAGTAGCTCAAAGGTTACCTGACGCGACCTTCTACTAGCTTTTGTTAGACTCAGTGGCGGAGTGTAATGACATACACTGAGACCAAGTTTACTTAGACTGATGCAAGTCTATAATATGTACGTCGTTTCGGTGTAGTTACTAACGTCATTATCAAGCGTGTTAGTAGTCGTAACAAACGTCGCTCGAATTATATTAAAGAACGTGCATTTCCACAGAACTCTCCTAGTTGTTCACCACACCAACTTCTAAATGCCACTCAAACCGCAAACATTCCCTATCATATATGACAACACTTTCGAGGGAAAACAGAACCCTTGTATTCCGTTCTTGTGATAAACAAAAACACACACAATCCTCCAGGATCGAGGAAATTGTATTATATCGTATTGTATTCATAAATCACCGTACAAAAGTGACATAAACTGGTGTTCATGCATACAGGAGAGTAAATATCCTGTCCCACCAGGTCACAGGTCATAAACACATGTAAGCGCAAGTCATTGGTTCAGAACTCACTCAGTTTTCAGACAGAACAAAATTTAGGTCAGTTCATCATAGGAGCGTGGCAGTATCCTTTGCAGCAAATTTCACTGTCATTTTGCATATCCGTAAAACAAAGTCATTGTTTTAGACTCTGTAAGTGATAGGAAGTCTTTATTTCCTCAGGGTGGAGAGTTTGTGTGGGACAAGAAACTTCAAGGCCTAATCCTTGGTTCCTTCTTCTGGGGGTACCTCGTGCTGCAAGTGCCCGGAGGGTGGTTCAGCGAGAAATTCGGCGCCAAGAAAGTGGTCGCCTTTGCAATGTTCCCTGTCGCCATCTTCAATCTACTGAGTCCAGTGGCTGCAAGGACTAACCCATATCTCTTCCTTGTTGTCAGGGTCATTGTCGGCTTAGGAGAGGTAACGTTCATGTGGAACATACTCTTGATATTCGCAGTCTTCTCAGACAGGACAGTTTGTTGTTGAAAGCTGCTCCCAACAACGTTCAGATCACCGCAGGCCTACGAGAATATAATATTTATGATATGTTTTATATACGTTTCATTCCATTTGTGTGTTACCATAGATGATCTTAAAACAAGTCGATTGTGATCAAGAAATAAAGTGTTTCATGTAGTACAAACTGATGTGTGGGACATTACATGACTGTATGTAATACCTGTCATAGGGCGTCTTGTATCCAGCTGCACAGGCCTTCTGGGCGAGATGGTCTCCACCCCATGAAAGAAGTCGACTTATAGGATTTTCCTATGCTGGTAGGTTATCCACAAACTGTTATCCCCAGATACTTCACCTAGACAGGTATAGTCGAGTACTGATACAGGTTAAGGCATTTAATGGGTATATTTAGTTACATACAGTCAAACTCTGCAGTGTCGAAGTTGATATGTCGGGCTTATGGTTGTGTCTCTGGTCTTCCCCTGGCTTTTCATCTTCAGTCATCATTTTGCAATTAACTCGAAATGTTCGTGTCTGTCCCCCAACTTCGACACAATAATCTTCCTTGTCCCCATCAAACATGAATATATACTTCATAGGCGGGTGGTAAGCTGCATTGGTTCAATACGTTTTATATATTTGTTGTTTTATCTTATCACAGGTGGTCAGTTCGGTAACGCCATGATTTTCCCCGTCGGCGGCTACCTCTGTGCATACGGCTTCGACGGCGGATGGCCCTCTGTGTTTTACGTAATCGGTAAGACAGTGGATGGGAGTGAGTGTGGTTTTACGCTGCTGAGAGCAATATTCCAGCAATATCACGGTAAGGGACACAGGAAATGGGCTTCACACATACCCATTTGGGCAATCCAACCTCATACACCGAGTCTCTGGCGTGACGAGCGAACACTCTAACCATTAGACTACCCCATCGCCCAGGCGAGATGGGAGTACACGTTAATATTAGTTTGAGGTAGTGTTGACTTAATTCTGCGATTGAACACCATTGAACCAGAGAATGATTTGATGCAAACGCTTTCCATCTCTGGACTAGGCATCGTTTAATTTATGAACCGAAACATGCTTCCCATGTCAGAACATTGATTTGATGCCAACGGTTCCTGTTTTCTGGGCATTGCAACCTGCAGTTTGTAAACCGAAATATTCTTACCGTATCTGAGACATAACTTCATGCCAACGCTTCCTGCTTTTGGACAATACTTGTATTTTTGTGAACATACATTCTTGCCACATTTTTGGCATAACTTGATGCCAGTGCATCCTGTCCTTGCATGATGTATTCGTTGTTTGTAGCCAAACATTCTTGACGTATTTTATACGTGACTTGATGCTAATGTACCCTTTCCTTGGACAATATATCCCCTATTTCTGAGCCAAACATTCTTGCTGTATTTTAGACATGACGAATGTATCTTGTCCTTGGATAATGTATTTGCGAGCATTCTTGTCGTATCTTAGACATAACTTGATGCCAATGCATCCCCTATTTCTGAGCTAAAAAATGTTGCCGTATTTAAGACGTGACTTGATGCCACTGAATCTTGTCTTTGGATAATGTATTCCTTATCTGTGAACCAAATATTGCCATATCTTAGGCAAGACGTAACTGATGTCAAAGCGTTGTCTGTATTTGGCGATTACATTATATTGTCTTGAATGCAGGCATTTAAAAAATAACAAGGACATGACATTTCCAGGAAGTGTTGGCTTCATCTGGTGTGTGTTCTGGAGTATATTCGCCAGTAACTCCCCAGCTGATTGCCCGAGAATCTCAGAGATAGAGAGGAAGTACATCGAGTACTCCGTTGGACCACTGAGGAAAGGGAAGCAGGTATGTAGACAACGCACTTGCTACAGGGTTGTTGGCTGTTTAAATCTGTTGCATCCTCCAACATTATGAAACTGTGATTGATATCATGAGCAATTGTCTACCCGGGGGGATAGGGTGACAAAGAATCAAAATCTCATCTTTTTGGTGCTGAGGAAGGCTGCTTTTATGCAACGCTTACGTTATCGACATATGTTAATTTCTGTTCCGGATGGCAGAGACTGAAGCGCTGATTTTGAGGGCGGTATCAACAGGGAAGGTGTTTCTTCTTCTTCTGCAAACCACCATGCTGATATGTGAAGATGCATTAGGCATCGGTGATAGTTAATGCAAGCGATACACGGAAAACGTCAAATTGATACGTGATAAACTGGCTGATCCAAGAGGTGTGGGGTGTTCAAACACACCCACCCTCCCACACACGTAGATGAATAAAGACCACGTTGAACTGTGTTTGTGTGGGAGCGAGAGGGGTGGAGAGAGTGCATATTGTTCAAGCCCCTCTTTGAAAATTTCTTGATCCTCCACTGCACATTGTTGACCGGTATGCTACTGATAGCATATGTTGTTTATACCTTAATTGTTGATATTGACGTTGCTGATGTTGACAGTATTGAGGCAGTGATATTCGTGTTATTTATAATCACTGTACAGATCACGCCCTGGAAAAGCATTTTCACGTCCCGGGCTGTATGGGCCATCATCGTCGCCCACGTGTGCGGCAACTACGGAATTTACATGTTGCTGACTCAGCTCCCGACATACATGAAAGATGTGCTCAAGTTCGATATCAAAGCGGTAAGATTCCTCTCATTCAGATGTATCTTGCACTTGCACTTGCACTTCCATCGACTGAAAACTATAGGAATTTAAGGGTAGGTCCGGGGTAGAGTAGGCATTCGGCAACCCATGCTTGTCACTAAAGGCAACAATGCTTGTCGTGGGAGGCGACTAACGGGATCGGGTGGTCAGGCTGGCTGACTTGGCTGACACATGTCATCGGTTCCCAGATCGACTGGGATGCCTGGTCCAGACTCGATTATTTACAGACCGTCGCCAAATAGCTTGCATTTTGCGGAGTGCGGCGTAAAACTAAACTCACACACCCGATGCCTAATACTTCTGTATGAACTGATCTTCGCTGTCGCAGTCACGGATGGAGTTGGGCCCCTTTGCTGTGCCAAAATAAACATCTACATTTGTTTCAGAACGGCTTGTTTTCCATGCTGCCCTACCTGTGTTTTTGGCTCTTGATCACCGTCTCTGGCACACTGGCTGATTTGCTCATATCCCGGAACATCCTTAGTGTGGCCTGGACCCGAAAACTTATGACCTGTATCGGTGCGTATACACGTGCAATTCTCTATGTCATAATACAGGGATCCAGGGTAAAATATACTGAATAGCAAAAGAAACGAAACTTAGGCTTTTGTTTTCAGATAGCAGACATGAACGCTTTTCATTGTTTAGAAATTTGCGTTTCTTTCCTGTTCATTATAGTTCCTTGTCAGCCAGTGACTGTTGATTAGGTCTAAGCCCAATGCTGCCTTGGTGAATTTGCTTGAATATTACTAAAAGCGGTGAAAAACTTTTCTAAGTCACTCACTCTATCCACACAGGTACAATAGCCCCTGCACTTTTCCTGATAGGAACAGGATATATGGACTGTACTCAGCAGACTGGCGCTGTCGTTATGATCACGGCGGCAGTGGGACTGTGCGGCTTCCACTTCAGCGGTCACTTCATCAACCACGGGGATATTGCCCCACGTTATGCTGGGACTATTTTCGGGATCACTAACACAGCGGCGACAGTTCCAGGTATCCTTGCGCCGTACGTTGTTGGAGCTATGACCAAAGATGTAAGTGTAATAGATATCACGAACATATTATTTATGCATTATAAATAATTATAATAATGTCGATTTAGCCAAGGAAGTACCCACACTTTCTGGTTCTATTATATATTTATCAGGTAGGTACATAAGCAAATCTTTGACCTAAACTGATTCAGCTGTATGTATTTGTGTTATGACATTGTGTTTTCATACCAAACTGATTCTCCGAGGGCAAGCTTATGTTGAAATATCCACTTGAGATCGCGAGATAGCTCATTGTCGTATTTTCTTTTGAAGTTCTGTTCAATCGTTTTAGTGCATGTTTGTGTAAGAAGACCAAAAGTTGCAAATTTAAGAAAACAAAATAGCAGCTGGTACCAGTTTGGAGAGATCTGGTAATGTATATTACAGCATTACAAAAGAGCCGGTAATTACCAAATATGACGTTTCGGACTCCAAGGGACATTGTCTCTCCCTGTCCTTAAAGTTTCGTTCTTCGTTTTAAACCTGCCATACCTGTTGCACGCATTCTGTCGGACAGTCCGTCCGTCTCTCTGAGTCTGCCAGCCTGTCTGTGTGGTTTTCTTGTTACTCAGGAAATTGGTAACCGCAAGCTTTCCTTCTCTTCCAGGGAACGAGACAGCAGTGGTTGTCAACCTTCTACGTGGCTGCTGCAGTGTACATCTTCGGCGCCCTCTTCTATCTGGTCACGGCGATGGGTACCATTCAGGCTTGGGCATTGGTCGGCGATGAGACCAAGCCTGGTGATCAAGACAACATGGTGACGTTCAGTCTGAATGACATCACTGAGGAGGGCCATGATAAAGATCAGGACCACCCGGAAACGACGCTAATGACGAATGCTACGAAGGATGTTTGAAGATTTAGATGGTGTTTAGGATACAGGTACATCGGGTGTGTTGGAATGTATTGGGAATATAGTTCCATCAATGAGCCGACCGTCCAGTCGAAGATAGTGAAGGGGTCCAACGCCATAGATTTCCAAAATACCCTAGCTTGGAAACTAAACAATCAGATAGGGTTGTGTCAACGTTCGTAAATACTTCTCCATATCTGGGGGTTCGACACAAAAAGTACAATGATGACTACTCGTGGACCCAGGTTTCACTTGGAGACCGGAAGCTCAACACATCGATGTTTGACACAACGTTGTTTGGAGTTATATTTCAGAAAAAGCGAAATTTATTAATGAGACCCTTGCTGCAATCCAAACTATTTTTGCTATTTTTCTGTCTGTCTCTGTCCATTGCCTGCGTTTACAGGAGGCTTGTTTGCTTGAGTTTTACAATTGATACCCCACGAGCTTTAGACAAACTAAAATGCCGTCCGCTGCTACCTGGCTAATGAGTTGGTCGAAATATGAGGGTGACTCAAAGCCATACACGTTTGTGTTAGTCATTTACAAACTATTTGATTTAAAATACATCCAGCCTTCCATTTCTTCTCGTCCCACTTGTTACCATGACTGTAAAACAAAGAGTCATTGGCAGTTAGCTTTATGGGCATGGGAAGGGAGGCAACTCCTGACTAGGCGAACATACGCCTTACGCGGTACATGAGATTAGAAATGGATTGCCCGACCTGGAACAATTGTGCAGGATACAATGAATAATTATGCACATGGTCTCTATATATCATTCAAACTAGCAAATACCATCTCACACATTATACTGTGTGGGAGCCCTCTGTCGTTGGATTCAGTCTTGTACCCGGAATTTAATGCGTTTAATTGCATTAACGAAACACACAGCTTTCGAATTCAATGCACTTTTGATAAGGCTGTATTTTTTCTGAGCCTCCAGTCTCGCACCCGTAAAAATATTTCATTCAGAATTGAGTAAAAATAAAAAGTGTTTCCTATCTCCGTTTTTCCAGCCACTGTGGAAAGCCATCACCCCATAAGATAACGAAAATACTAGTGCTACTGCACAACCATTACACAGTCAAGAAATAAAACACAGAGGAGCGCGATCTCTTCATGTCGATGTATATCGATTATTCTTATTCAAGAATAGTTTTATTTGTTTAAATCTCATTTCTTTATCATATTTATTAAGTTTCTTCAGAGAACCACGAAACATATTCATGGGCAAAACATATTCATAGTTTCTAGATGCACAAAATTTCAAGAACAGTATGTGAGAGCTCAATGCTGGTGCTAACTGCAATGACTCTTTAGTAAAATATAACAATACATGATGGAATATTTTCCGGCATTCCCACTAGCTACTTTATACTACTGGATATGAGCGTTGAATGGAGCGATGTCTGGAGAATGAGATTTTGTATTGGAAACGCCTGTTTTGAGATTACCCGTTGCCGTCACACATCTTCCCGGTACAAGGGAGTGAACTCACTATAAAGGTGTAGGTTATAGTCAGTTAACTCCCTTGCACATGGAAGATGATTTAAATAAGGAGTAAATACATAAGTGTTTTATATATTTTGAGATATACATAGTCTTGGTGTTGATATATTTGCCGTGTCTGTGTTTTATTGGTTTATTTTGTATATGGTTGTTAATGTTCGGAGTTTTTATGTACATAAATGTATGATAACAGTTTGAGATGTTTTCCGGTGAATGGCATTGTCCCTTGGACGATGTTTCTCACATGTGGTTGATTATTATATGTTGCTACACAGTATTAGCAATTCATTTATCCAGTAATCATTAAACAGGCCCACGGACATACGCCATATCACAAATTCATATACTAGTACTCATAACGCCTCTACCTGAATGTTGATGACAAACTGTCTCTCTCCAACAGTAATCCATCCATCCACCCCTCTCACTCACGGATCCTGGAGAGGCCCCGAGCCCCCCCCCCCCCTCCCCCTTTAGCCTTCATGATTTGTGCACACCCTTTTCTCACAATCCTGGATTCATCACTGTAGCCGGAATATTCATTTATGTGTTCAGTCAAAACATCAAAAGGGTGAATACTTTGTTGCGAGGGGCAATAACTCTCCTTTTGAAATGATATAAGCGACGGTCCAACTTCACGCTTCCGGTCTGGTTCCAAGAAGTGGTGGAAGTGATCCAACAGCAGCTGCTTACATACTCAGAATGACAGAATTACAACCCTTACAAATAAAACAGACCAAAAACACTCCATATTCATAATAAACCATTGCCCAAAACATACTCTACATCATGGGTATGTATTATGTGCATGTACTATTACTAACAAACAGTGGTGAAGTTTAGACATGACAATTCACCAAGCACGTCGTCGAGCCTGTAGAGTCAGATGCCCGCCCCATGAAGTCGCCTAGCTGGGTACCTTACGTTCTGGAGTGTAGACCATCTGAGTTGTCGATTTGCTATTATGATGAATAACATTATGTGAGATAAATGTGACCTGCTTCTGTTTTTGTATGTCTTCATCGTTCATCCAATATCGTTACACGAATTATTTGAGAATTGTTTAGTTTGTAGAAGGTTAAAGAGTTTTACAATATTGTTATAGATAGTTCATAAAAATAGCTTATTTCTGTTTTTTGGAATGGCTTTTAAAGAAGATCTGGACTACAATTGAACGTTTTCAATTAAAAAGTACTTCTTTGTTTGTCGTTCTTGTGTTTACCCAGTTACTTAATATGTTTTTTTAAACTTTGTTAAAGATAAATTGGCCTCTTCGCGAGATGAGATATTGCGTGAGTGTGGCTAATAACGTTGTGAGCTCTATTCATGTTATACCAATGCGTATCATACGAGAAGAACGTCCGTGATGACACAGGTCTCTGACAAACACTTCGAGTTATCATATAGTGGTTCGACACAACCGTGAGATAATGACTTCTGAAGAACTTTGAGTGAGTGACTTTAGTTTTATGCCGATTTTAGCAATATTGCAGCAGTACCACGGATGGGGACACCAGAAATGAGCTTCACACACCCATATGGCGATATGATATCGAACCCGGGTCGTCGGGTTAAAGCAAACGTTTTAACCACTGGGCTTCCCATCGCTCCTGTTCGATATCCTGCCAATACTATACCCTGGTTATAATGTTTAACTGAATATATAATGCCATTTGTCGTGATTTGTGGAACAAAAAGTCATTTTCTCCTGGTTATAATGCCAATTACATTTGGTGCATGTAGTATACATACCTTAATTGGTATACTGACATAACTCAAAGTAATGCTGGGACGCTGGGATTACCCATTTATTCAATGCTCATTACAGGAGACATCAACTCAATCACCTTGTTGATTGCACAGGTCCTCTAATTGGCCTACCTGATTATAACGCCACGCTGGATATAATGCCGTATTTTCTTCTGCACAAACGATGACAGGGTGTACTGTATATGTGTTTTGTTTGTGGTCTAACTCCATCTGTAAGAAGTCCAGACAAGCCAGTGAGTCGTGCTGCATGGGCTGCACGTGATAATGAGGATGGGGATGACGTTCACGACGCATGATCAGGCGACCAATCATGTCAGAAGTTGCTGGAGTCCTCTTCTGGGTATTAGGATGGACAGCTCTGTCATACGTCTTTTGTGTAAGCCACATTAATAGCTCACTATACATATAGGCCGCATGAACATATATCAGAACAATGTCTGTTGTTGTCCGATACAATACTGGCCATACAGGGCACATTGCCATGAACCCTGCCATTACTTGAGAAGGTACACGTACTGGACAATGACAAGGATTTAGGTGGAATCTTTCATACACTACACTACATTCTCCATATTCTCCCTTGGTTGATTGAGCAGGGGCTTGGTCAACGTGTCTTCGTCTTCGACCGATCCTCGACCTTGATCTTGAACCTCGACGCACTTCTGGCCCATGTCTTCAGAAGCAATGCTACGTCCCTCTTCAAGCCCTGCATCAGCTTCGTTTATCAGGTGCGCTGTCGTCCCTGCAGGTTCATCCCCAGCGTCAGCAACGATGTCAGACACTACTACAGCACATTCTGACATACCCATGTCATCCCCTAGACAATCCGCTTCAGGTGTGTCCTTGACTGTAGGCTTCGTGCGATCATGAGCGTCCCATGGCTGAGGCTTTCCGTCAGAGAACAGAGCGAAAATAAGCCCTCCTGCAAAGCTGGTCCCAGCTGCCACATAGAAAGCTTTCTGCCATTCCTCCCTCGTACGCTGGAATATCATATACTGATATAGGTTATGTTTTAACATGCACATGTTATCATTTTACATTTCCTACTGACTTCTATAATTGGATTTGCCATTTCTCGATTCTAATTGGATAATAAAAAATCTCAAGTTAGAAACGTGTCTCAGATCTAATCAGGCGTGTAATGGACAGCATCGTCGATAATGCGGGAATGGATTTAAGAGCAAAAGTAGGTTTAACGGAACCCGAAACCAGAAGGTGCTGAAGAAATCGTAGCAGCTGGCAATCGTTTTAACAACATATGGAAATGACGTTTAGCCTCTCCAAAAGTACCGCTCTAGCCAATATTTGTCTAAGATTGATTGTGTGTTGTTTGACGCCGCATTCAGCGACATTCAAGTCAAAACACTGATTACAGAATAGTCTTGTTTCCTGTTTACTGGGTTCCGTCCATAGTGCGATAGCAAATCCGAATTTTTATACCAATCCATTTAAATGGATATATGAATAATAATAATAATCAGTATGAAGTGATACATCTAAGCACTTGTATATCGTAACACTACGCTCCTTCTTGCAAACACGTCATGCTCTGTCGCACAGTGAGCTCTGTCATACAGCATGCTCTGTCGCACAGTGAGCTCTGTCATACAGCCTGTTGTGTCGCAGTGACCTCTGTCATACAGCATGGTCTGTCGCACAATGACCTGTCATACAGCATGGTCTGTCGCACAGTGAGCTTTGTCATACAGCATGGTCTGTCGCACAGTGAGCTCTGTCATACAGCATGGTCTGTCGCACAGTGAGCTCTCACAAACGAATACCTGAAAATCGTGGAAATCTTGAAAAGAGGATTAGCCGCTAGAACACTTTGGCGGTCTGGTAAGGAACTGATATTATATCAGTCTCACTGTGCGTTACAGAACTACACTGAATATGTTCCAAGAACACATAGCAGGTGTAACCAGTGAGCCACATACATTGTGAATCATTTTACGACCTCATCAGAAAGGGGCAGTCTGTTAAGGTATGCTGCCTAAACATCCACATAAAATATAGCAATACGGTGTTATTCCAGTGTCAAATTAAAATTCATTTGTAGACATAGTTTTCTTATGAAACATGGGCTTGGAATCCAGTGCAACCAGAGTTGTTTCTGGTTTCTATTTTCACTTTCACACGAGAAAATTAAAAAGCAGGCCATTGTCTGAATAGGTTAAAGAGACCCATGTTACAGTAGGACAGCTATGTAGCGACGGTTTGTAACGTATTAAGTATACACCAGACAATCCGGTGATTAACAGCATGAGCATCGATCTACGCAATTGGGATAAGATGACGTGTCCACCAAGTCATCCGATCCCGTAAACCACTTCTACAGCAAGAATAGGTTAATGAAGACCCATTTTAACCCGAATCTACACGATTTAGTTTATAAGAAACGGGTAGACACATTTTAGAGTATGATACGAAGAATAACAGTTTGCGCGTGCGTACGCGTGTTTGCGCTTGCTTGTCTTTGTGCTTACTATAGTTATCATAGAACAAACACTTATGCATATGAACTCATAGTGTGAGACTAACGTTAATCGTCCGTACGTACATTTGGAGTTAAGGTAGAGACGACGTAAGGCGCCGCGATGCCAGACAGGGTGGCTATTGTGTCGGATACCCCAGCCAGAGTCCCAGAGTGAGCCTGGGTGATGTCAGCAAAGTTCGATATGTGGCCACAAAAACAGAAGCCGAACGCCCCCATGGTGAGACAGAGTGTTGACACGGACATCCCCTCCCAGCCACAATGCGCCTGCGCAAGGATGATCAGCAAGGTTCCTGACCCGAACATACCTACGAGGAAACAACAGGGTCTCTTGATATGATCCGATGAAAAATACATGCTCAGTATTCCTGAAAAGCTTAGTTTTATAGAAAGCAGAAAAACCATTCTCTTACTGTTGACTCTGTTTGGAAAGATAACCGTAATACAGTGGTTTATTGAATTTACTTGTACTTAACAGACTCAACTGAGATATTCAACAGGTACTGATTTGCATGATCAAGGGAGTGAATGTTTTGGGTTTAAGGCCACTTTGAACAGGTTGGATTTTGTTTAACGTCGCAGTCAGCAATATTCCAGCTATATGTAATCTGTAAATAATCTGGTGTGGGCCAGACAATCCAGTGATCAACAGCATGAGGATCGACCTACGTAGTTGGGATACTATGACATATGTCAACCGATTCAGCAAGCCTGAGCACCGATCCCGTGGCCTTTTACGACAAGAATGAGTTATTGAAGACCAATTCTAAACAAGATCTTCTCGGGTTACAGAATTTCAGCTATACACGGAGTCACAGAGGTTGACGTGAGAGAAACGTCTGCAGGTTTTCTACGTCAATCAGTAAAGGTCTGATGCAAGAAAAACTATGGGGGAAGCTCACCTAGAGAGTTCATTAACCTGCGCGTTGTTCGCACTGTGAACTTGACCTTGTGGATGAGCCAGTCTGACACGTGACTCGCGACGTTGATGACGATGATCATGCATACATAGGGCAACATGGAATACACACCGTTCTGTAACATTGAATTACAGATCTGTGAGGAAATATGTAACAGAGGGAGCATTGTAGGGAGCTTCATGTTGCGTTATCCTTTACTTGGAAGACAGGTGAGTTGAGGTGAGAAGAGGTGAGGTGAAGAGGGGGAGGTAGGTTCAAGGGCGTGCTATCAAGTGCGGTTGTATATAACAGTCAGGACATAAATCCGTTCATATCCCTAGTCCACCGAGTTGCAATGTCAGGTTATCATGGACACCCACTCAGTGCTGTGACTCAGAACCGACCATTCCTTGTTCTGTCCAACTGGTGCCGAGGCATGGCAACAAGACCACGCTTTTCATCTTTTTCGGATCCCGGATCGAACCATCCACTTTCCGCTTTCTGGGAAGCTGGTCTAACTGTTAAGTAGATGTAGAGAGTCTGACTGAGTCCTTAAATCCGTTGCTTCGAGGACAATGTAAGGTTGCTAGTGTGAGCATTCAACATGCATTACGATGCATGATGCCATTCTTGACAAGGACGGGCATCTAATATCTGTAATCGGCTTTGAAGCTACGCGTCTTAAGTGTGTTAGAATCCCCTGGTCACTGGCCCAAATTCACAATTTACCCTTCCTTTTTTCAACACAGTAATCTGCTCGTGGGATTCACCTCACTGGTAAACCTTTGGATTGTTTTCCCAACACACAGCTGGCAAAAGCTCCTTTACTGCTGAAAGGAGTACACCGAGTCCCGGTGACTACATACTGCGTTTTGCCAAATTAATTATACACATATTCTCACTCTTTCATCCTAGTGTATAGTTCATGATGTTTTGTCGGATACTACATATTTAACGCGTTCGTTAATAAGTTCAAATAGGTGTTCAAGACGATAGCACATTCCAGATAGAGAGGCCGCACTACACGATACTATACATATGAATTTGAAACTAGAAAATGTGACACATGTATGACATAGAAGGGAAATGACAAGTTGCCCAACAAATACATTAACTAGGCTACAATGAATATGAATGAAATAGTGAACGACATTTTGTAGAAACCAAGCCGTAATTTGTTCAAGCCACACATCTACTGTTTCAAAACCGTCCCCGTAATCTTAAGACTCATCTGTTAAAAAAGAACCCATAAATATATAAACTGTATAATATATATAAAAACCAAATGTATTACAACTTAAATGTAATAACCAAAATCCACATTTTTCAGCAAAAACAACAACATAGAACCTTGTTCATTCCAAACATGTTCGTCTCACAGATCCGTGTATCGATTTGGCTGTCTGGAGGTATTTTTACGTTCCAGTAACTCGCAATCGGATTTACTCGGTTAATACCGCTATCTGAATTACAAGGACGGAACTGGAGCACTGAATGCACGATTCCACTGAGTGACTACAGTTTGATTCTCGTGCGTTATTCGCGGTGATATTGCGGAAATATTGCTAAAAATGCGTAAAGCTATTCGGTCTCACAACAGAAATTATACGTAGTAGTGATGGTTGTGATTTGTGTGAAGGAATGGGAGATGTAAGAAATACATGTACCAGACACCATAGAGGGTAACTAATCTACATGTGCAAGTACTACCGCATAAGACACTGCACTTATAATGTGATGCCAAAAGTGGACTGTTTACCGATGTAAAGTTGACGCCGGTGACCTCGTTCAGGTAGGAGGGCATCTGGGTGAAGAGAAGATAGAGGAAGAAGTTGGCCGTGGTATGGGTGAAAATCAACGCCCATACTGGTACTGACCTCACGAGGGCCAACCAAGGGGTGCTCTGTTTCTGCAGCATCAATACAAAGACACGGAGCTGGAATATTGTGGGGATAAAACAACAAACAAAGTGATGGGTCGGAGAATGACGAAGTATGAACAGACGATTACTCCTTTGTTTGTTTGTATGTATGTTTGTCCGATCCAGAAATGTTGCATCAAAATGACTGATGTTAGCAAATAATGAGATCTGGAACAAACAATTGAGTGATTGACATCACGTGTTCGATCCAATGGGATACGATGACATTTATCAAACAAGTCACGCACCTGCCACTTTTGGAGACAATATGATGTTAGCTTAGTTTTGTTCTTACCCGTTTCGACTTGAGTCTGTCTCGGACCGTCCATTCAATATACTTCCGCTCAGTGTCCGATATCCATCTGCTCTGTCTTGGGGAATCCCTGACCACGATAGACCACAGGATGCACCATAGTAGACACGCCCCACCTGAACAGTGAGTCAGTGAATCAGCGACTGTGTGAAGTGTTGCACAACATTTTAGCACCACCACCATGTGAGTGAAGCTCATGGTTATGGGTATGGTTCTTACAAACCAATAATCTCGGATTCGAACTATCAGTCATGATATTTTGGCATGCCCCCTCAGCAATATTCCAGCTATATGGCTGCGGTCTGTAAATAATCGATTCTGGACCAGACAATCCAGTGACCAAAACATGAGCATGAATCTGCGCAATGGGGAACCGATGATATGTGTCAACCAAGTCAGCAAGCCTGAGCACCCGATCACGTTAGTCGCCTCTTACGACAAGCATAGTCGCCTTTTATGGCAAGCATGGGTTGCTGAAGCCCAATTCTACCACGGGACGCAACGGTCCGGAAGCTGCACAGAGCCTTGTCAGCTGAAACCAGTACTTATGCAGCTAAAGAGACCATAGTTGCTGTCGTCGCCGCTCTAATACTTGCCAAGGTAACTTACTGTCATCCTTACCTGATAAATTCTTTAAATGAATTTTTCTATAAAGAGAAATCGGCGTTTGTGTTTAAGTCTTTCATAAATGTGCCTCTAACACCAACCTGTGACATAGAAGATGGAAGGCCAGCCTCCAGCAAAGCCATATCTACAGAGGAAACCATTTAGAAGATAGCCATAAGCGTTGCCAGTCTCTCCTCCTGAAAACAGTTCACAACGGATAGAGGACAACCACGAAGGTACGGGCTGCTACATAACCATTCTGTCGTCACAACAACCTCAATCAGTTCTCTTATTAATTTCCGATTCGAATGGCAGCGAATGGAAGTTGGTGTATTTCTTCGAATAAAATCCCGCCCCTGTATTTTTTAAGACATGTAGCTCCTATGTTTAATCTAAGACGTAATAATACTTCAGTGCATGTTTATCTGAGTAAATGCGGTTTGCATAAGAATATAATGAAAATATACTGGCTGCGCTGGGTAAAGGGACATACTAGCTATACCGTTTTCGAAAACAATCTCTTCGAAGGCTATATTTTGTTTGTTTGTTTGTTTGCTGTCACACGCCGCACTCAGCAATTTTTCTGTTATGTGGCGTCTGGAAATAGTTAGGTCAGAACAAGATAACCCACTGATCAATATCATGAGCATTCAACTCCGCGGTAGGGATACGGTGCTGAGGTCATTAAATCCATGCAAATCTACCATGTTCGATGTGAATGGGTAATGGTTTATTCATTTTCACTGCTGTCCTGGTAGACTATATGGTGTCATCTATTGTCAGTAGTGTCACTTGATATTATGATATTCAATAAGCTCTTTGTGCATAAAATTGGTAGAATACTGTGAGCGTGAGGCAAATTGTTACATGCTGTTTTCAAAGGAATTCCAGCCACAAACATCCGTGATAAGGATGATGAACATTCAAAGATGAATCATTACTTGTTTGTGATCACACAGCTGTTACCGGACAGTCTTACCGGACAGCGAGAATCCTAGGAGTTTCATCCATTCATCCGGGGGCGCCCATCTCGACCAGAACACCGGAATGGACGGGAACACAACCGACTGGACATAACAGAATACCCACAGTACAAATACACCTCAGAAAAAAAGCAATTTTCATATATTTTCAGAAACAAAGTGCGATACTGCAATGTTTTAGAAAGAATAGCTTTTTTCACACGACAACCATACGATGAATGGAACCCGGTCTCAGTCGAGGCTAGACACGGCTTTAACCACTCGCCTGTATTACTACTCAGTGGCAATACCAAGCGGACATGTGGGTGGGTGAGTGACCAGGTTCGACAGTACTCGAACCAATACTTCAACAGTATTCGAACAATATCAAGGAAACCATAGCAATACACCTTGAACCAATGTGAGGAATCGAGCACGGGTCGTCCATGTGGCGAGCAAAGGCTTGAACCACCTGACTACCTTACCGTCGATGCGTAAGCACATAGTTGTATTGATACAGACTCGCGCCATTAAATGGATACACAGTACTCAGAAGAATGAATCAATGAGTATTGTTTCAAACCGAGTTTAACAATGTTCCAGCAACAGAAGAAAACAAAGAAGGAACGATCATGACATGAGAAGCTATAGTCACGTTGAAAGAAGATGGTTTTCCTTAGCTCGCTTTCAGCAGCTTCTTATGACACGACGATGAAACGTGATTTGTTTCCAACGTTTAAACTCACTGAACAAAATCCAACGGTGATCCTGAGGAACAACAGGAAGTAGGGACTGATCCTTGCAGCTACTGGAGACATGATTGTTGCTATGGCAGTAGGAATCATGCCAAGGGCGATAACTCTGGTTGCGCCGAAACGTTCGCTGAGCCAGCCACCAGAAATGAGCATTCCCAGGCATCCCCAGAAAGAGCCACCGAGAAGAACTCCTTGCAGCCCCTTAGACCACGTGAATTCGCCTTGCTGCAAAATAATAATAATCGTGATAATGATAACTGGTGCTACAGGTTAACTAGATATGCTCACGCTTAAAGAGAACACCTGGTGTCAACACGGATTCTCAGTGATCCATCAAATCATGTTCATCACTCTTTTTACCTTTCACGAAAACTGACACTCTAGCAGATACTAGACAATTGGCGGCCTCACGTTTTGAATTGTATTGCAACAATATTTTATATTTCGCGACAAGAATAAAAAATATATAATTGATAGCAGATCCAGGGAGTCGTGTCGATGGATTTTTCTTGTCATCAGAATATTTCAAAACACCAGAAATGACCTTCACAAAGTGTACCCACGTGGTGAATCGAACCTGGGTCTTCGGCGTGACGAGCAAACGAGTTAACCACTAGGCTACCCCACCAACCCAAACAATCAAGTGACTTGACACTATGTACTCAGATTGCAATGGGGGCATTGGTTTCCGCTGTTTACTAGTGAAACAACAAACTTACGTGATCGTATTCAGTAATATTTTCGCCCTCTTTACTCCATGTTCTGCACTGCTCGCCAGTCACCGAAGAAGAAACATTGACGTCATTCAGTGACGTTTGGTTGACGTCATGCCTCACCATACACACGATTGCAATGCTTAGGTTCGACCTAAGTGTGTTCTGCAGCGAGAACCCCAAGAACAGGATGACTGCTATGAGATAGCGCTGAGACTTATACCACCGAACTGCAAACAAGAGCAAGAGAGAGGTGTGATGTTATGTTTCACAATATATGTCAACGTGTTTCTCATAATGTATAAGACTTCATGTGTCACAATGTATTGCTACGTGTTTCAAAACAAACTGGTACACGCTTCACGATAGATGTCTTCATTTTTCACAGTGGACGATGGAAATGTTTCACAATACGCGACGACAATGCATGTATAATTTCATGATGTTGGTGGTGATACACAATTCATGTTGGTGGTGATTCACAATGCATGTCGGCCGTGATTCACAATGCATACCGGCGGTGATTCACAATGCATACCGGCGGTGATTCACAATGCATGTAGATGGTGATTCACAATGCATGTCGGCGGTTATTCACAATGCATGTCGGCCGTGATTCACAATGCATGTTGGTGGTGATTCACAAAGCATGCTGGTGGTGATTCACAATGCATGATGATTCACAATGCATGTTGGTGGTGATTCACAATGCATGTTGATTCACAGTGAATGTTGGCAATGATTCACAAAGCATGTAGGCGGTGATTCACAATGCATGTTGGTGGTGATTCACAATGCATGTTGATTCACAGTGAATGTTGGCAATGATTCACAATGCATGTAGGCGGTGATTCACAATTCATGTTGGTGGTGATTCACAAAGCATGTTGATTCACAATGCATGTTGGTGGTGATTCACAATGCATGTTGGTGTTGATTCACAATGCACGTTTATTCACAATGCATGTTGGCGGTGATTCACAATGCATGTTGTGAGTGATTCACAATGCATGTTGTTGAATATTCACGTTGCATGTTGGTGGTGATTTACAATGCATGTTGGTGGTGATTCACAATGCATGTTGTGGTGATTCACAATGTATGTTGGTTCACAATGCATGTTGGCATTAATTCACAATGCATGTTGGCAATGATTCACAATGCATGTTGGTGGTGATTCACAATGCATGTTGGTGGTGATTCATAATGCATGTTGGCAATGATTCACAGTGCATGTTGGTGGTGATTCAATGCATGTTGGTGGTGATTCACAATGCGTGTTGATTCACAATGCATGTTGGCATTAATTCACAATGCATGTTGGCAATGATTCACCATTGCATGTTGGTGGTGATTCACAATGCATGTTGGCAATGATTCACGATGCATGTTGGCAGTGATTCACAATGCATGTCGGCAGTGATTCACAATGCATGGCTATGTGTTGCATGTGAAGCATTTCCAAATGCTGCCTAGTGTATTCTACTGACCGTCAGGCAGCTCCTGACCACCATCCTCGCACTTCCCCGAATCCATATCCCGTGGTCACTCGGATTACACGTACACCGCATAACCAAACCGTGATGATGTCTGGAGGATGGTATTTCACCTGTGGAAGAAGGCATACAACACTTAAACTAGTGTACAACACATCTTTACAAATTTAACACGTGAATTCTGTGGCAACCTCTGGAATAGCCTCTGTTCATGCATGTAATAATATCGATCTACACTCAGATACGTTAATACGTACGGATACCACGCACACTGAAAACACATCCTTTCCTGGCGTATTTTCTGTGTCATCGGATAAGAAAATGAGTTTTAGTTGTCCGTAACTTCTAGCTATATTCCGACATGATCACGATAGGGTACACCAGAAATGGCGTTTACACACTATACAGGAATCGAACTCGGCGAATGCTTTAACATTAAGTTACACCACAGCCCCATCATTGGATAAGCACGAGGGGTCATTATTCGGATACACACGATAGAGTCAATCGATAGGAATACACAAAACATGTCAATTTTCTATCTAAGCTGGAATTGAAGTGTACTGTGACGAAAGGATTTAGCCCTTGTACTCAAAACAGAATATATCCTCATCCTCAAACGCTGAGCAAAATATAGCCCTATCTGAAACTCATTATCCCGTGTTTACTTCAAATTCCATTACAATGAATTGGTACCTGAACGCACGCCTTGGGTTTTCCGGGATAACCAATACACAAGAAGATGAGCAAATGGACGGACAAGAGGATGAATTCATGGCAGCCGTCCCTTCCGTCTCCAGTGCTCCAGGAATTCAGTCTCCAGTGCTGTCGTTACGGTCGACTAAGCATAGGAGAAAACACGCCTCCGAGGTTTGGTAGACAATGTAAAACCGGAGGGGGAGGGATTTCCCGATCCAGATGGTTTTACATTGTCTACCAAAACAGAGCAAAAGTGTTTTCTCTAACATATATACCGTCAATGATAGTTAATTACAATGTAGATGATCATTTAATGAAGCTACGTTACAATAACTGAAGAGCGCGTAAAATCAATTTAATGACAGTAACTATAAGTAGATAATTTAACCCCACCACTTTTGTCGGCCCGGTGGCGGTGCGGTAGAGCGTCTGCCTGCGGATGAGAGAATTGCGGTTCCAATGCCGCTTCGGAAATCCTTTACTTTGTGAATGACATTTTTCAGTTGATTTCAAACACTCATGTGTCATTTGAATGTTAATGTTCATGTAAAGTTAGGAAAAGTAAAACCTGGGAAGCGGTCTCACTGAAACCTGTCCCTCAAAAACAAAAAACTCAAACGCGTTTGTTCTGGGGAAAACAAAACAACAACCTAATATATAGTGAGAACCACACTCTATATAATGGATTCTCACCCTGCAGCGAGTCAGAAAACCTGACCGTAATGCACCATCCCCAGGTGTGAACTAACCCCGTCCCCCACCCCGACCACTCCAATCCCCGCCATACCCTAACTTATGTTCCTCGTAAACTAGCCGGAGTTGTAGGAAACCTGACGTAAGTATCCTGTCAGCGGGCATGGACGAAAAAACTGTCTTAATGAACCGTCGTCTGGTCTGAACTACAAAAGGAACCTTTACGCATGTGCCCCGAAACCTGGCCTGAACTATAGCAAACCTGACTTGACTGCCTTGGAACAACGTTGAAGGTAGAAACCTCGACTTCAGCGTCCAGCAATCTGGCATGGGCTATAGAAACCTGGCCTTAACTGTATTGGACACAGCTCTATGAAATGCAATATTTGTCACTCCGCACCCCTCTCAGAAGAAGGGACGACGGGGTAGCCTAGTGGTTGAAACTTTTGCTCGTGATGCCGAAAGCCCAGGTTCGATTCCGTACATGGGTGCAATGGGAGAAGCCTATTTCTGGTGTACCCCGTGCAGGAATATTGCGTACTCACTCATTCACATCTTCACATAAGGAGAGTACCCAGTTAAATTAACTATAACGTGATCATCGGGACATTCGTACCGCGACCAATGAGTCACACAACGGGAGAGGCTGCTAAACAAATGTGCACGCCTCTGGGTGAGATTTCCACATACACACGACATAGCCCTTCAAGCATGGCCTGACAAATCCCACTCGTCAGGACCTTAACAAAGGTCAGTATATAGTTCCGTCATTTAAACTAGGAGTGTATGTCACACTACGAAATAACAGACTGCCTGAATCACTCTGGTTGTGTGGAACAAGATCCGCTCATTGAATAAGGCACCTGACCTCACCTGAACAAATTGTGACGCCAAAGAGTTACTTCCCTTGAGTAAATACATTCTTTCAATGCAGGTACAAGTTATTCAAGCAAAACACATATTGCTTAGTGACAACAGTAGTTATCTCCCCTCTCTAAGAATAATCAAGGTGTCAGTACTCTTACTTCTTCAGGTTATGCCCCCGAGATAAATACTCTCCTCATGATTTAGGGACGTCCCCGAAGGGAGAATTCGGGAGAAGAGCACAGCAGCATAAGTAACACCAAGAGCAGCAGAGGAGGCGACAGTCGTTTTGAGACAATATCCTGTCCCAATCAACCTACAAGGACAATGAATCCTAAACATCTCCACATTGTAAAGATCGTGGTTGATGTGGTCGTTCTTTTAACAGGTGAGTGTATGGTACGGGAGAGAAATGTGGCTGAAATAGAAGTTGAAAGCACTCGGCTCTTGTCGTCTTCGTTCAAGTTGACATACATTTAGACGACAGGCCGATCGTACATATCAATTCAAACATTACGTTGGAAACGTTGATTTTGTTTCTACCATGATACGAAATGGGAAATTAGTCGTTAACGTCTGTTATTTACCATGATTGCGTTGTAGATATAGATCCAAGCGGCAAGGTTTCCATAACTAACATACTTAAACACAGGCTAAAGGTAGTCTAGGGTTAATTTGTACAACAGTACTCGGGCGCACATGATAAGCCAGCCATAACGGCAAATAGTGAACACATCGTATAGGCTTGAATACTATCAGTATTACTCGATTCCTGTTCTGTTATTTTTAATACATATCCTATGTGAACCTGTTGTATGTTTACAGAGGTACACTTCCATAATAATGAACAGGTAACATAATAACTATTGTTCATACGAGCGCGATGAAATGACGTAACCGATGTTATAAATACATGTACGTGCATCTGATGTAACCACAATGCCTATATTGAGATCTGGGAAATTTCACCTGGGGGGGGGGGGGGGGGGGGGGGGGGGGGTGACAATACTCATTATTTCATTCCAAGCAAGTATAGCCACCGAGAAAATTATACAAATATACACATTACATATGTAAATAGTGGGTAAATGTGACAAACGTTGATATAACTAATTAGTTAAAATGCCAGAATCGTCCTCAGGGACATTAATGTACATAGTGCAACACAAATTGGTTACAACTTATGTTTTAGTGTCATTATTAGGAATATGTATCATGGAGAACATGTGATGTAACTGTTAAGTTACCATCGGCAACATGGGCTACAGCCTGAAGAAACCTCCAGTGATTACCATTGGGGAAAATATTACATACGAATATATGCTATAACGGTTATGTTAAAAAGCCAGTATCATCATGAATGAAGTGTAACATCCGAAAATGTAATGTAACTGTTAAGTTAAAAGAAACGTCTGTTTTACCATCAGGGAAAAATAACATACGACCATGACATATAATTGTTATGGTATCAAAATGAAATATTATACATACGAAAATGTGAGGTAACAGTTAAGATGAAAAAGCCAGTTTTGTCACTGAGAAAATGTTACATACGAAAATGTGATGTAACTGTTAAGATGAAAAGGTCAGTTTTGTCACTGAGAAAATGTTACATACGAAAATGTGATGTAACTGTTAAGATGAAAAAGCCAGTTTTGTCACTGAGAAAATGTTACATACGAAAATGTGATGGAACTGTTAAGATGAAAAAGCCAGTTTTGTCACTGAGAAAATGTTACATACGAAAATGTGAGGTAACAGTTAAGATGAAAAAGCCAGTTTTGTCATTGAGAAAATGTTACATACGAAAATGTGAGGTAACAGTTAAGATGAAAAAGCCAGTTTTGTCATTGAGAAAATGTTACATACGAAAATGTGAGGTAACTGTTAAGATGAAAAAGCCAGTTTTGTCACTGAGAAAATGTTACATACGAAAATGTGATGTAACTGTTAAGATGAAAAGGTCAGTTTTGTCACTGAGAAAATGTTACATACGAAAATGTGATGTAACTGTTAAGATGAAAAAGCCAGTTTTGTCACTGAGAAAATGTTACATACGAAAATGTGATGGAACTGTTAAGATGAAAAAGCCAGTTTTGTCACTGAGAAAATGTTACATACGAAAATGTGATGTAACTGTTAAGATGAAAAAGCCAGTTTTGTCACTGAGAAAATGTTACATACGAAAATGTGAGGTAACAGTTAAGATGAAAAAGCCAGTTTTGTCATTGAGAAAATGTTACATACGAAAATGTGAGGTAACAGTTAAGATGAAAAAGCCAGTTTTGTCATTGAGAAAATGTTACATACGAAAATGTGAGGTAACTGTTAAGATGAAAAAGCCAGTTTTGTCACTGAGAAAATGTTACATACGAAAATGTGATGTAACTGTTAAGATGAAAAGGTCAGTTTTGTCACTGAGAAAATGTTACATACGAAAATGTGATGTAACTGTTAAGATGAAAAAGCCAGTTTTGTCACTGAGAAAATGTTACATACGAAAATGTGATGGAACTGTTAAGATGAAAAAGCCAGTTTTGTCACTGAGAAAATGTTACATACGAAAATGTGATGTAACTGTTAAGATGAAAAGGTCAGTTTTGCCATTGCGAAAATGTTAAATACGTAAATGTAATGTAACTGTTAACTTAGAAAGTCCATACTATCATCCGGTAAACAAACATAAATACATGTACAGTTGACATAACTACTTAAGTGCAGTGCCAAAATTGTCATCCCGGGAAGTAAAAGATTTGTTTGGATAAGACACCAGGGATGTCACTAACTTAATTAAATACTCTTATGTTTGACAGAAAAAACCCCGTAGATGTGGAGTATTTTCGAAAATCAATAAGCAAACACTATCGTTTGCCATATGATGCATGTACACGTAACAAATATTATAGTGTATTAATATTACATACGGATTTTTTAAAATCTGTGACGGATTTGTGCCTTCATTAAATAACCGCAGAATGTGTCATATAGTATATAACACTTGGTGACATAAACATTTTCCATAATGTTTATTACTTTACCAATAGTCTATTTTCGTATTACCCATTCTCACCGCAAACAAATAGACCATACAAAGCTAAACTAGAAATCCGACTGAAAAATCATTTTCTGAAAGGTGTTATTGTGACCTAATCTCTAGGTTTGGGAGGATGGTTTCACTGGTGAATCGGAGGATGGAATGGCATAAACTGCCAGACTACACTGATGGATATACGATTTTATCGGGTAGGGAAATATTTACTGCAGTGTATATGCAATTCCGGTTCTTTGAAAATGTTTATGTAAAGCTGTATTCACACTTTTCTTACATATATGAACAACATTAATCTTGACAATACATTTCTGTGTTTACATTACAAATTATAAGCACATTCACAATTTTGCATCTCTGTTACAAACAACATTTTCACATATAATGAATCTCTCTATGAACAATATGAGACAACATCCGAATAATCAATCAGGTAACAGACCACTGTATACTTCATAGCTTGCTTGCCAGGCTCCATTCAGCATTGGGTGATGATATTGAAATTCCTTGCTCGTTGTGCAGTCTAATTTTTAATCACACCGGACCAAAACCTTGGTACATTTTGGTTTTTTTGTCTCTATAAACCGGCATTGAATGTTTTCTAATGTGCGTTTATGAACGGTATGTTTTGAAATCAAATCCGCTATTAACAGACTATCGTAATTAATCGGTTAAATATTATGTACGTCATACACGTGTTAACTTCATTGATTACTTGACTATTATTTTGAGAATTCAACCCAGACCTTTCACGTGACGAGCGACCGCGTTGGCCACACGGCTGCCATACTGACGGGACATGGTTCACTGATAACACTACCATACTGTTAGATTTTAATACATGTACTACATACCTATATGTATATATGGATCTATTATGTTATCGAATATTTGCAGCAGCTGTTTCACCTGTAGCTGTGAACGAATAACTGGGGTGAACAGATCTTTGATCTGTCTGCATCTCCGAGCTTCCAGCTGTTACAATAATTCCTGCAGTTGCAATATACAGGACACACTGAACAAAGTCCATGTTTCTAATGTAAACATTAAAATCTCATATACTACTCAAAACTACTTAAGATCACCCGATTCCTTCAGATGCCTTGGCAGGAAAGTATAGTCGTGTATTACTTAGCATTCCTATGGCGGTACATGCACATATGTCGTAGTGTATTCTTTCCTCTTACTTACACATGTCCATGGGACCCGTCAAGAACCGGGCTGGAACTGGTCTTCAGTAACCCATGCGTTAGACTGGGTGGTCACGCTCTCTAACTTGGACACATGCCATCGTATCTCAATTGCTCAGATCGATGTTCATGCTGTTGATCTTTGGATTGTCTGTTTCAGACTCGATTATCTACAGAAAACCGTCATGTAGAATATTGCTCAGTGTGGTGTTAAACAATAAACAATACAAAGGTCACGAAAACCTACATTTTATAGCTATGCAATCAATTTCTTTTAACAATGTTTCAAAAGTCTGTTTACGGTTATTCAACACATTATACATAAACATTGCATGTTTGCTGAGTATAGCATTACACTGCTTTTAGCAATGCTAGCTCTGACGATATCATGGTGGGGAACACACGTTGAAACCATGTTGTGAAAAGGACCCGGATCTTCGTGTGTGTGTGTGTGTGTGTGTGCGTGCGTGCGCGCGCGCGCGCGCGCTCAATTTTCACTTTGTGTGGAACATAATTGCCTTCGGTGTAAGTTTTTTTGAGTTTGTTTGTTTGTTATTATTATAAAGAATGGCGAACAACATCACAAACAGAAACACATACGTATATGTAAGACCTATTCGCATAGGAATAAAAATGTTCAATTATTGTTCAAATTTACACTTATAAGGCACCGCCTTGTGATAGTGTTGCACTGATTAGATCAAATATCATTCCCGCAAACGACAGTCCTAATGTCTGAATCGACAATCGTATATTTGTGTACAGGGTGTATAAATAGTGCAGCACATGTTCCGTGCAGATCACGCCAGTCTTTGTGTGAGGCGAAGCTGTTCGCCTCGGTTAGCGGCCAAAATAAAAAAACACACCAGTGAACACGTTGCATCAACTTTGGCATTCACGTATCAAATTGACGTTGAATTATTTCCGAAAACGACTACGGGTCACCCGAGTGGCGATACAGCATTTAGACCATACTGGCGAATAGAGGTGGGCAACAACCGTGGTCTGTAAACCCCATACAACTGGTATTGGTTCATGGTTATCACATGACATGCGAACTTTCCTTGCGTACTACAGTCTATGACTGAGCATTAATCGACTGGATCAGTATCCAGCGTCCAAAGATAATTTCTAGACTGGGGAGGTACATGACACAAGTTGTTCCGGTACAGAGGACGTCATGGGTCGAAGCATGTGACCGGTAGAATCGATCGCGTCTGCAACACATTACATCAACAATCGGATCGTACTTCCTCGTCGCAGTGCGGCTCGGACGGGAGTATACAGGCTGGTTCCTCGGGTGTTGTCGGGAGTTCGCAACGGGTGAGGAGGTACCTACTGCAGTCTTACCTCACGCAGGCTGTGTTGTCATCCGATCCATGACCATCACAAGGGCCACAGTTGTCGACTGAGGGGGAGTTTCACCTTAAACTTGCAGCACGTGATAACGAGTGGCCTTGTCTGTGTAGCCGGACTCTTGACCTCAAATTACGTAAAAACTATCAGGGCTTACGGTTACCCCAGATGAAATCATCTTGTGATTTAAATTGTCAAAAGACTGCGTATCAACACACCGCACTGTTGTGCACGCGATGTTCGGAGGTTGTGTATGCGGCACTATTTGATTAAACTTGCTTGTCACAGAGAAACGCTTACCGGAAATAATACCGTTACATACCCTTGTGTGTTGACAAACCCGGTTAATTTACAATTAAAGAAGGAACCAGGTAGACAAACTCCACTCTAATCGATGTCAGTAAATGGGGCACACTTGGTGTGTGTCGAGGCATGAGGAGATAAGTGACACACTTCGGCAACATACATATCTCACTGGTGCTTCCTCCACAATATCCCGCCTTATCATGGGCTGGCCGCATGCTCCTGTGATGATGAGAAGAGAGTGTGGACTTTGCTACTAGATACTGCCTGTGTATTGTGGATGTCCTGTCTATGATGGCAAGCTAATGGCCCACGACTATTCAGCAAAACAATGGATATATTTATTTCGCTGTATAACCGTTTTCGGCAGAGCTATGGCCTCCCCACGGACCTATTCACCATTGGAGCAAGTAAGAGTTGTTTCATTCAATTAATCGTGTGTTTGTCATCTGTCAAGTACAAAATGCTTAACTTTCTCCTGTGACTATAGCAAAAAACATGGGAGACAACTGCTTCATGCGTTATTTGATGTACACTGTTTAACTCTGTATATTCATGTAAATGTATGTATTCCATACCCTGAGGACCATGGGCAGAAAATGTTGATATTGCCTAATGGTATGTGCAAATTATCTAATGATTATCTTCTGTAAAGAGGGCATTATGTACTTTTAGGATTGTATATGTACAATTTGTAATGAGTTTGTTTAACACAGAAATACTCGTTACAGTTTTTTGTAACCATCCCTCTGAGATACCATCCTGCAGTTTAACATGATACACTTAACACACTCTTGACCAGTCAATCTCTGCTATGGCATACACCTAAAAAAAATTTGTTGCACACCTAAAGTACGTCCAATTAAATTTTTAAATTAACTAAACATCAATCTGCCATTTATGTGCTAAATCATTAACAGAAACTGTACATGATACAGTATGATATTTAATGACTGACATAAATGTCTGCATTTTTACGCATGGTATCATTTTTGGTGGTAGATGATTTATCTAGATAAACATCAAAATGTAAGAGTGATGTCCCTTTGCTGACATGGTGCATGTTGTAATCTAAGCTTTGTGGGTAGAATGAGCAACCATTTTAGATCATCATGACATGCAGTCTATTAGTAGATTCTGTCTCAGTATTATTCGTTACTCTTCTCTAGTGAGTCAAACAAACCCTCGTAGGTCACTCACTCATTCACTGGATGTGCATGCACCCAAACCCTCTTCGTCTTACTAAGCTATGGTGCTTTGTAGCTTTATTTACACTTTTGAAAAAAAGCGGACTAGTTGTGAGCAGTTTTATGCTGCTTTTAGCAATACTCCAGCATTACATTATGGCAGGTGATGTGGGCGTAACACATTGTGGGGAATCAAACCTGGGTCTTTGGCATAATAATTAACCTTTTACCACTGAGCTACCCCACCACCGCTTGTTTCAACTAAGCCATGAATGAATGCTTGTTTCCCAGCAATAGACACTGGATTCCCCACTCACTGACTCAGGCTCCATATACTGCCTCAGTCCGTAATCAATCTGTACTATGTTCCCCAAATGCTAAGTAAGAGAAAGGGTAAAAGCTATGAAGATAGATAATGGGAAATCTTGCTGAAAGAAACCATTATTCATCATTATCAAATTTATAATAGTTTCATCAATACTATCGTACATTGACTTATTAGGTAGCATACAGTTCGAATTTACTCACAAAATACACAAAGTTAGATTTTTGTTCATGGACTTCTTCTAAATAATGTTCAAGATGCTTTTTTGTAATTAAACCATGTATAGACATGTCACAGCTCACCAGTGGTGTGAAATACATTTTTATGTTTAAAGTGTTTATTGATAATCAGTTGATATTTATTTGCTGGTGGTGGTAGGGTGGAATCAGTTTGCCCAAGCTTATGCTCACAGACACGTATTACACTCAATTTACAGGCAACACTCATCTGTCACATTGCGGTAATATTGCTAAAGCTGTGTAAAACTAAACCCACTCACTCACTCACTTACAGGTAACTTTGTCCATCTCATCTTGTCCCTAGTGTATGCCAAATGTTGTCATTCAGCAAATTCAGTTCCTGAGGTGGAAGGTAGCATTAGTAGTGTATCAAGGTCAGTCACATAGGTGAGATTGTGTGAAGCATGTGCTTCTAATTTTGGACTGATATACTGCACTAGATATGACATTTGTGTCAACAAATTCCCTGATACTGGTAACTGGATGGGCACAGTATCTTGTAGGTTATCTGCGATAATTCTGATCCATGCACTAGCTTAGTGGTTAAAGTGTTTGCTTGTCTAGGTGAAGACCTTGGTTTGATTTTTTACATGGGGCACAGTATGTGAAGCACATTTCTTGTGTTATCCACAGTGATATTGAAGGAGTATTGTTTAAATCGGCATCAAATCCTACTCATTCATTGACTCACTACAGTGGTGTTGCTGGTTGAAAGAGGGCACTAACAGGATCAGCAGTCGGACTTGCTGACTTGACGGATGAATATTGTCGTGTGGATCAATGTTCATGATGTCAGTCACTGGATTTTGGAGACTCGTTTATTTACAGACTGCTTTTGTATAGGTGGATATTGATGAGTGCAGCTTAACTGCAAGTAAACACTATACCACCTCTTCCCTTGTTGAATTATGTTGTGCTCTATATTGAGTACAGGTGTTGCCAAGTGGTTGGTCTGTCTCACTGTCCTGGAATCCGTGAACATGTGGGTTAGAATTGATCTTCAGTGTGTAACTCAAGATCATGCTTGTTGTGAGAGGCGACTGTAGTTAGTTTGTAGTAAAAATGTATCAATGAATTTCACTTTAAACAAAAAGTAAGTCTTATAAAGTGAAATTAAGATTACAAACCCTTGCCAGTTTAACATTCAAATCGCTATTATTGGTTTGTATTACAAGAGAGTAAGCACTTTTAGCAGGGGTTAAACAATCCCGTGGCTTAACGCCTTGGACAAATCAGTTTTCATTTGAGGCAATGAAATAATAGTGTCTTACTTGTCCATGGGCTACTACATAATTTCCGTTTATGTTTTCAGTCTGCAAATATACTTGGATGTCATTTCATATCTGCTCAAAATGTAGCTAATTTCGCAGTGATGAGAAAGTAGGGTTATCTTTCTTTGATATTTATCACTCTAAGATAAATAATCCAGTAAACATTAACATGAAATACTGTGTTGATTTATTCTTTCATAATTTCATCATCATGTCTTTGTCAGAAAAATCAGGGACAAATGGAAAATTAGTCAGGACAATTTTCTTTCTTAAAACACTTTGAACCTGTGAGTAGTTGGGACAGTGAAACAAATGCACGTTTTGAGTGATGACCATTAACTCTAACCAACTCTACGTGTACTCTGTGTTTCAATGGGAAACTGTTGTAGACCTGTATAATACGTTTCATGGATTTTATATACAGAATACAGAATCTGCCATTAATTGTCATCAATAAATAAAGGGAAGTAACTTGAAAACTGAGTATGGCAATGTATTTACAGGAGCATTTTTATATTTTTTCATTCTAAATTGAATGCTCTTATGAATTTGCATTAGCATATTGATGTCTGTTAATTTTGGGCCATGATGATTAATATAAGACCACATTTTGATATAAATTTATATTTTGACCCTTATCATATTGAAATAAACAAACCAATCTCTAGCACCAGACAATCACTGTGACCAGTCTCAAACATGTTTGTGAATTGCAATGAAAAAGTGCTGCTACAAGGTTTTCATAAAAAGATGAGCACATCCTGCTGCTTCACACCACAAACACATGGAAAGCCAACTCTTTGTTCAACGGAAACATAGCAACACAGGAAAATATGATGTATGTTGATGTATGGGTTTCTTGGGATGTCAGTATATTGAAATGTCCGCCACTTGTCAGCTGAAAAGCTTCTTGACACTTAACGAAAGTCTTGACTATTATTTTAGATGTCGAACTTTGCTTAGCCTATAAATATTGTGATGTAATTAGTTGCAGTAATCAAGTGACCCTTACCTTTAGAGTTCATATAGTGTTATCTATGGGACACTATCAATGATGTGGGAGGACAATATATGTATCACAACAGAGATGCTATCTCATCACAGCAAGGTGTATTAGAATGATTTGACAAATCTTTCAAAACTAAGAGCAAATACCCTTGCAGATGTCCATGTAGACACTGCTTTTCTCATGTATTCAGACTTCAGTGTCAGGTAGTCTTTCCTGAACTCACTGTTTGAGTGGAAAATACACACCCTGCCACTTCTTAGTGGGATTCTCTGCTGAATGAAGGACTGTATTCTGTAGGGCCAACTCTTTCTGTCGTACATCTGTGTTTGAGTTTCAGTGACATCAGGTGTTTGATCCAGAGCTTACATATTTCCTATCACAGAATCTGTGGACCTGCCTTCTGGTCTAAATTTTAAAATGGCAATTTAAGCAAATGAAATTACAAGCATTGTATTATACTATACTGAAGGTAGATGAACGTTTTTGTGACTGAACTCAGCAATTAACAAGCTGACAGTACTGATAGGTATACATAGGTTATGTGATGATTGTGATGTCTGTGTGACAAGGATGAGCAAAGTATTTGTTGAAAAGAAGAGGTGAAACAAGAAGGCATTTGTCCTTTGAAGAGGAGCCTTTCACTTGAGTTCTCATCCTAGTGTTTAGAACGTCCTAGATATGGAAGTGTCACCACTTATGCTTCAGAATGCCAGAGCAGAGGTTCGTTCTACAAGTTCACGTCCTCGGTTTTATGTTTAGTTGACCATGAATGCACTCATAGTGTTGATAGGTAAGGAGAATCAAAAGCTTGAGAAAGTAACCAGCATTCACCTCTTTGTACCACATCTTTGTTTGAATGTTTCCACATTGGACTATGGCCATTAGATTGTCATGGGTCAAGTACTGACACAATGCTGTGTGGCATCTGGGTTCAAGTATTGACTTGCATTGAACCAGATAGGTCATAGTATGCTTGTTAGAAGTTGTAGGGATTGTGATGCCATATAATAAGGTCATAGGTCTTTGTCTTACCTTCATGTAAAATACTTTACGTTGTGTCACCCCTCCCAGGAGAGTACCCACTGGAAAAAATATTACACGCTGCTATAGTAGCTGCCAAACTCTCCGCTGAAGAGCTGTGTTGCTAACAATCATATGATGTATGCAGAGCAATAGAGTTTGAAAGCCCTTCAGTAAGCTGTTTTTGTGTCCACAGTATATGTATTTATTTTACTGATGTTAATTGCATTAAGTAAACTGTTGTATACATTGAATCTTTCGCACACTCAGCTTAAACATAATTAACCATGTTTGTAGTAGTTTTAAGCTCATCAGAATATGTTTCACCGAGAGGCAGATGCCAATTTGTCTATGTATTATAGTTAGTACTGAGCCTATTGATCTTCCAAATCTTCCAGGCTCTGAAGAAATGATCAAAGCATACAGTTCTCTTCATTGTTACGTCACAGGGCCCTCAAGGACCCTTAAAAACTGTAACTGAATCGCTCTGACCTCATGTTTGTGAGACGATGTAAAACCCTATTGTGTCTAAAGGTGTAAGCAGCGTGCCGTAATCAGGGGCAACAACTCTGCTAAATGGTACCTTTCCATTTCAGTGTTTGTGGCAGCCATTGCCATCTTCAAGGTCGACGTGACACCGTTTGGGCGGGGCTTCTTCTGCGATGACCAGTCTCTCATGTACCCCTACCATGACGACACGGTCACTATGGTGGATGCTGCTCTCATTGGCGTACTCCCCATGGTGCTACTGGTATGTAATGTTTCAGTGCTTCATGGTTCATTTTGGGTGGTGGGGTAGCCTTATGGTTAAAGCATTCGCTCGTCATGTAAAGATTCTGGTTCAATTCCCAACATGGGTACAGTGTGTCAAGCCCATTTCTGGTGTCCCTATTTTGATATTGTTGGAATATTGCTAAAAGTGGCATAAAACCTTTCCAGCAAACTGAGAAGTAATCAACTTGGATGTTTTCATCTTAACTAATTCCTATATTTTGTATCATGTATAATTGATGGATAATCATTATAATAAACAAACAAATATAGAAAATGAACTGTCAGTTTGAACTGCTCGCATGGTACAAATCAGTGGGTGGCTGTTATGGTGCAACTTCACCGTTAAAAGCGGGTCATTGACTGGTTCAGGTTCTGACACCTTGTTCTCAAATAAGATTGAAACTGTGATTACTCTTTAGCCTAATCAGATCTGTCTTTCAAGTAATGTTCAAAGCCAAGCACCTGGGCATAGATTTTGAAAGCTCTCTTAGCGCTGAGATAGTTATAAGATAATGTTAATGTGTGGCACTTATCGTGGCCCAGATTTCCATACTTTCAGAAAGTATCTCTTTTGCCTACATGTATATGTCAATGAAACTGTCTATATTATTTGTCTGTAAGGTCTATCTTCATTTCCAAGTTGTCAAAAGTGGGGGTGGAAGCATCATTCATGAAGCCAGGTATTTATATCAGCAGTTAAGATCTTAGTGAAACACTCACTCACTCATTTTTCAGATTTTTGCAATAGAGGCCTTAGATGCTTACTTATCAACTGGTCTCAGTTGCAAGCGCACCTTCTTCAACATGTACGGGAAGCTGCTCTTTGCTCAGGTGGGCGTGGCATCTTTTGGCGGGGGCATCTGCTATCTGACAACGGAAGTGGTCAAACTTGTGGTTGGGCGACTACGACCACATTTCTTTGACGTCTGCAAACCTGATTTCTCAAAGATCAACTGCAGTACTGGCTACATTGTTGACTACGTGTGCCAAGGGACAGATGACGCTCTGATAATCGATGCAAAGTAAGCAGAGGCCGATGATGTTAATGCTTTTTTTTTCAAGTTTATTATGACTGCTGCAGGGGATTACGTGTTAGCTTTCTTGGATAAATTTTTAGGAAATTTGTGTGATAACTCTGATTTTATGTCTTCAAAATGATTTTTAAAACTTTTTTTTTTTGATTTAAACCCAATCAGTTCTTTCACTGATCCTTAGCTGTAAGTTTGTTTCAGTTTGGTATCACTTTGAAAGAGACCTAGGCATACATTTTTTCAGTCATGTTTTTTCTGCTTGTGTTGTTTCTCCTTCATGAGTTCTTTTGGTTAAATACAGGCTTAACAAATCAATATCTCACAATATGGCTGTTTGAAGAATGAAATATGTACTGAAGTGGTTTACTGCAGAGTATCATTAGCATGCTGTCATACAGATTTCAATTGCTACTTATTACAGTATTTTTTCTGAGAACCAGGTCCAACAATATAACAAACGGTTTATGTCCAAATCTTTTATTCACAACTGATGTGTCCCTTTCAGTGATTGACAAAATCGCATACTATACATACTATAAACTGTATGGATAGGAAAGACTACCTCACTGTCCAACCTACTGTATTGCCTCTTATGAGCATCGGAGGTAAAACAACTCACTAGCAGTTACGATAATCTCACCCAGTAAGTGCAAAAGCACCAGGCCACTAGTAAACACTGGGTCTGGAACTCAACTGAAAACATATGCACTTATTAGAGGAGATGTGGTGATTGAAATTTATCAGAACTGTAGCATATCTTTTTAGGGCATTAGTATGTAGAACATAGAATATGTGTGTACGATCAGTGTCACTCACTGTCAAACTTGTATTATATTATTGAAACCTGTATTGAAACATGTTGCAATACAATCTTTTGGCTAATATGTTGGGCTATTATAGACACTATATAGAAGTATGTTTTGTCAGTTGTTGAAAAAGGTTATCATTTTTCTTCTGATAACTGATGAGAATAAATTTGTTCATTTTCCATAAGGATTATCACCTTAATGTATGTATAACACCTACATCTAGGTCTCGGTGATACTGCAGAACTGAGGATGTTTTCTGTGTCGTAAATGTTGTTTTAAACCATACCACGTAATAAGATTTTTTCGAAGAGAGAGCCAGATAATTCTGGTGAGATATTTTGGGGGTGCTTTTGTGAAAATAGGTCTTCAGCAACCCATTCTTGCCACGAAAGGGGATTATGCTTGTTTGTAAGAGGCGACTAGTGGGATTAGATGGTCGGACTTACTGACTTGGATGACGTCATTGTATCCCAACTGTATAGATCAGTGCTCATGCTGTTGATCACTGGACTGTTTTGACTCCATTATTTACAGACCGCTGCCATATAGCTGGAGTATAGCTGATTGTGGCATAAAACTTCACTCACTCACTCACTCACTCACTCACTCACTCACTCACTCACTCACTCACTCACTCACTCACTCACACTCATTTGTCCAGGAACCACAAATTATGTTATCATTCAAAACAGGATTTTCCTGTTATGTGCACTGGCACTCAAAATGGCCACACCCATGTTAGTCTGTGAGAACCTGATAACACTTTGATGATGTGCAGAAATAGGTTTTGCATCATTTCAGCTGGTCAAACTTTTGGCATTTATGAATATGTTGTGCATTATTTTTAAGGCTTTAGTTTGCTGCTAGAGCACACTGAAAATATGTCATTAGTGTCATTTCAATATTTACCCTACCATGGCAACCAGATTTTAATTTTAATTCCTGGATTTGGTTAAAATCATGTGGTTCAACCTGCTGACATTTTTTATGGATTTCCCAGATTTCCCTGATGCTTTTGATTTCAGTGTTCAGTCTTTCTTTGTTAGATAACAAGTGAAAACAAACATCATTTAAAGCTGTATCTTTTTTTTTTGCTTCCAGAAAATCATTTCCGTCCGGACATTCGTCATTCATTGCTTTTGCAATGACATATATTATTGTGAGTATTAACCAGCTGATATATAATGCTAATGCTATATATAAGGCTAAATAAAAAAATCGTGAAATGTTTCTCATGCATTGGCATGTCACTTATACTGTACATGTAACAGTTTGTTATTCCTATTTGAAAAATATCATTTTGACTTGGCCATGTCCTGATCATCCATTTGTCCACTACAAGAATGAGTGTCTGTAAAATCGGGTGTCACTGAATCTACAACTCATTAACACGTGCTAAACTTCCCAAGCTGTATATCTGAGAGAAAAAAAGTGTTCCTCCCTCATCACTTTTTTCTATCAAATCGTTTTGGAGTCCTACCGCTGCTGTCACTTTTTAAAAAAATGTGCCCAAGAAACTTTATATTTTTTTTGCAGCCTAAAAGTTCTGTATTGTTTTTATCTCCAGCAACTCATGCTGTTAAATCAACAGTGTAGAAATGGTGCTATTCAGTCCATCTATGTAGACTTGTGGGAAAATATTTCATAGCGCTGCATCAGCAGTAATGTGATGTTTTACTGTGAGTGAGAGAATGAGTGAGCAAGTTTGTATCACCTCAGCAATATTCAGTTAAGATACTCATACAAGAATCACAAAGGAAGAACCGCTCCTGTATATCTGTTTAGAATTTGCCTTCAGTAACCCATGCTTGTCGTAAGAGGCAACTAACAGGTTTGTGTTGTCAGGCTCGCTGGGCTGGTTAATGCATATCATCATATTCCAGTTAAGTACATCAGTGCTCATTAACAATTATTTACAGACCGCTGCCATAATACAGGAATATTGCTGAGTGAAGCTTTACACAACACACAAATACAAGTGAATCCATATATTTGAAAATGTGTGTCTGTCCATTTATATTTGTGTTCATAAGTGCAGCAGTATTGCGGAAATAATGCAAGATGTTTTTGAACCAACTTACCCCAATGATTCAGTGGTTTCATTTTAGAAAATGGAACATTATGGGTAAACAAGAGAACCAGAAGACCATCTGCCATCTTTAAAATTCCAGGGTTGTGTTGACATCAGCGAGACTGATGGAATAGCTTTCTGTATTCTTTGTTATCTGCTCTTCAGATGTATGTTCAAATTCGTCTGGGGAGGAAGAACTGTCGTCTGCTACGAGCTCTCCTCCAGTTTGGGGCTGCTCTAGGTGGTGTATATGTCTGTGTGTCCAGGATATCAGATTATAAGCACCACTGGAGTGATGTACTAGGTGGGGCTATTCTAGGGATCGTCACAAGTGCTTTAACGGTAAGAAAAGTGTTTCAAACTTGATATATCTAGCATATTTCCTTCTTTCAACACCTGTGAGGAACATTCTCCCCTGTTTCAGGGGCGATGGGGTAGTCTAGTGTTTAACTTAAAGTGTTTACTCATCACGCCAAAGACCTGGGTTTGACTATCCACATGGGTACAATGTTTGAAACCCATTTCTTGTTTCCCCCGATGTGATGTTGCTGGAATATTGCTGAAAGAGGCATGAAACAAAACTTGATCACTTCAATGTTAAATATGCTCCACCCAAACACATCCCACCTGTTGTCATGGTGACATTTGTTGTTCATAGAAATCACTTGGATCACATGCTTTGTCGATTATTCTTTTACTAATCATCTTTGGGTGGAGACCATATTGACATTTGGAGAGAATTGATTTTTGGATTTTTCATATTGTGTGTCTATGCACAAATACCATATTATATATAAAGTCAGAATGATGGCCCATAAGAGTGATTACGAAGGATGACAGAGCAGGGTTGTGTTTGGGTAAGATGTTCTTGAAGCTGGAACATCCCGAGAAAGAATATTCACGGATTTATAAAGAAGAAATGCACAGCATAAAACATGGAAACTATTTATAAGTAGATGTATATGCAATATTGAGGAAATTTTGCACTAATACCAAGACAGGATTTTATATTCAAAGTCAATCAATCAGTCTCTTAAGAGTCTTAAATCTTTCAATCAAGTGAAGTGGAGAAAGTGGACAGAGGAATTGCATGAGGGGATCCAGTATGTAATTGGAAATTATTCATGCATATTGTTGGGGATTTTTGGTTATATAATATCTTCATCAACAGATGCTTGTCAGAGGTGACCAAATCATTCCTTGTTCTATGTCTCGGGCAAGCCACATTGATGCCGTTGGCATCCAGATTATGAACTCATCAGTGCACATAGATAGGACGGGTGATTTGGACTGGAACCTTCACATAGAATGCGTCACCATACTTGCTCTGAAGCTCAGGGATAGCCCTTTTGTTTTATTACAACAAAAAAGCAGGAAGATAGGTTTCAATTCAGAAATATTGTCAACACCATAAGAGATTACATTTTATGGCATTCTGTGGACATACGGTGGGTTAGCTAAATGGATTGGGCAGTCACCCATTTTGTGTCATCGTATTATATTGGTTATCACAGGATTGTCTAGTCATGGTTAACATTAAACAGTGATATATCTGGAATGACATAGCATTGAAACCTAGCCAAAGGTGGATCATTGCTCATAATGTCTGCCTGCGGATCATCTGGTCCAAACTTGATTATGTAAAGAAAGCCGTTATGTAGCTGGAAAAGGCAAACACAAACAAACAAACATGGATGTCACTATGCATTGTGATAATTAATTGAAGTCAGTGACTTCAAATTCAAAATGCATTGATGTTCCTACAACCATGCTATCTTCAGGGTATGTGTTCTGATAAGTCTCCACTATAGCCTGGATGCATCTACATCTGAATTTATTACCTCCCTTGACTGGCTTTTTATTCAGTCAGGTGTCTACACTGGGAAGTTGAGCATTCCAACCACATCTCACTTTCTCTCTTTAAATTATCTCACCAATTACACTTGGCAACACAAATGATGCAGAGGTACTCTGAGAGGGGTAGAAGGAGTTCTTTTATATTTTGTAAAAGTTTCAGACTTGCAATTTTGTATGATTTTCCCAAACCTTCGCAGCTGCAATCGCTATCTTTGTTGACAAGCTCTACTGTAATGGCAGCTTAGCTGATTGGGTCCTGTGAAAATGAGGAGTCAGTAAAGGGAGGTAATAAAAGTATTTAGCTGTAGATGTGTCAAGGGTATAGTGGAGATTTATCAGAACGTATACCACGGAAATACTGAGGATGATGTTCCTGTAGCTAGTATAGGTATTCCAAGAGGAACCCACCCAAGGACTACTATTATGAGGAATGGGTAAGTGTGTGTCTCAACTGTTTTATACTTGTTTGTTCACAGGTTCTTTATGTAAATGATGTCAAAAGGATTAACATGGTGGAAGAAACATCTGATGAGAAAATCCCAGTTCCTCTGACAAAACTTGAAAAGACGGAACCAGCACAGTATGAAGAGGTTAAAAGTTCACGAAGAACAGTGGTGTAAGGGAGACAACCCACACTGTGTCAAAGGGAGACAATCCTACAACATAACTGGGTGAACAAAAGTATTGTACCAAGTACTGTGTAATTGGTGAGACTTCAGACATCAATCTATGACAAAACTGCAAAAATATCATCCCTCGTTTGCGAGTTTGTTGGTGGACTTGTCACATGTATATTAAGGGAAAGATAGTCTGACTTTGAATTCCTCATGTCTGCTGGCATGTAGCTGTTTTGTATCTTTGATTATTATTAGCTCATGCAGCATACAGTTCAACTCAAGCAAACATTCCGACTCTTGTTTATATACATATTTTTCTGCATTGTTTGTTTATTGTGTAGTACTTTCATCAGTTTCTTTATCCAAACAGTGTGGGGAACAGTCGGATAATGTGATGGGCGTTCAATGCAGTTTGCATGCATGAACTTAAATATATGCAAATAGTTAATGGGGAAACCTACCAAAATTTGAGAAACTGATCTGGAAATATAAATCTGGAAAGAAAATGATGTTGAACAAAATACCTTCTCTTGATAATTTATTCCTGCTGTTAGTGAAATCATTCCTTGGTTTCTTCGAGTGCTTTGTTACATATGCATTTCACAAGAGATATATTCTAATCTCAAACCCTTATTTGCTGCAAGTCTTGGTTCATCACTCTGTTGTTTTACTCAGAGTAGCACCAATTATCCAGAATTGTTTGGAGTGGGGTTAGGGGTAGGGGATAGCTTAGTTGTTGAAGCATTCATTCGTCATGGCGAAGATTTGGGTTCAATTCCCCACATGGGTACAATGTGTGAAGCCCATTTCTGGGGCCCCCACCAAGATATTGCTTGGATATTGCTAAAAGTTGCATAAAAATAACTCACTCACTCATTCAGAAGTTTTGAGAAAAGAAACAGTCAAATGAAAGGTGCAGCCTTTTATTTTTAATCAGTTTATTTCTTGGAGATGTGTCAATACATCGTTTTTGTCATGAGTAATTAAAGTGTGTTTGTTAATGAGAAGTAATTCTGTTTGTGTAATAATTTCTCCTACACAGTGATAGCATGATTTGGACCAAAGAATATGGTGTTGTGAATTTCCTTATTCTTTGAAAAGACATTTTTATATCGGCTGGTAGTAAATGGATTTTATACAGTTTGACTGCATCAGTTCTTTGCTGTGAAGTTGTTAATTCAGTCATACAGTTACCATCAGAGTCATCTGGTTCATAATGAATGAGTATTCAGTGACATCCATGTTATGAGAATGGAGTGATGTCCCTTTGTCTTGTAAGCTCCTACTCAGGGCATGCTATATCTTTGTTGCAGTTATAGTGTGGACAGTTTTGGAAAGGCTGTTGCTGTTGGGAGCTTCATAAGTGGGCATTCCCAAAGAGAAAATGCTCTGACAGTTGTTTTGCATTAATATTTTCACTGTATGCCAGTTTTGGTATTTTTTTGTTTTTCATAATGCATCGCTTTTTGTGCACAGTTCAAATTCATAGCTTCCTTCACAACAATCTCATATGCAAATACTGGTATATCTTTATGCATTGAAACTACCGATATTTACCAAAAGGTGATAGAATATCATCTTGAGGTTCAATAGAAGTTTTTCTCACCACTGCTGGATCCAAAAATACACTTTTTCTATTTGTGGTAGCCTAGCAGGTTGAGCATTTGCCCATCAAGCTGAAGACCAGGTTCCGTGGGGCAGCATAGAAGTGAAAGCATTCTCTCATCATGCTGAAGACTGTTTGATTCCAGATATGGGTACAATATGTGAATCTCATTTCTGGTGTCCCCCTGCTGTGAATATTGCTGGAATATTGCCAGTAGTTTGTGAATATTACATTTGAGTGGAACCAAGGTTGAATGACATTATGAAAATGGACATGATTACCAAATCAACTGTCAGACCATTAGTGTTAGATTTTAGGTGAAGATTTCAGTGGTGGAGTTCAGATCTTGCCCAAGTAAACTATAGTTGCCAACAGTTTGGGTAAATAAACGCCACTCACTTTGAAACCTGAACCTTCAGTTACACATAGAAGAAATTAACATGCAGCCAAAATTTAGTATGTTTTAAGAACCAAAATAAATAATTTTCTTCTCCAAACAAGAATTCAGTGAAAGGTTGGTGAGCTGCAGATACCAGTTGTGGGAAACATGATTGTATGTTGTTTGTATATTCATTGTTTATTCAGTATATTCTTTGTGACTTAAAAATCTTATCTGAATGTCCTTGTATGTACTGTCAGGATTTGTTATGAGATTATGATTTGTACTATGTCATGTCAGGTCACGTATTTATACCTGAACCCATTTCTGTGATATGTGGAAGAAATGTGAATAACTGTTTTGTCATTACTACTGCAAGTTCTCACAGTATAGTTCTTGTACTTTCACAGTGATGTGTAGGAAGACTTTTGTCTTAATCCATGTCTTGTTTCAAACCATTTGATTATCACACTGTTCCATCATCTCTGTAACACTGTACTGCATTAATGCATGACCTTGACTGCAAAATGTTTATACTGCAGATGTATGCGTATATGATGCTGTTGTGTGTGAAACCTCACATCCCAAAAATCAACATCCACAATTTATCCTAGCAATTGTGACTTCACAAAGCACTAATGTAATCTTACTGCAGTGTTAAAGAATGGGAGTTTAGGTTTACTTTAGTAGAGGTTGCTTCGTGAAAGGATTCCTAACTTTATTGATACCAGCATCTTGTGAATGGCATAGATGAATTGGATCCTTACACTATTTCAAGCTAAAAGTGATTATGGCCAGATGGTCAGAAGTATATTTTCATGGTGTGATCTGACAAACAGCGGATGACAAGGTATGTTATCTAGCCTCATAAGAATGTTGAGTTCTGATTGGTCCATGTGACTCTGATAAAATACCATGTACATCCATCATGATCTGCAAGCGGGAGTATAAAAGTCGTGTACTCCCGCTACGAAAGTCATATCACCCCGCTACACCTCGGTGACAAAGCGAAGCGAGAAAAGCTTGCACCGACAAGCCTTTAGTAACCTGCGGTGCATTGAGGTCAAACAATCAGCTGGTGTCAACATGGCAGCAAGTTGATTCGATGCGTGTTGTTTTGTTTTGACTTAGTGAACACATTCAGCTAGATAAATGCGTTATCACATCGTGTTGAGGGAAATACATGGTTTTATCAGTCCCGAGTAAGGTTGTATTCCCTCCGGCTCGGGGAATACAGCCTTACTCAGGACTGATAAAACCCCATATTTCCCTCGACATGATGTGATAAGTTATATTGTGACAAACTACAGACAAACATTAACATCAGTATGTAGTTGCATAACCTGGGGCACAAACTTGGATGAGTTCAGATGGAGAGGAAGAACAAGAAAATTCATCAGGACCATCCTCTTAGCTAATTACCATCACCTGCCTTCTGGAATAGTGTTAAAAAACTTCCACTATCGGTTGACATAAACCCATTTCTGGAAACTGAATTACCACCAAAGTGATCTGTGTCTGTCACTATGGCCGCCTGATCTTGTCCACAGGATGCTGCCCTGTCATCATATACCATTAAAAAAGGAGGGGATGTTCCATTTTGTGGGCATAGCATTAGCCAATACAATGTATGTGTGTCAAGGTAATATATATCCATACAGATGAAACAATTCCAAAGGAATGGAATAAATTGTCAAATTTTCCCTTAAATTCTCTTCATCATCTGTTTCCTTCTTAGCTTCATAATTTGCATTTTATCAGTCTTGTAAATCTGATATCCACCACTTTTTAAGAATGGTATGTAACTGAAGTAGTTTTCAAGATCACATGACATGTTCGCTCAATCATCAGTCTGGTTAATTCCAGATGTTTTGGTATTTCAGGTTTCTGGGGATGACCTTGAGGTTGATGTTATTAATATACTCATGGTAACAAATAAGGGAACATCTGAAAGTACACATGTTCCTTTATGTATTTCCAGAGTGTCACCCACTCTGCAATGCATACCTTGTGAAGAAACACAGAAAAGAATACTTCCATGTGTTCCCTTATTTATTTCACTGAACATGTCTGTATCCTTGACCTTCCTCAAACCATGTGTAACTGTGAGATGGGAGGTCAGAATAGAACTCCAGTCTAATAGCCAAACATGGAATTGATGGTCATCCTATACTGTAGTAAGTCATACTCTCAACAACTGGTCAAAACTCCATCATTTACAAATTTCAGATTGTGTGTATTTAATTCTGTATGTATTGTGAAATCTTTGCTCTTTAATACAGGAACTAATGTAGACTCCATGTTTAGCTTGTTTTGAATAGTGTTCATGTTTAACACTTTCTGATGACATTGCTCAAAAAGCACAATATATATGTGATACACTTACATAAAGTAAATGTGACATCCTATCAAAAAGTAAATATGACACCCATATATAGAGTAAATGTAACAACACATTTAATAAAGTAAATGTGAAGCCCTTACATAAAGTAAAGTGAGATAATGTTACATACAGTAATGTAGGTATCATATAACTCTAATGGAGATACACGCACTGGATTTTAACTGTGAATTTTTTATACTCGGCGGTGTATTAAAATACTCACGACACTTTTTTTTCCATTTTTCTGAGCACAGTTGAGTATTTTGTGATGTAGTTTGTTTTGTTTTCGGTCATGGTATTATTTTGATATTACCATTTATGAATATGATCCATTGTTATGCAGAATAACTGAACAATAAATTGTTTCCTTTTTGACTGAATGTATGGACCACTGTCATGATGTTGAAATATGAGACATGCAGTTGCTGCCTTGTGACTTTTGATAAGGCAGTTGTATGATTTTGTCTGTACTACACCAGATTGTCTTCGGTTTGCAAATAAAATAACTTTTTGTAATTAAATGGTTCCTTGTTTCTGTTTTTCAGCATGATCGCAACACATCACAGTGTATAGTGTTGTGATTCGGATTCAGTCAGCCAATCGGATTCATTTTAGACTTGGTGTTGTGCGTAGACGTGAAGGTTTGCCTGGACTCAGTTATTTACAATCGTGATGGAGGCAAACCGTATGCAAACGTGACTAAGTTTGGAATTGGTCAGGTTGATAACTGACAAACAAACGCGTACAATTCTTTCCTATTACTTAAGTTCGCATCTATGGTCTCCAGTTTGGTATGAAATTTTGAATCAAATACAATTGCCGCTTGGCTGGAATCAGTCTGAAACCCATACCTTGCCTTATCAAACTTATGGTTTCTCTGAGCATGTGTGGAATAACATTACCACGATATCCTTTACTGATGAAAGTCTTTCGTGTGTGTGCGTGCGTGCGCAAAGAGGCAATCACCGGGATTGGGTTGCCAGACTTGCTGACTTGCTTGAGATCGATGATCATGATGTTGATGACAGGATTGTCTGGTTCAGACACAGTTATTTACACACCGCCGCCACACAACTGGTATATTGCTGAATGAATGGGTAAACAAACAAACAGACAATAAATGAACCCACACTGCTAACAGTTAATGGGTAGAGAGGCTCACACGTAAAATAATTCAACGTTATTACTGCAGAACTGCCGTATACAGAAAAGAACCCCTGTTTTTTTCGCAGTTTATCTACAATTTATGTAGTTAAGATGTGAAAGTGGGAACTATCTGTTAAACAAAGTTCGTCTTAACTGCTTTCTGAGTGTTATGGAGATAGGGTACGTAGGACTTTGCTGAGGAGAGATTAATGCAGAAATGAACAGTGAGTCCAAAGCGATTTATTTGGAACAGACCATGACTTTATGCAAATTAGTGTGCGATGATATTGTATTACAAATGACACCTATTATATGCCCACTCTACAATTAAACTTAGGTTCATTATATACGATGCCTGGCGCAACATATAATTACTTTCAAAATGTAACTATAAAGTATTAGGCTACCAAGAAATGTCACCATCACTATAAAAATAAACAGCAACGATGAAGTCAAAATTGGCACGCGTTTCTAGCAAACGAGGCGTTCGTAAAATCACTGTTTCAAGCCGTGGTAGGTGCACTTTTTATAATACAATTCATTTACGTCTGTCACTGTTATGTTTAGCTCGGTGTCAGGTGACAAATTGAAGCCGGACAGTGCAAAACCAGTGATTGATAACATGAGCACCCCACAGGACGTCGGAGTAAGTTGACACTTGGTCACTGAACATTAAGGCCAAACCAATACGAAGCCTTTTACAGTCGGGATGGCGGGGTTGCAGTGTGGGTAAAGCGATCGTTGGTCACGCCGAGGACCCGCATTCGATTCTCTATATGGGTGCAATGTGCGAAACCCATTTCTAGGGTTCCCAGATATCGCTGGAATATTGCTAAAAGCGGCGTAAAACTAAACTCAATCACGCTGTTTTAATCCATTTTCCCACCGGTGATTTGATGCTGTGTCGACGTCATGACATAGGTTGTGTTGAAGGAAATGACTAATACTGTCTTTAGATGTTTTGAGTAAGTCAAAACCCGAAAATCACCCCAAACCCCTAAATCAAGCCATGTGTGACGTCACATTTGTCAGACAATCCGGCATGGATATCAGGAGACGTGTATTCAATAGGTTTTCTCGTCTATACAAGGGATTACGGATTATTTCCTAAGGGGTTTTTAATCCACGTGGTCAAGATAATCCATAGACGGATGTGGGGTATCTCAGTAACCTAATAATACAGTTCTGTAAAACCTCATAACAATGCTTAAGACTTTACTTCCACCGACTTTCCATCATGGCGTCAGGTAATTGTCGTCACAGTAACGTCCAACCTCCATTGGTGGCAGTCCCTGACCAATCAGCAAGTCGCAGTTGCTGTTACACCCAATCAAATACGACATACAGAAGTAGCACTGATCATTTACAGTTTCAACGATGCCTTTCAGCTACCGCCCACGTGTGCAATAAATGCAGAGAAGCCAAGAACACGACGTCGCATCTGGGACCATCATAATGGCTGGCAGGGCGCCATGGGTTCTCTACACACCGAAGTGCGCAGAGCATTCCGAAGTCTTGTCGTTGGTGTATAAACATTGATAAAATAAAGGAGATCGTAGCAGACAAAACACAATTGATATATCAGCCGTTCTTCATGACATATCAAACGATGCTACTGTGTAGCTTAATGGGACATCGCCGTTTGATGACGTGGAAAATATAAACATTCAAAGGTCACACCGACGACACTAGCTATGGTCTATATTCATACACTGAAGAGCAAAAGAAAGTGTACCAAGTTTGATTGTTAGGGAATAAAATGTATTTTTTCCAAACTAGTATACCTGCAGTTGTATGTTGCATTTTGACGTCGAAGTGTATATGTATTAAGTAATTATTTAGCGCCAATGCAGACAAATGTTAACGACCTAACGTTATTTCTTAAAGAATAATGTACAAATGAGTAGGCCGTTATCTGACTGCAGATGAGTGTATATGTGAGCAATGTATGGATCTCATGATACAGTAGTGTACAAGTGAGTAATCTGTTACATCATTGTAGAGTAGTGTATAAGATAATTTTTAACGAACTGACGTTATTTTTATAATGTGAAATGAACATATGATACAATGCTAAGAGATTCAATGGCTCTTCATTATATTACTGAATGCCTTAGAATCAGACACATACTGAGCGTATATGTACTATATACCACACTGGGGATGTAAATAGTATGATGACAGAAACACTTTGAAGAATTGGTGCAACATGCTTTATGACTGAATCATGCAGAATCTGGATGTTTAACATGAGTAAAGAATCTCTTATTTGAGGATTCATGAAGTTCCCGGGGTAAAATAGGCCTTCAGCAACCCATGCTTGCAATGTCTTAAGAAGTGACTAATGGGATCGGGTGGTCAGGTTCGCTGACTTGGTTGACACATGTCATCGGTTCCCAATTGCGCACATCGATGCTCAAGTTGTTGGACTCTTGTTCAGAGTCGACTTTCTACAAAGGATCGCCATGTAACTGGAATATTGCTGAGTGCGGTGTAAAACTAAATTAACTCTCCCACTCATCTATGTTTACTGAGATCACCGAATTTTGCTTCAGCTAAGGAACATATCGTTTTAGGCCATAAGATGGTCAAATATAAACTCAACACAGTGATAAAATCCTCTTAAGATTATTTACAGACCGCCACCATATAGCTGGAATATTGCTGAGTGCGACGTAAAACTAAACTCAATCACTTATTTGAGGGAAAACACTTCTCCACCTTCATGAGAAATCTAACTGTCCATAAATCTTACTGAGCAAGACTGTAACCTACGACAAACTAAGTGTGGATATAGTTTTTACGATAATGTTGGAAAAATATGTAACTTTCATTTTCAAATATGGCAATTCTATGTTCCGTTCGTTCTAATATATTTGTTACTACCTGATAAAATGATTAAAACTTAACTTCATAGAACAGCGGCCGATATTCCTTTGTTTGGATTTCACAGGATGTTTGAAATGTAAGGTTGTGTATATATTATTTCCAACAAAGACTACGCGATGTATTTTAGCAGGACATGCTAGACTATATGGCTTTGAATAATTCGAAAATAGCAGGCCTTTTTAGCAGCCACAGAAGTGCTAAACCAGTTTACGAATTGAGCCATTAAGAAGATCCTTTTGTGAACTGCAAATCTCAGCTCATAACTTTTAGATAATTATTCATAGAATATCGAAATAAGTTGAAATAAATAAACTATCTGTAAATTGTTTAAATGGAGCAGTTGAAGTAATGTACATGTGTTTGTTTGTAGGAGGTATAATGACTGGGGAACCAATTCCCATTGCAGTCATCAGTGCATCCTGTTTATATGTCATAATTTTCTAATATGGGTTTGCCACCCCCTCGTGAAAGAATTGTAATTTCCTGAACGAACACGCAGGCACGCAGGCACGCAGGCACGCAGGCACGCAGGCACGCACGTACGCACGCACGCACAAAACATCAACAGTTCAATATCTGACTGCTCTTTTTCATAAAAAAAATTCTCATTCAAACAATATAAGAAGCATTTGAAAGCAGAAGTATTGTCTAAACATCAGTTCTATTTCGTAGTAAACGAGTAAATGAGTTGGATTATAACCAACACCCTAACAAAATCGCACGCATTTACTCATTCTCGCACGGGTTCAGGCACAGGAAAAACAGGCATCAATCTGACTTTCCGGTCGCAAACGTTTGGATTAAATTACTAAATTGATCTAACTGTTCATACGCTTAACACGTTGTGTTCGTGAGGATTCGAACCCGATCTTTCAACGTAACTAGCGAATGATTGAAACAACATGGCTACAACGTTGCATCATCTGAAAATGCATGAGAGCAGACAGTACTCTCTGAAGATAACGGACGTTAATCAGTATTTTGCTAAAACACATCTGTCTGTAAAAATATGGCTTTTACAAAAACGGTTCTACCAAAGTTTGAACTTGACCTTCAGTTTGTAACACCTATGGTGACGAAAGGTTCTGTGTCTGGTCATGTCCGTCTGTCATGTTGTTGTGTCTACAAGAATCGCCCAGACACATCAGTGTGTTAACATGATTAGTAACTTACCAGGATTTGTCACGTGATGCGCATGAACGCAGTCCCTACAACACTAGGACACACACTTGGCTCTAAAGAGCGGATCGATGGGTTGATAGGAGATAAAGAGCGCTGTAGTTTCCGTGAATACAATATTTGTAAATTTAAACTTACAAACAAATGCATATTCTGCCCACGCACGTGTTCGATTTGATTTGATGACATTGTCATGAACACAGATTTGCATTATGAATGTGCCATCGTATTATTATTTGAAACAGGATTATTCAATAAAATCTTATCGATCCTCAGAGATTGCGATCAGTCATATGTCTGTTGCTTTTATTTGTCACAGCGATTTAACCAGATTTGTCGCTAGATTAATTGAACTTCAGGCAAATGTTTGTTCAGGTCGCTACAAATTGATTAATTCTTCGTGGGAATCAAAGCTTTTTGTACCCATATTTACTGTTTTAAATGATACTTAAACGGCCAAAAAAGGGAAGCATTAATATTTTGAAGGATGCTTCTCAGTAAAATTTGAGCTCAGGGCTTCACTGAATAATCCCCAAGAACTCATCATCTACATTGTTTGGTTCATTATATATAATTACTGAGTTGATACGTTAGGCGTAAACCAGTATTCACTCTTGGTAAAAGAGGTTCTAAAGGCACCCATGTCTTAACTAAATGGTCATGCGGGGCCATTGATGACATATTATCAAAAGTTTAGGAATATGTTTAATTGTAATTTCAGTATAAATATCCTTGTCCAGATATCAAGTGCTTGGTTTTATTCAAGAGAGACAACTTCGTTAATCATTAGTTTGCAGATAGTTATCCTCCTTTGTTTACTTGCTAGCAGACGACATTTTCCGCGGTCATCATTATGGATGATTTAGGGAAGACTAGTTTATTTTAGAACATTATAACAAGGACAACAGGTCAGTTATAGTGATTTCAAGTAGAACAGGCATCCCCTTGTCCACAATTTATCATGTTTCAAAAAATATTGCGAATGGATATGGCACTGAGCAGCAGGGACGAGCAGGCAGACCCAGAAAACTGACTGTGGGTGACAGGTGGCGGCTTGGAATTCTTGTTTCTAAAAACAAACAGTTGTCTGTAAGGAGACAGTTAGAACTGGAATGGGTTGGCAGATCATGAAACCTGAACAAGAGGAGCGAAGGTTGAACTGGTACTTACAGCGGAGAAATTTTAACTGGGACCATGTGATTTTCTCAGATGAAAGTTCTGGTGTGACTGTTTCCTAACACACTGAAATTCTGGACCAAACAAACTGAAAAACCTTTGTATCAACGCCCAAAGTACAGTCAGAAATTTAACGTGTGGGTGGCATATGAGTGTTAGGGGCAACACACCTCTGTGTATCTGAAGGGAATATGAACAGCGAGCAATACACTGAGGGACATTTACTTTCATCTCCTCACTTGTTCTATGCATCATATATTTTTCCAGCGGAACAACACCACAAAAAACCATTCAAAGCAATCACAGACCTAGTTTCGGACCCAAAATATGACAACATTAGACTAATCAAGATATAGCCCTGACCTAAATCCAATAGAGTGAGTGAGTGAGTTGAGGTTTAAGTCGCACTCAGCAATATTCCAGCTATATGGCGGCGGTCTGTAAATAATCGAGTCTGGACCAGACAATCCAATGATCAACAGCACGAGTATCAATCTGAGCAATTAGGAACCGATGACATGTGTCAGCCAAGTCAGCGAGCCTGACCAGCCGATCCCGTTTGTCGCCTCTTACGACAAGCATATTCGCCTTTTATGGTACGCATGGGTTGTTGAAGGCCTATTCTTCTCCGGACCTTCGTGGGTCTAAATCTAAAGAAAATATTTGTGGACTTATGAAGGAACGTGTCAACATGATAAATGTGACAAATATTGATAAAATGAATGAGGAGGTCATCCGATATTGGAACATCATGGACAACGACTTTCTAACATCTTTGATCAGCAGTATGCCCCGCCGCATTGAAGACACGTGACTTGACGAAATGCTAACTGTTCACCTGTCTTTGAATCTGGCGTTATGTTCTGCTAATATTTACATTTCATACGTGAGTAATGAGTGAAAAAAAGATAGAGAAAATGCAACCTTTATATTCTCAATAATTTCTTGTCATACAATACAGTGTGGGCTAGAGAGGGTACAGACAGAATGGGTGAAACAACATATGTGGACCCACTTCTTTGGGTTGCAGTACAGACCAACATGCATGCACGAACCGGGATTTTAGTACTGGCAAACACGCTTATGTGCATGTTTCAACCGTAATTATAGTTCTGAGCAAAATGGTCTATTATGTTGACCTTACTGCTTAAACAGTCTGGTACCCACACACAACCTGAACAGTTCCAAAAAATAACTTGACTGTCCATCGAACTCGGGTTTCCTTCATTTTCGCAAATGCCTATCAAAGAAGATATGTTAAAACAGTTGCTTGTTCATGCTTTATTAGGAATTACAGTACCGCTTCTTGCTTAAATAGTCTCATATGCAAACGCGGCCTGATATAACAAATTTTCTAAAACAACAGTGATATTGCTTGTATTTCACCCGTTATTACAGTCCTGCTTATACAGTCTACTAAGCACTCACGACCCGTTATTTCAGAAATGCTAAAACAGTTTGATATGCACTCACCACCCTACTAGTAATATGCACTCATGACCCGATACTTCTGAAAGGCTGAAATAGTTTCCTTCACTGATATTTTAGCACAGCAGAAATATTTCAGTAATGCTAAAAGATTCTAACATGCACACATAACCCTAATAGTATATTTCAGTAATGCTATAACAGTTTGATATGCACTCACCACCCGATATTTCTGAAATGCTAAAATAGTTTGATATGCACGTACAACCTGATATTTTAGCAATGCTGAAATATTTCAGTAATCCTAAAACAGTCTAATATGCACACACAACCCGATATTTCAGCAACGCTAAAACACTTTAATATGCGTACATGACCCGATATTTCAGCAATGCTAAAACACTTTAATATGCGTACATGACCCGATATTTCAGCAATGCTAAAACACTTTAATATGCGTACATGACCCGATATTTCAGCAATGCTAAAACACTTTAATATGCGTACATGACCCGATATTTCAGTAATGTACAAGACTCAACGTCATTCTCAACGTAGACACCCAACTGAGTCGGGAGACACGCCATGTGGTGCATGTGAGACGTAGCATCTCACTCTGGTGGCCTCTTATTTAGTAATGTCTAGATCAGAGCCCTATAATACAAATCGGTTCTGCTGAATACCTTTCTGACTTTATGTCGTCGTAGTCCTTAAGTTTGATTTGCTATTCTGAATACTGCATATTGTTCCAAAACACTTAATTACTCACTCGTTACCACGGTCTGGAAAGACACACACACACACACACACACACACACACACACAGAGAGAGAGAGAGACAGACAGAGAAAGAGAAAGAGACACACTGACAGACACAAACGCAAGCTCTCCTTTTCTCCTGCCCCTTCCACCCTTCCTCTCTCTCGCTGTCACATATACTCAATCTCTCTCTCTCTCCCCTCCAACACACACACACACACACACACACACACACACACACACACACACACCCTCTCCACCCATTAAACACGATACGCTGGGTCCCCAACCAAGATAATACAATGCATTGTTTCGTTAGCTACCTTTGTCAATACAAACACGTGGAATCGTGGCTGTAGTTTCAATGGTTGCTGATGTCTGCTGACTAGGGCTGATGTCTGCTGATAAGTACTGATGTCTTGTATGGAATCGATACCCCTGGAATACAATGTCTCACTACCGACACAGTGCATCCATGTGCAATAAATCCCATCTGTATCCTCCCGGAGTGGACATTTCTGACTGTCCCAGTCGTTCTTCTCTGCCACTGGCCGCTGATAAATACGTTAGATTCAAGAAAGTCAGACAGGCCACCTTTTCATACGAAGTAGAGGAGAAAACAGACTTACTTCTAAACGCCACTGAACAACTCTAGTTCTTCCTTACAAATGTTTTAAGTTGCCATGCCTTCTTTGCATATACCTCTTCTTCTTCTTCTTCTTCTTCTTCTCCTCCGGATCCGGAAAGCAGCATGGTGTGGGAAGCCATACGCGGGTAGATCAGAACCTGGGCTAGATTTTCGAAGCTCTCTTAACGTTAAGATAGCCGTAAATGCCATACATTAACAATAGCTTATGACTATCTTAGCGGTAAAAGAGCTTCGAAAATCTAGGCGCAGTAGTGGATCAAGGCAGTCTCACAGCAAATTGCTACGTCAACCTGCGACCTCTCATATTTTATCGGCTACATTGAGTTCTTTTAACATGACAACGCTCGACCCCACGGATCGTGTAACAGGTGTCTATCTCGCCAATGCAAACTTGAGTGTACTTCCCTGGCAATCCAAGAATCCAAAATCCAAAATCCAATCGATCTGAACCCAATCGAGTATCTATGGGACCAACGTGATGGACCCGTCCTGTTTCGACGAGTTTATTTAACACATGAGAGAAGATTCGCAGTATGTACAATGGTCTTTCAAATAACTTATGGATACGCGACCATGGTGTCAGTTTGTTAATGATACCGTTTTCTTGCTCGTCGATGATATACTGAACACCAACAGAAAGTATGAAATCTAATAAAAGTAAAAAATTATGTCCTCTATATTTTTTGTTTTTTTTTTAAAAAAAATACAAAACACACCCAGAGCTGCGTTTCTTTTGCTGATGAATATACGATACCTCGATCGTAATCATGTGAATGATACGGTACCATATGTCGGTCAAGTAGATGACACGGTACCAGCCTCCTGATCATGTGGACCTGAGTTTTGATCAAGTCCATGATGCGGTTCCGGTACCACCTCTTGGTCATATTGAAAATCCAATTTTCGAGACTTTACTTTCTTTTACGGGATGGTTTATGCAAAGATACATGGTATACAATGTACCTATCCTTTCCTGGAATCACTTTGTGAATCAATTATAACTGAAGATATATGCTTATTGTTTCAAATATTGGTTTATTTTGCCGGTCTTGGAGCCCATGGAAACTGACTGTAAAATCCCCCTAAAAAGTATAGAAAAAACCCCAACTATTTCACATGGAACAGCGTGCTACCTGGTAATGTCCACTAACGTTCTGATGTCACATCTACGCGACATATTTGCTGATATGAGTATCACAACATATTGGCTAACATGAATAATATTTCGGGAGTCGAAAGAGAAATCTGATTAAATAAAGCTCTTGGTGATGGTATGCGCTCCGATATTATTATAACGTTGTCATCTTAGGGTAAATGTTTAAAAACTATAATCAATATTTAATTTACTTTTACGAGCAGCTGTCAAAAAACCCAAATCAAGCTCCTTATTTATAGCATGAAGTTGTCATATAATTGCAAGCGGTAATCCGACTGATGCCCACGTGACAGCCACGTGACAGCCAGGCTAAATCACTGCTAACGCTAAGTGAAATGAGGTTCAACGTCGGATTCAAGGCAATTGCACTGACATAACTTGTACTGATCTTGTTCTGAGCTAGGTTAGTGATATACCATTGAGGAGTTTAACATGAATGCCGGGAGCAGACACGATTCTCTATTGTTCTGTCTTTGCTTGGAGCTGACCACATCTTTATTCGTCCTTTTAATGGTAACAAAGAATAACATATTTTAAAGATTTTAGTACAACGTGACCGAGGATATAACCCCAGGTTCCCGTTTCCCAAAGCTATGGTAGTGCTGCGACTGTCGTAAAGCCTATGTACTTACAACAGTCGTACGACTATGGGAGCTTAAGGGAACTGGCTAGCTATTCTCGAAACGTTCGTAGCCCTACGACCTTCTTAAGCCCATTCTTAACACACTGGCTACGATCAAATTTAAGAATTCTTAGGGCTGCGAACGTTTCCAGAATAAGGGCCTTGGCTAGCTATTCTCGAAACGTTTGCAGACCTAAGAACTTCTTAAGCCCATTCTTAACACACTGGCTACGATCAAAGTTAAGAATTCTTAGGGCTGCGAACGTTTCGAGAATAAGGGCCCTGGACCCAGGGCTTAGATTTTCGAAACTCTCTTAGCGCTAAGATAGTTCAATGTCAGGCACTTACGATTATCGTAGCGCTAAGAGAGCTTCGAAAATCTAGGCCCTGATCCTCAGCTCTCGGTCAGATATTACTCTCACTGGATTACAACGATGGTCAGGTGGGGTGGGGAGGATGTGTGTGTCGCAATGGCTGTTGATTAGTTGTTGCGTCTGATGTATACACATGGAAAAAAGTATTGCAACACCTTATTTTTTATGAGAAAGGATATTTTACCTGGTAGTATGGAAACACAGTGCTGCCAGTTAATGCATTGTGTAAAGAGTCTCCATTTGAATAGAAATTGATGACATTTATGTCGAATTGAGTTTCACTGCAATTGTTTATTTACTGTTACAAATACTGGTGAAAACTGAGGTAAAAGGTACACTAGAAAAGTATGGAGTATGTGGGTTCACACACGTATAATGCGTACCCCATCCTAGGACATGAAAGAAATTTACTGAAACAGGTGATAATGTCAGTATCCAGTGTATCCACCCCTTGCCAGGATGACCGATTGAAGACGCTTTCTCCTAGAGTGCACCAGACACTGTATCTGTCTGCGAGGTAGACCGGTGTACCTTTGGGACCCTCTCATGCACACAGCATCTTAAAATGTCCCAAACATGCTCAATTGGATTGAGATGTGGACTTGGTGATCGACATATTAATGTTGTGATTGCTTCCTGGTGTAAGTAATCCGTCACTGCCCGACTTCTATGGGGGTCTAGTGTTGTCATCCATGTACACTGGCCGTGTGAGAATGGGGAGATTGTCAAAGTGTTGGACAACAGCCCTCTCCAGGATCTCCCTCTGATATCTTTGGCCAGTAGGATTACCCCTCATGGTGAGAAGCTCAAGCTTACAGTCGTAAGACAGACAACCCCACACCATAATCGACCCATCATCAAATGGAACCTGCTCCAGAATGTTTTGTCTGTGCATATGCCATTTCTACAATCCCATACATGTGCTCAGTCATTGACTATATACATAAGGTTCATCAGACCAGTGAACCTTTCTTCAGGATACCAGCTGGGTCCAGCCACAACCTGCTCTAATCCAAGCTAAACGTGCGTCTTTGTGTCCATCTGTTAACAGGTGTTGTCTTAATGGTCTTCTAGCACGATAGGCCACAGCTTTCAGTAGGTTTCTGACCATCCTTAGGGAAAATTGCCAATTGGGTAACCAGTCCCTTTTCAACACTTGTTAGCAAATGGATTACAGTGTACATATCTCATCAGAAATGCGTCTTCTCCAGCAGATGTGCACCGAAGTCTGAGTGACTGTTGTCTGTCCCTTACATCTGTTGTTTTCTGGTGCTTACGTACCAACCTACTAATTGTGGAAGGATGATGGCTACTTGGATAGCAATCAGTCTAAAAGACATTCCAACAATTCTCATACAAATTATCTGCCATCTTTTAGCATTTGACAACTGAGAGGGACCCATTTCACAAGTTACTGTCAGATTCTCTGCTTTGCTATGATGATAACATGTTGCAATGATGAACGGCACAAACTTGCTTTCCAGAACAACAAGGGTGCATGTATTCAGTGGGTCGCAGCTACAGCATGTGCAACACGAAGATCCATTGTCATCATGTAGGTTGACCCATACACAACAACAACGTTATATCACGTTTATAAACCGTGCATCAACCTGTGTAATGATATTTCACATTTTGGCATTTGATTCTGATATTGTGATACTTTTTTCCAGGTGTATACTTCGTGTACGTATATTTGCGGGTGTGGGTATAAGTTAGTCTGAGGGTGGTGTTGGGGTGACGGATGCAGGCGTCAGATATTTCTCGTTCAATATGTTCAGGAAATACCATTGATGGCATTAGCGGTGAGCAGATTGAGGCAGGTATCGTGTAACTATAAGTAGGCAAGGCTTCAGACAATGGTTTGTCTTCGAATGAGAGTGATGAGACTGAGGTATAGCCTGACGATTGTCAGATTGTCATGACTGACATATAAAGAGACAACTGTTTTCTTTCTAACTTCTTTTAAATGTGCTACATCTCGACAAGTTTGTTTCATTGCCCTAACCAAGCTTCTGAATGAATCATTGAACAATCTTAATATGTGCGGCCTCTTACTGACATGATGGCCTACGCTGTCCTTCAGAAAATGAAACTCTCTTGGCTTTGGGGATAAGAAATATTTTACCATAATTTACACACCACCATGTTATGAACATATGAAATCAGCATGACGCAATATGAACATCGTATATTTGTTTGCTATAGCTCCTACTTTGTTAACGGAAACTCGACCTGGCCCTTACCTGATTGTTGGGTGTTTGGTAGTCCAGTAGATAAAGCGTTTGTTGGTCTAAATAAAGAGTACAGTTCTCATATGGCTATGATAGGCATGATAATCCCACTGTCGTAACATCCGTCTAAATATCTAAGTATTGGCGAAAACGGACAAATCCCCCTCCCACTCATTCAGATCCAGATTAGATCTAGGAAACTACTTTCCATCTCAATTGAAGTTTTATTATGAATATTTCTTTGGGACGGCTTATCAACGAACGGTTTCAGGTCCAACTCAAAAGAGACATTTTGTCTTTCCCGAATCACCTTCCGTGTGACGGAGAAGGGAATCGGATGTCTTAACTTTATCCACCAATGTCCAATTTTCTAATAAGTGATGTCAGTGTAGAAAATATCGTTTCGCATCCTCAACCATTAGCAAACGGTGTACAGCTAATATGATATATCTCCCGACAGTGACTATTATTCCCTGTTGTTTGGGTGACAGGTATCCCCAGGATATAAACAATATGCTGACTGTTCCATATGCCCCTGACGTGTTCTGATACGTCGTCAACTAATCACAAGTTCACTGAGGTTTATCAAATCCGTAGCCATTTCGAAATTCTTTCTCTGTCTTCAGTTAGTGGGAATCAGTTTTGGTAGTATCCCATGCTAGAAACAGTTATTCTGCTAGCATAGTGCATACTATAGATATATCAGTTACTTAGTTACTTCACTAACATCATACCGTTAGTCAGCATCGGGCATTTTAACCATTATTATACTTGTAATCATCTTGGAGTACCTGGCCAGTATCATACACGTATATCCAGAATTGTGCTCGTTATCAGTATTTGTTTTTGTTGCTATGGGAATCAAAGGAAAATGTAATCAAAATAAGGGGGCTAAGTCTGAATGATACGATATCTTGCAGAATTTGAACAATATAGCGATATTCGTATTGCGAGATACTGTACCGGTATGTACCAGTTTATCGGTAATATTGCCAAGCAACAATAATTGGTATCAGTAACCGGACCAGTAACGGCTATTTAGTCAGCATCCGCTACTTGATCAATATTTGATACTGTGTGAGTATTAGCTATATATTGACCCGAATGTGTATTTGCTTCCAATCAGTATCAATTAATGAACTGACGAGCAAGAATAGGAAAAGTACTCAGGTTGTGTCTCTTTCAATAAGACAAAAATAAGAAAACAGTTTGCTGAAATGGAAATTAAATGTATATTGAAGCACGCTGCAATACACGTGTTTATCAGCAAAATGACATTCTAACGATAAACAGCGATGAAGTGATGACCATTGCAGACGGTTCCCACGATGCTGGAAGGTCAAGGCCACTTCCACGCAGCTGTAGCTTGCCCATTTGCCAGCAGCACGTACGAAGTCGCCTTGCCACTGTGAATCGGCTGACTCGATGACTGAAATGGCTGCTGATGTCAGCACACAATCACACCCGTGTACTTTGTTTTGCTCGTCAGTTTACTTCAGTAAGGACCATTTAGTCAGTATAAACTGCTTGGTCAGTATCTAGTATTAGCTACGTACTCAGTATCAGCTGTTCAGTTAGTATCGGCTATGATGTCAGTTTGAAACACTCAGTATCCAGTGGTGAGCTAACATTAGCCTCTTAGTCAGTCTTAGTTCGTCTAGTGACAGTCAATATGCTGACATCATATTCACAAGTGGGCGCAGCTATGTGGACACAACAGCTACAGACTGAAATTCAATTTGCTTCATGTCAAGGGCTATGTGTTTTATGACTTCAGTGCCTTGCAAATGCCTCTCATTCATCAAGTGTATGACGACAGTACACCGACTTCCGCCTCGTGTACAACGCGACACATCCACAGTCGGCCGCAGGTGTTGAGCTGCTCCATAACCTATCTCATTCCGAAGGGTAAACCTAATGTTACTGTATGTACATATTCTGGTATCTGAGGGCCATTTAAGAGTTTGTCAGCATTACTTGTTTTACGTCCAAATGATCTGCACTTCTTAGAAACGGCAGGATCTGCTGATCATAGTTTTAACTGAAGATTTCATCTGATTGGGGCATCTGGTCACTCAGCACCATTTTTTTTAGTTTTGACCTTTCTTTACACATTACGCATATTCGACGTGTATGAAGTTAATGGTTCAATCGGGTTCAATATTCACACACTCTAGACCGTTAAGGCAGAGATGTTGTCTTCCGATGGAAACGCTTTGCATTTTTAGTCTGACCTGTGTCATAGGCTTTTTTTAGACAGGTGCAAATATATTGATCAGTCGTTTAATAGAATTAACACCTAAGCGTGTGATGGTTTCTTCAACAAACAAATGTAACAACCACATTATTTTCCCGCCGTCATAGAAAACTTGATTAACGGAAGACTTCGGTTCGACGAAAGTTCCTAGACTCTGCTGTTGTCATCGATCTGCAGAACAAAATCTCACACGGTGACCACGTTCGTAAAAAACAATGGTGGCTGGAGGTTTAATTTTGATTAAGACGTGAAATCGAGGTGTCACAACGAAAAAAACCCTGAGAGATGGTTTGAGGCGCATTTTTGAATCTTGGAAAATATTGATATTGTGAGATACGCGAAGGTTGAGTGAAGTACGTACCGTGTGTCTCCACTTAAAATGGTGCATTGGGCTATCCACATTCCAGGTAATCAGACAATTTTGATGGGTTCCACTTTTCATATCTCGATCTCTGCACATACAGAATAAGCGCTCAGCTGTATGAGTGCGAATGAGTGAACTAATATTAAGCTTTCAACGTAAGTCTCCAGCAGTAGCATATTAAGGAGAAATGAGTTCCATTCATTGTATCAGTGATGGGAATCGAACAACAGTTTGCAACCATTAGGTTACTTATAATTCTGAGTGACATAGTGACACAAAATGCCCATTATATGATAACAAAGTGATAAAGAATGTGAACGGAGGTTGGGATTCATTTAAATTCAGTCTGAAGTCGATGACCGTATTAGTTCCTGTTGTATTGCGTTTTTCTTGTTTCTCTTTACGCAGGCCTGCATGTGGCAAAGTCTGAATAATTGAGTCTGGACGAGATTAACCAGGTCACCAAGCCTTACTCAGAAGCATGTAGACAAGAAGTTAAGTGTTGTGTAAAGCTAACTGGTAACGTTCATTCAAGCTTTTTTACGTCCTCAGTTGGTGTTAGACAGGCGGACAAATTGTCACCAATATTGTTGTCGTTAATTATTAATGATATAGTGGATGTAATTTCTACTGTTTATCGCCTTGGTCTTGTTATTTCTTATTCCCGATTTTTCCTCTTGTTATTTGCCGACGACATGATCCTCTTCAGTAATAGTAGTAAATGGTTACAAGATGGTTTGGATGTATTGTATATTTATTGTTCAAAATTTAAATTGATTCTTAGTAATGAAACAAAACTAAGCTTGTGTTACAAGGTATATTCTCTGCAGTTTGTATTATCATTGTTTAAATTATAGTTATTACAGGGTCACAATGTTTAGAGTTTTGAGTGATAGATATTGTGGGCCACATTTCTTATCACGGTTATAGTATTTTGGCGGGAGGTCTTTTAAGGTAGCGTTTTGGCGTCCTCTTTAGTTAAAGTATTAAAGGGTCACGATATGATTTGGATATGATGTATATTTATTGTTCAAAATGGATATTGACTATTAATGCTGAAAAAAAACCCCTAAGATTGTTACTTTTCTCAAAGGAAGTAGACAGGCAAAGTAAGAAGTTTGGGCAAAAATATGCTTCAAATATTGAGGTTATTAGTAATTGTAAGTATCTTCTTTAATATTTATGATAGGTGTAAGTTTCTCCCTGGCCGAGAAAAGGTCAAGGTCAAAAGGCAGTTGTTTCTTTATCCATTGATTGATATATTGCTTCTGATGTACAATATCAGTTATGTCAATCAGTTGTTTGACCCATTCTGTAAGGTTTTGGGTTCTATGGAAGCCGGTGCCATTGAAATGGCACATTTGAAAATTATGAAATATGTTCTATATTTAAGAAATGTCAACATCGTCATCATGTCTATATAGAGAACTGGGTGCATAACCTCTGAAAGTTTTACGTCTTGTACTATCAACTATTCGATTAAGCGTTTAAGAAGTAACCCAATAGATATATTGTTCTGATATCAAATTCATTATTGCATAGTTTGAATGTAAATCTTTATGCTGAGATTTGGACAAATTTGTTGAGAGATACCCTTTTTATGTTCGGTTTTGGCTATATGTGAGCTGCTCAGTTTGTTCCCAATGGCAATGCCTTTGAGGGAGAATTTACACAGACGGTTAGAGATATATATTCCCAAATGTGGACACACCAGTTGTCAACTTTATGTGAAACCAGATTGTTTCTTTCTATTAAAGAAACTCTTTGTTACGAGAAATAATTTCCTGATATCGACATTAAAAAGTACAGAATTGCCACTTTGCTTATTTGTCCTAAGTAACAGGAAATACGTCAGCGTTATTTATCCTTAACTCTCCTAGAACATGCAAATATGTAATATGTTTGTCAGAATGCTGAAAAGTAAAAATGATGAAGTTCTGTTTAACTTTGCCAAATGTATTTATTGTGTTTTGAATGAAAGAAATAAGCAGGAATTCTTATAAGTATATACTAATCAAACAGTTGCTCTTGCACAGTGTCATAATCATTGCGTATTAATAACAAGGAACACTATAATAAGATAAGCATCAATATCTATACGGGTATATTTTAGTATATATTTTTGCTCTTGGACAGTGTCATAATCATTGTATATTAATAACAATTTATACTGTGTGTATAATCCTGTCATGTGCTGAAGATCAATAAATTGTCAGTGACAGTATTATTTTGGTTTTTGACCTGATAAAGTCTTGTCTTGTCTTGTCATGTCCTGATCAGAAATGGTTACCTTTTAAGTGAGTGAGTGAATAAAATTTGTCGTCGCTGTTGGCAATATTTCAACAGAAGCACTCCGGAGGGACTACAGGAAATGGCTACACACATTCTGCTCATGAGGAGAATCGAACCCAGGTTTTAGGCGAAACGAGCAAACCCTTTGACAATTGACACTGGCATTGCCCAAGTTACTTCTGAAGACAAGTGTGTTTTGTCATATGTGTTTATTGCTAATTTCGCGGGTTCCGCAGGTGTTTCATTGAATTACGTCATGATCGAAAATGTTTCATTCCTCTCTGTCTCTCCTCCCTCTGTCTCTCTCTCACTCTCTCACACACTTCTCTCCTCTCTCTGTCTCTGTCACATACACTCGCCCTCTCCTCTCTCTCTGTGACTCTCTCAGTATGCGTGTGTGTGTACTGCAATCAATGATAGATGTTGTACCATAACAGGTCTAATGAAGCTTTTAATGTTAACATCGAAACAACCATTAAAAGTATTGGTACCGAAAGTGACGAATGATTATCTCTCATGCAGTTTCTTCTGTTGCACATCAGTGAATGTCAGGCATACATGTTGTGGCGCAGGTATATCGACTATTGTGACGCCGTGAGTTGTTGCCAACAACGTTTCACTCTTATCTGAGCCGATATATCAGACTCAGCAGTAATGCGAGATCTCTGTTTTGTGGGAATCATGATGAATGTAACATGTTTTAGTGTGTCACACTCAATACAGCATCTAGGTAAGGAGAAGGTAGAGTGTGTGTATGTGTGTGTGTCTCTTTTAGAGAGAGAGAGAGTATGTGTGTGTGTGTGTTGTGTGTGTGTGAATGTGTGTGTGTGTGAATGTGTGTGTGTGAGAGTGTAGATGATCACAAGTATGATGCTGTGTGTGTGTGTGTGTTTGTGCAATTGTATAGGACTGTGTGTTGTTGTGTGTGTGGGCTTGCGTGCGTGTGAGGGCTTGAGCGCATGTGTCTAGAACCGTCGTCAAGCTATATACCGGAAGCTTGTATGAAATTGAATCCTGACCAAACAATTTGTCCTGATGTGGTGTTTTTCCCAATTTAAAAAAATGTTGAAAATACAACCTTTCAAAAATTACAGCATTGAGAATTAGCTAAAAAGAAAATTCCAGAAATTCGTGAAGAAAATAGTAAGTCTATTTTGACGTATGGAAATTTCTACAATGGTAAGCTGACATTCTTTTACGGAACCGGACCCTGAAACTACAGGAAACCGTCAGACAGCACGCCAGCATATTACAGCCAAACTAGAAACTTATAAATAACTCTTAAACCAGTTCGTTATCATTACGAAATAAGAACTTAACGCTAACTATCCGGGCTGCTCGAGTTGCATGTGTGTTCCGACAAGTCTCTTTTGGAGCGTAATGGCGATAAAGTTAATTGTTGTTTATTGTAGTGTGAGCCCTCACTTCATCAGTGACGCCAAAGTCTAGAACAGATACATCTATTGGTGGACAGGTCAACTTTCTTACTTTTCCGTGACGTCTTGTGGTTTGTGAGGGCCGAGCCTGTTTACAATGCAGTTACTTCAGATATCACTCCGACTTATTCTGTTCATAGACACTCATGCGAGAGGTAAAGTCATGATGAAGTAGTTCTGGGTTGAAATCATCACACTGCCTTGAAGACGGGAGGGCCGATGTACTTCTTGTCATCTGTTACTGGCCGTTTACAAAGGACAGAGCGGATGGTCCATGAATCCAGACAACACTAGTGTACGTTATTGATAGATTACACTGTCGTACTCCATGAGCTTAAAGAAACACGCCAGTGATTACACGATACCATTTAGAAAGTGGTCAAATGCAACATATGTCATATTTGGGATTTCACTTTCTTAGTAAAGTACACATTCTTGTACTTTTTTGCTTGAGTCCCATCCGGGATTCGAACCTGCACCCTCACCTCATCTTACCTCGTCTCTCGCAAACCTAGTCATTAGTTTTGTAGTGTAAGCCCACATGAAGTACTGGTACTACACCAGAAAATCCAGTGACTGACAACATAGACATTGAATCCTGTCTTTTAAATACGAAGACCTGACCTTTTAAATATAATCAGTCTATGGATCATTTCAGTGTGTGTATGTTTAGTGGGTTTTTTTTAATAAAAGAAATGAATTACATCTTACATAAATCTATGTCTAAAATGATTATACAAACTTTAACAATATGCCCCAAAACATGTTGTCAGTGATTTATTTCTATTATGAGGTCTTCCTTCATTCTGATTGGTTACACTCGTCCTTCATTCTGATTGGTTACACTCGTCCTTCATTCTACTAGGTTACACTCGTTTTCTTCTCAAGTTATTTTGGCAAAAACATATCCACGCAAAATACCACCTTGAGATATTCTACATAATATACATCCTTTAATTTCAGACCCAAAAGCTTTTAGGGTTAAGATTTGTCCTCAGCAAACCATGCTTGCGGTAAAAGACGACTAACGGGATCGAGTGGCTGACTTGGTGGGCACATGCCATCGTGTCACCATTGTTCAGGTCGAGCTGTTGATCACTTGATTGACTCGATTATACCTATAATAGTTTGGATGTGGCCTTCGATAAGAAACATAGACGTACCCAAATCAAAAGTGTTTCGCATCAGTTTACACGTCGTGTCAGGTTAAAAAGAAATCTATACATAAGAAAACATGTGTGGCACCATATTGCAACAACGAAATATCATACAATTACCAGTTGTATTCTGATATTAACTAAGCGCATATATCAATAGAAATATCTCCAAATCGTTTTGTCTTATAGATATTTGGAGCTGACCAACCTCTTGCTTTATCCTTTCAATGGGCGCCATTCAGGTTAACAAAGCAAATCATATTTCAAAGTGATTAGGTACAACGGTACAAGGGATTGTCAGCTCACAGGCATACATTCCTTTCAGTAGATCACGAAGATGGTCACTCACAGCTAAGCTGCAGGTTAAAATATGACTGTTTGATATAGGAATGTAGCTTGTGGCACCATGTCCTGGCCGAGTTAATGCGTTTGATGTACTTTTTGTACGTATGTATGTGGGTGTGAGCATGTTAGTCTGTGAGTGATGTGGGGGTGACGGATGCAAACGTCTGTTATTTTTCGTTCAATCTGTTTAGAAAACACCATTACATGAGGAGTGGGGACACACTGAGTATCGTGTAACTATAAGTAGGGATTCCCTGGATACAGCTTCAGACGATGGTCTGGTATTGAATGAGAATGATGGGACTGAGATACAACCTTACGTCTGACACGAATGTCAACTAACGAAAAAAGTATTCCCTTTCTGAAATGTAAAAACATATCTATCCATTTCGACAAGTCAGTATTGTTAATAACCGTCTCTTGTTTCTCCGCCCACCCCCTGTGCCCGCCTTGCCAATGGAATTCCTACCACAAGAACGGAATAGTTTCGGAAATCATGAAATGAACAAACATTTGATTGATTTTTAAAGTGAGCGGTCTGTCACTGGTGTGAGGACTTATGCTTTGCTATAGAAGCTGGCGTTCTCTTCGTTATGGAGATACGAAATAATATACTTCATGCGTTTGCTCTTGAAATGCTGTGATTTACATGGAATGATCATTTAAAAGAAACTTGATGCCACCAATGTATTCTACGTATTGTTTGCTATGGTTCTCACGGTGTTAATTGTATCTCGTTCAGGCCTTTCGTGGACGTTTGGGTGATGATGGGTAGCCCATTGGTTTAAGTGTTTGCTTGTCCCAACAAAGTACTTAGTACACTTCCCAAGTGGTTACGAGAAACCCACTGCAATGGCATCTTTCTGAATAATCTCCATCCAATCATTTATATCCAGATTCAATTACGGAAAAGACTAGCCTCCATCTGTGTAAATATGAATTATTTTCAGGGCTTGTGCTGTTTAATAGGATTAACAGCTAAGCATGTGATGGTTTCTTCAGCAAACAAATGCAACAACCATATTATTTTCCCGTCGTCATAGAAAACTTGATTAACGGAAGACTTCGGTTCGACGAAAGTTCCTAGACTCTGCTGTTGTCATCGATCTGCAGAACAAAATCTCACTCGGTGATCACGTTCGTAAAAACAATGGTGGCTGGAGGTTTAATTTTGATTAAGACGTGAAATCGAGGTGTCCAAACAAAAAAAAAACCCTGAGAGATGATTTGAGGCGCATTTTTGAATCTTGGAAAATATTGATATTGTCAAGTACGCGAAGATTGAGTGAAGCACGTACTGTGTGTCTCCACTTGCAATGGTGCATTGGGCTTTCCATATTCCAGGTAATCAGATAATTTTGATGCATTGCACTTTTCATATCTCGATCTCTGCACATACAGAATAAGCGCTCAGCTGTATGAGTGCGAATAAGGGAACTAATATTAAGCTTTCAACATAAGTCTCCAGCAGTAGCATATTGAGGAGAATGAGTTCCATTCATTGCATCAGTGTTGGGAATCGAACAACAGTTTGTGGCGTGGCGAACACCTCAACTACTAGGTTACTTATAATTCTGAGTGACATAGTGACACAAAATGCCCATTATATGATAAGAAAGCGATAAAGAATGTGAACGGAGGTTGGCATTTACTTCAATTCAGCCTGAAAGTCAATACTGTATTATTTCCTGTTGTATTGCGTTTTTCTTGTTTCTCTTTACGCAGGCCTGCATGTGGCAAAGTCTGAATAACTGAGTCTGGACGAGATTAATCAGGTCACCAAGCCTTACTCAGAAGCATGTAGACAAGAAGCTAGGTGTTGTGTAAAGCTAACTGGTAACGTTCATTCAAGCTTTTTTATGTCCTTAGTTGGTTTTAAAAAACCAATATTGTTGTCGTTAATTATTAATGATATAGTGGATGTAATTTCTACTGTTTATCGCTTGGGTCTTGTTATTTCTTATTCGCGGTTTTTTCTCTTGTTATTTGCCGACGACATGATGCTCTTCAGTAATAGTATTAAATGGTTACAAGATGGTTTGGATGTATTGTATATTTATTGTTCAAAATTTAAATTGATTATTAGTAATGAAAAAACTAAGCTTGTGTTACCAGGTATATTTTCTGCTATTTGTATTATCATTGTTTAAGTTATAGTTATTACAGGGTCACAATGTGTAGAGTTTTGAGTGATAGATATTGTGGGCCACATTTCTTATCACGGTTATAGTATTTTGGCGGGAGGTCTTTTAAGGTAGCGTTTTGGCGTCCTCTTTAGTAAAAGTATTAAAGGGTCCCGATATGATTTGGATATGATGTATATTTATTGTTCAAAATGGATATTGACTATTAATGCTGAAAAAAACCCCTAAGATTGTTACTTTTCTCAAAGGAAGTAGACAGGCAAAGTAAGAAGTTTGGGCATATTATGCTTCAAATATTGAGGTTATTAGTAATTGTAAGTATCTTCTTTAATATTTATGATAGGTGTATGTTTCACCCTGGCCGAGAAAAGGTCAAGGTCAAAAGGCAGTTGTTTCTTTATCCATTGATTGATATATTGCTTCTGATGTACAATATCAGTTATGTCAATCAGCTGTTTGACCCATTCTGTAAGGTTTTGGGTTCTATGGAAGCCGGTGCCATTGAAATGGCACATTTGAAAATTATGAAATATGTTCTATATTTAAGAAATGTCAACATCGTCATCATGTCTATATAGAGAACTGGGTGCATAACCTCTGAAAGTTTTACGTCTTGTACTATCAACTATTCGATTAAGCGTTTAAGAAGTAATCCAACAGATATATTGTTCTGATATCAAATTCATTATTGCATGGTTTGAATGTAAATCTTTATGCTGAGATTTGGACAAGTTTGTTGAGAGATCCCCTTTTTATGTTCGGTTTTTGGGTATGTGTGAGCTGCTCAGTTTGTTCCCAATGGCAATGCCTTTGAGGGAGAATTTACACAGACGGTTAGAGATATATATTCCCAAATGTGGACACACCAGTTGTCAACTTTATGTGAAACCAGATTGTATCTTTCTATTAAAGAAACTCTTTGTTACGAGAAATAATTTCCTGATATCGACATTAAAAAGTACAGAATTGCCACTTTGCTTATTTGTCCTAAGTAACAGGAAATACGTCAGCGTTATTTATCCTTAACTCTCCTAGAACATGCAAATATGTAATATGTTTGTCAGAATGCTGAAAAGTAAAAATGATGAAGTTCTGTTTAACTTTGCCAAATGTATTTATTGTGTTATGAATGAAAGAAATAAGCAGGAATTCTTATAAGTATATACTAATCAAACAGTTGCTCTTGGACAGTGTCATAATCATTGCGTATTAATAACAAGGAACACTATAATAAGATAAGCATCAATATCTATACGGGTATATTTTAGTATAATCCTGTCATGTGCTGAAGATCAATAAATTGTCAGTGACAGTATTATTTTGGTTTTTGACCTGATAAAGTCTTGTCTTGTCCTGTCCTGTCCTGATCAGAAATGGTTACCTTTTAAGTGAGTGAGTGAATAAAATTTGTCGTCGCTGTTGGCAATATTTCAACAGAAGCACACCAGAGGGACTACAGGAAATGGCTACACACATTCTGCTCATGAGGAGAATCGAACCCAGGTTTTAGGCGAAACGAGCAAACCCTTTGACAGTTGACATTGGCATTGCCCAAGTTACTTCTGAAGACAAGTGTGGTTTGTCATATGTGTTTATTGCTAATTTCGCGGGTTCCGCAGGTGTTTCATTGAATTACATGATCGAAAATGTTTCATTCCTCTCTGTCTCTCCTCCCTCTGTCTCTCTCTCTCACTCTCTCACACACTTGTCTATTCTCTCTGTCTCTGTCACATACACTCGCCCTCTCCTCTTTCTCTGTGACTCTCTCAGTATGCGTGTGTGTGTACTGCAATCAATGATAGATGTTGTACCATAACAGGTCTAATGAAGCTTTTAATGTTAACATCGAAACAACCATTAAAAGTATTGGTACCGAATGTGACGAATGATTATCTCTCATGCAGTTTCTTCTGTTGCACATCAGTGAATGTCAGACATACATGTTGTGGTGCAGGTATATCGACCATTGTGACGCCGTGAGTTGTTGCCAACAACGTTTCACTCTTTTCTGACCCGATATATCAGACTCAGCAGTAATGCGAGATCTCTGTTTTGTGGGAATCATGATGAATGTAACATGTTTTAGTGTGTCACACTCAATACAGCATCTAGGTAAGGAGGAGGTGGAGTGTGTGTATGTGTGTGTGTCTCTTTTAGAGAGAGAGAGAGAGAGTATGTGTGTGTGTGTTGTGTGTGTGTGAATGTGTGTGTGTGAATGTGTGTGTGTGAGAGTGTAGATGGTTACAAGTATGATGCTGTGTGTGTGTGTGTTTGTGCAATTGTATAGGACTGTGTGTTGTTGTGTGTGTGGGCTTGCGTGCGTGTGAGGGCGTGAGCACATGTGTCTAGAACCGTCGTCAAGCTGTATACCGGAAGCTTGTATGAAATTGAATCCTGACCAAACAATTTGTCCTGATGTGGTGTTTTTCCCAATTTAAAAAAATGTTGAAAATACAACCTTTCAAAAATTACAGCATTGAGAATTAGCTAAAAAGAAAATTCCAGAAATTCGTGAAGAAAATAGTAAGTCTATTTTGACGTATGGAAATTTCTACAATGGTAAGCTGACATTCTTTTACGGAACCGGACCCTGAAACTACAGGAAACCGTCAGACAGCACGCCAGCATATTACAGCCAAACTAGAAACTTATAAATAACCCTTAAACCAGTTCGTTATCATTACGAAATAAGAACTTAACGCTATCTATCTGGGCTGCTCGAGCTGCATGTGTGTTCCGACAAGTCTCTTTTGGAGCGTAATGGCGATAAAGTTAATTGTTGTTTATTGTAGTGTGAGCCCTCACTTCATCAGTGACACAAAAGTCTAGAACAGATACATCTATTGGTGGACAGGTCAACTTTCTTACTTTTCCGTGACGTCTTGTGGTTTGTGAGGGCCGAGCCTGTTTACAATGCAGTATCAGATATCACTCCGACTTATTCTGTTCATAGACACTCATGCGAGTATGATGAAGTAGTTCTGGGTTGAAATCATCACACTGCCTTGAAGACGGGAGGGCTGATGTACTTCTTGTTATCTGTTACTGGCCGTTTACAAAGGACAGAGCGGATGGTCCATGAATCCAGACAACACTAGTGTACGTTATTGATAGATTACACTATCGTACTCCATGAGCTTAAGGAAGCACGTCAATGATTACACGATGCCATGTAGAAAGTCGTCAGATGCAACATATGTCATATTTGAGATTTCACTTTCTTAGTAAAGTACACATTCTTGTACTTTTTTGCTTGAGTCCCATCCGGGATTCGAACCTGCACCCTCACCTCATCTTACCTCGTCTCTCGCAAACCTAGTCATTAGTTTTGTAGTGTAAGCCCACATGAAGTACTGGTACTACACCAGAAAATCCAGTGACTGACAACATGCACATTGAATCCTGTCTTTTAAATACGATGACCTGACCTTTTAAATATAATCAGTCTATGGATCATTTCAGTGTGTGTATGTTTAGTGGGTTTTTTTAATAAAAGAAATGAATTACATCTTACATAAATCTATGTCTAAAATGTTTATACAAACTTTAACAATATGCCCCAAAACATGTTGTCAGTGATTTATTTCTATTATGAGGTCTTCCTTCATTCTGATTGGTTACACTCGTCCTTCATTCTACTAGGTTACACTCGTTTTCTTCTCAAGTTATTTTGGCAAAAACATATCCACGCAAAATACCACCTTGAGATATTCTACATAATATACATCCTTTAATTTCAGACCCAAAAGCTTTTAGGGTAAAAGATTTGTCCTCAGCAAACCATGCTTGCGGTAAAAGACGACTAACGGGATCGAGTGGCTGACTTGGTGGGCACATGCCATCGTGTCACCATTGTTCAGGTCGAGCTGTTGATCACTTGATTGACTCGATTATACCTATAATAGTTTGGATGTGGCCTTCGACAAAAAACATACACGCACCCAAATCAAAAGTGTTTCGCATCAGTTTACACGTCGTGTCAGGTTAAAAAGAAATCTATACATAAGAAATATGTGTGGCACCAGTATGCAACAACGAAATATTATATAATTACCAATTGTGTTCTGAAATTAACTAAGCGCATATATCAATAGAAATATCTCCAAAACAAATTAAAGCAATGCGAGGCGGTAAAAAGTATTCAGAGTGACAAATACAAGTTCAGTGGTACAATGATAATATGACTTAATGCTTTTGTATATGGTTTAACATACCTTTATTCTCAGAGAATCTGGTTTGGTAAACAAAACATCTCTTTTATTAATGCCACACCAGTACATATATCATCTGAAAAACTACACAAGGACAGGATACACAAAAACGATAAATTAACTCATATACTAGTATGTACATTGTACGTGGTTATATTCCTTGAGTTTGCAGATACATTTCATTAATTGTGTACATATGTTGGTCTAGAATAATTTATCAAATCGTTTTGTCTTATAGATAGTTGGAGCTGACCAACCTCTTGCTTTATCCTTTTAATGGGCGCCATTCAGGTTAACAAAGTGATTAGGTACAACGGTACAAGGGATTGTCAGCTCACAGGCATACATTCCTTTCAGTAGATCACGAAGATGGTCACTCACAGCTAAGCTGCAGGTTAAAATATGACTGTTTGATATAGGAATGTAGCTTGTGGCACCATGTCCTGGCCGAGTTAATGCGTTTGATGTACTTTTTGTACGTATGTATGAGGGCGTGAGCACGTTAGTCTGTGAGTGATGTGGGGGTGACGGATGCAAACGTCTGTTATTTTTCGTTCAATCTGTTTAGAAAACACCATTACATGAGGAGTGGGGACACACTGAGTATCGTGTAACTATAAGTAGGGATTCCCTGGATACAGCTTCAGACGATGGTCTGGTATTGAATGAGAATGATGGGACTGAGATACAACCTCACGTCTGACACGAATGTCAACTAACGAAAAAAGTATTCCCTTTCTGAAATGTAAAAACATATCTATCCATTTCGACAAGTCAGTATTGTTAATAACCGTCTCTTGTTTCTCCGCCCACCCCCTGTGCCCGCCTTGCCAATGGAATTCCTACCACAAGAACGGAATAGTTTCGGAAATCATGAAATGAACAAACATTTGATTGATTTTTAAAGTGAGCGGTCTGTCACTGGTGTGAGGACTTATGCTTTGCTATAGAAGCTGGCGTTCTCTTCGTTATGGAGATACGAAATAATATACTTCATGCGTTTGCTCTTGAAATGCTGTGATTTACATGGAATGATCATTTAAAAGAAACTTGATGCCACCAATGTATTCTACGTATTGTTTGCTATGGTTCTCACGGTGTTAATTGTATCTCGTTCAGGCCTTTCGTGGACGTTTGGGTGATGATGGGTAGCCAAGTGGTTTAAGTGTTTGCTTGTCCCAACAAAGTACTTAGTACACTTCCCAAGTGGTTACGAGAAACCCACTGCAATGGCATCTTTCTGAATAATCTCCATCCAATCATTTATATCCAGATTCAATTACGAAAAAGACTAGCCTCCATCTGTGTAAATATGAATTATTTTCAGGGCTTGTGCTGTCGAAAGATCGTTTTGAGAAGAACTCTAAATAGACGTTGACATTTTGTCTTCACCTAATTCCCTTCCATGAGACTGAGCTGGGCACTGTCATAGTTGTATCCAAGAATGTTCATCTAGATAAGTATGTTGTAACATGATGTCAATGTACAGGTATCGTTTCTCGTCTTCATTCCAGTTAAAAGGTTTGGAACATAATGTGATATATTTCCTTACGGTGCCTAAACTTGTGTTGTGCTGTCCATTTGTGAAACTGATAGTATTTTGTGACTTGTGAGTAATCTCTGGATACAAACCGTGTATACCACTGAATTTCCACATAAATCCTTCATTTTCTTATAATTTGAAATTCAACGAAGTTCATCAAATCTGAAGCCATTGCCAGTATCCTGCCTCTGTACTCATTTACTTAAAATCAGTTTTGGAAATATCAACTATTATACATTTTGTGGCTAGTATACTCTATTCTGTAACAAATCAACTTCTTAACAGTTAAATAACACGTACTTAGTGTCATGCACCTAGTGAGCATCATGCTCAGTATGATCTAAGCTATTTTTACACACATCGTCAGTATCATGCATGTACTCGGTATCTTTCATCTCATCAGAATTATGCCTTAGTATCAAGCAGTTTGTAGAATCATGCACAGTACTAGTATAATCCATGTCTTCATTATCACCTGATTGTTTTTATATTGTCTGCTTGTCAGCAGCAGGTAATAAATATCAGCTACTTAAATATCTGGGCTACTTATTATCTGATACTTAGTGTGAGGTACTCAGTCAATCTCAGCCATACAGTCAATATCTGCATAACAAATATCTGAACCTTAACCAATATCTGTGTATCTTCAATACATGCTAAACACTATCACCTACCACGTCAGTAACGACTCTGTAGTCAGCTTCAGCTACTTGGTCAAAATATCCCACTGAGTATCAGCTACGTATACAGTTTTAGCTCCACTGCCAGTATAAACCTACTGAATCAGTAACAGCTATATAGTCAGTATCAGCTGTTTGGTCAATGTTTTAAATTAAGTGAGGATCAGTTAAGTATTAAGCATTTTAGCTGCTAACCATTATAAGCTACCGTGCCAGTGTGGGCTGTTATGTATTTCTCGTCAGTTTACTTCAGTAAGGACCATTTAGTCAGTATAATCTGCTTGATCAATATCTAGTATTAGCTACGTACTCAGTATCAGTTGTTGGGTTAGTATCGTCTATGATGTCAGTTTCAAACACTCCAGTATCCAGCACTGAGCTAAATCCAGTCCCTTAGCCAGTCTTAGGTCTTCTATTGACAGTCAGTAGGTTGAAATCATATTCACTAACGGGCACAGCTATGTGGACACAACAGCTCCAAACTGAAATGTAATTTGCTTTATGTCAAGGGCTATATGTTTTATGACTTCAGTGCCTGCTACATGCCGCTTATATGTAAGACAACGCCTGCTTCGTGTACAACGCGACATATCCACAGTGGGGTGCAGGTGTCGAGATGCTCCATAACCCATAACCACTACATGTTGAAGTGTGGCTAAACGTAATGCTAATGTATGTACATATTCTGATATCCTAAAGCCATTTAAGAGTTTGTCAGCATCAATTATTTTACATCCATATAATTTGCACTCCTCAAAAGCGACAGGATCTGCAGGCCATTGTTTTAAACAGGCATTTGGTCTGATTGGAATGTTGGTCGCTCAGTACCATCGGTCTTTTGCTCGTGTCAAACGGCAACGGCCTTTGACCTTTTGGAATGTCTTTAAACATTAAGCTTACTCGACGTGAATAAAGTTAAAGAATAGACAGTTTTCTTTGGGTCACTCTGGTTCAATATTCATACATTTTGGATCTGTAAGGCAGAGATGTTGTCTCCCGATGGAAACGTTGTGCATTAATTAGTCTGGCCTGTATCATAGGGTTCTTTTCAGACAGGTGCAAATATATTGATCAGTCGTTTAATAGGATTAACAGCTAAGCATGTGATGGTTTCTTCAACAAACAAATGTAACAACCATATTATTTTCCCGTCGTCAGAGAAAACTTGATTAACGGAAGACTTCGGTTCGACAAAAGTTCCTAGACTCTGCTGTTGTCATCGATCTGCAGAACAAAATCTCACACGGTGACCACGTTCGTAAAAACAATGGTGGCTGGAGGTTTAATTTTGATTAAGACGTGAAATCGAGGTGTCCAAACAAAAAAAACCCCTGAGAGATGGTTTGAGGCGCATTTTTGAATCTTGGAAAATATTGATATTGTCAGATACGCGAAGATTGAGTGAAGCACGTGCCGTGTGTCTCCACTTGCAATGGTACATTGGGCTTTCCATATTCCAGGTAATCAGATAATTTTGATGCATTGCACTTTTCATATCTCGATCTCTGCACATACAGAATAAGCGCTCAGCTGTATGAGTGCGAATGAGTGAACTAATATTAAGCTTTCAACATAAGTCTCCAGCAGTAGCATATTGAGGAGAATGAGTTCCATTCATTGCATCAGTGTTGGGAATCGAACAACAGTTTGTGGCGTGGCGAACATCTCAACTACTAGGTTACTTATAATTCTGAGTGAAATACACAAAATGCCCATTATATGATAACAAAGCGATAAAGAATGTGAACGGAGGTTGGCATTTACTTCAATTCAGCCTGAAAGTCAATACTGTATTATTTCCTGTTGTATTGCGTTTTTCTTGTTTCTCTTTACGCAGGCCTGCATATGATAGCAAAGTCTGAATAATTGAGTCTGGACGAGATTAACCAGGTCACCGAGCCTTACTCAGAAGCATGTAGACAAGAAGCTAGGTGTTATTATAGACCACCAATATTGTTGTCGTTAATTATTAATGATATAGTGGATGTAATTTCTACTGTTTATCGCTTGGGTCTTGTTATTTCTTATTCGCGGTTTTTTCTCTTGTTATTTGCCGACGACATGATCCTCTTCAGTAATAGTATTAAATGGTTACAAGATGGTTTGGATGTATTGTATATTTATTGTTCAAAATTTAAATTGATTATTAGTAATGAAAAAACTAAGCTTGTGTTACCAGGTATATTTTCTGCTATTTGTATTATCATTGTTTAAGTTATAGTTATTACAGGGTCACAATGTTTAGAGTTTTGAGTGATAGATATTGTGGGCCACATTTCTTATCACGGTTATAGTATTTTGGCGGGAGGTCTTTTAAGGTAGCGTTTTGGCGTCCTCTTTAGTAAAAGTATTAAAGGGTCACGATATGATTTGGATATGATGTATATTTATTGTTCAAAATGGATATTGACTATTAATGCTGAAAAAAACCCCTAAGATTGTTACTTTTCTCAAAGGAAGTAGACAGGCAAAGTAAGAAGTTTGGGCATATTATGCTTCAAATATTGAGGTTATTAGTAATTGTAAGTATCTTCTTTAATATTTATAATAGGTGTAAGTTTCACCCTGGCCGAGAAAAGGTCAAGGTCAAAAGGCAGTTGTTTCTTTATCCATTGATTGATATATTGCTTCTGATGTACAATATCAGTTATGTCAATCAGTTGTTTGCCCCATTCTGTAAGGTTTTGGTTTCTATGGAAGCCGGTGCCATTGAAATGGCACATTTGAAAATTATGAAATATGTTCTATATTTAAGAAATGTCAACATCGTCATCATGTCTATATAGAGAACTGGGTGCATAACCTCTGAAAGTTTTACGTCTTGTACTATCAAATATTCGATTAAGCGTTTAAGAAGTAATCCAATAGATATATTGTTCTGATATCAAATTCATTATTGCATAGTTTGAATGTAAATCTTTATGCTGAGATTTCGACAAGTTTGTTGAGAGATCCCCTTTTTATGTTCGGCTTTGGCTATATGTGAGCTGCTCAGTTTGTTCCCAATGGCAATGCCTTTGAGGAAGAATTTACACAGACAGTTAGAGATATATATTCCCAAATGTGGACACACCAGTTGTCAACTTTATGTGAAACCAGATTGTATCTTTCTTTTAAAGAAACTCTTTGTTACGAGAAATAATTTCCTGATATCGACATTAAAAAGTACAGAATTGCCACTTTGCTTATTTGTCCTAAGTAACAGGAAATACGTCGGCGTTATTTATCCTTAACTCTCCTAGAACATGCAAATATGTAATATGTTTGTCAGAATGCTGAAAAGTAAAAATGATGAAGTTCTGTTTAACTTTGCCAAATGTATTTATTGTGTTATGAATGAAAGAAATAAGCAGGAATTCTTATAAGTATATACTAATCAAACAGTTGCTCTTGGACAGTGTCATAATCATTGCGTATTAATAACAAGGACCACTATAATAAGATAAGCATCAATATCTATACGGGTATATTTTAGTATAATCCTGTCATGTGCTGAAGATCAATAAATTGTCAGTGACAGTATTATTTTGGGTTTTGACCTGATAAAGTCTTGTCTTGTCTTGTCCTGTCCTGATCAGAAATGGTTACCTTTTAAGTGAGTGAGTGAATAAAATTTGTCGTCGCTGTTGTCAATATTTCAACAGAAGCACACCAGAGGGACTACAGGAAATGGCTACACACATTCTGCTCGTGAGGAGAATCGAACCCAGGTTTTAGGCGAAACGTGCAAACCCTTTGACAATTGACATTGGCATTGCCCAAGTTACTTTTGAAGACAAGTGTGGTTTGTCATATGTGTTTATTGCTAATTTCGCGGGTTCCGCAGGTGTTTCATTGAATTACGTCATGATCGAAAATGTTTCATTCCTCTCTGTCTCTCCTCCCTCTGTCTCTCTCTCTCTCACTCTCTCACTCTCTCACACACTTCTCTATTCTCTCTGTCTCTGTCACATACACTCGCCCTCTCCTCTCTCTTTTTGACTCTCTCAGTATGCGTGTGTGTGTACTGCAATCAATGATAGATGTTGTACCATAACAGGTCTAATGAAGCTTTTAATGTTAACATCGAAACAACCATTAAAAGTATTGGTACCGAAAGTGACGAATGATTATCTCTCATGCAGTTTCTTCTGTTGCACATCAGTGAATGTCAAACATACATGTTGTGGTGCAGGTACATCGACTATTGTGACGCCGTGAGTTGATGCCAACAACGTTTCACTCTTATCTGAGCCGATATATCAGACTCAGCAGTAATGCGAGATCTCTGTTTTGTGGGAATCATGATGAATGTAACTTGTTTTAGTGTGTCACACTCAATACAGCATCTAGGTAAGGAGAAGGTAGAGTGTGTGTATGTGTGTGTGTCTCTTTTAGAGAGAGAGAGAGTATGTGTGTGTGTGTGTTGTGTGTGTGTGAATGTGTGTGTGTGTGAATGTGTGTGTGTGAGAGTGTAGATGATTACAAGTATGATGCTGTGTGTGTGTGTGTTTGTGCAATTGTATAGGACTGTGTGTTGTTGTGTGTGTGGGCTTCCGTGCGTGTGAGGGCGTGAGCGCATGTGTCTAGAACCGTCGTCAAGCTGTTTTCCGGAAGCTTGTATGAAATTGAATCCTGACCAAACAATTTGTCCTGATGTGGTGTTTTTCCCAATTTAAAAAAATGTTGAGCATACAACCTTTCAAAAATGACAGCATTGAGAATTAGCTAAAAAGAAAATTCCAGAAATTCGTGAAGAAAATAGTAAGTCTATTTTGACGTATGGAGATTTCTACAATGGTAAGCTGACATCCTTTTACGGAACCAGACCCTGAAACTACAGGAAACCGTCAGACAGCAAGCCAGCATATTACAGCCAAACTAGAAACTTATAAATAACCCTTAAACCAGTTCGTTATCATTACGAAATAAGAACTTAACGCTAACTATCTGGGCTGCTCGAGTTGCATGTGTGTTCCGACAAGTCTCTTTTGGAGCGTAATGGCGATAAAGTTAATTGTTGTTTATTGTAGTGTGAGCCCTCACTTCATCAGTGACACAAAAGTCTAGAACAGATACATCTATTGGTGGACAGGTCAACTTTCTTACTTTTCCGTGACGTCTTGTGGTTTGTGAGGGCCGAGCCTGTTTACAATGCAGTATCAGATATCACTCCGACTTATTCTGTTCATAGACACTCATGCGAGTATGATGAAGTAGTTCTGGGTTGAAATCATCACACTGCCTTGAAGACGGGAGGGCTGATGTACTTCTTGTTATCTGTTACTGGCCGTTTACAAAGGACAAGGCGGATGGTCCATGAATCCAGACAACACTAGTGTACGTTATTGATAGATTACACTGTCGTACTCCATGAGCTTAAAGAAGCACGTCAATGATTACACGATACCATGTAGAAAGTCTTCAGATGCAACATATGTCATAATTGGGATTTCACTTTCTTAGTAAAGTACACATTCTTGTACTTTTTTGCTTGAGTCCCATCCGGGATTCGAACCTGCACCCTCACCTCATCTTACCTCGTCTCTCGCAAACCTAGTCATTCGTTTTGTAGTGTAAGCTCACATGAAGTACTGGTACTACACCAGAAAATCCAGTGACTGACAACATGCACATTGAATCCTGTCTTTTAAATACGATGACCTGACCTTTTAAATATAATCAGTCTATGGATCATTTCAGTGTGTGTATGTTTAGTGTTTTTTTTTAATAAAAGAAATGAATTACATCTTACATAAATCTATGTCTGAAATGTTTATACAAACTTTAACAATATGCCCCAAAACACGGTGTCAGTGATTTAGTTCAATTATGAGGTCTTCCTTCATTCTGATTGGTTACACTCGTCCTTCATTCTACTAGGTTACACTCGTCCTTCATTCTACTAGGTTACACTCGTTTTCTTCTCAAGTTATTTTGGCAAAAACATATCCACGCAAAATACCACCTTGAGATATTCTACATAATATACATCCTTTAATGTCAGACCCAAAAGCTTTTAGGGTTAAGATTTGTCCTCAGCAAACCATGCTTGCGGTAAAAGACGACTAACGGGATCGAGTGGCTGACTTGGTGGACACATGCCATCGTGTCACCATTGTTCAGGTCGAGCTGTTGATCACTTGATTGACTCGATTATACCTATAATAGTTTGGATGTGGCCTTCGACAAAAAACATAGACGCACCCAAATCAAAAGTGTTTCGCATCAGTTTACACGTCGTGTCAGGTTAAAAAGAAATCTATACATAAGAAATATGTGTGGCACCAGTATGCAACAACGAAATATTCTATAATTACCAATTGTATTCTGAAATTAACTAAGCGCATATATCAATAGAAATATCTCCAAAACAAATTAAAGCAATGCGAGGCGGTAAAAAGTATTCAGAGTGACAAATACAAGTTCAGTGGTACAATGATAATATGACTTAATGCTTTTGTATATGGTTTAACATACCTTTATTCTCAGAGAATCTGGTTTGGTAAACAAAACATCTCTTTTATTAATGCCAAACCAGTATATATAGCATCTGAAAAACTACACAGGACGGGATACACAAAAACGATAAATTAACTATTATACTAGTATGTACATTGTACGCGCTTATATTCCTTGAGTTTGCAGATACATTTAATTAATTGTGTACATATGTTGGTCTAGAATAATTTATCAAATCGTTTTGTCTTATAGATAGTTGGAGCTGACCAACCTCTTGCTTTATCCTTTTAATGGGCGCCATTCAGGTTAACAAAGTGATTAGGTACAACGGTACAAGGGATTGTCAGCTCACAGGCATACATTCCTTTCAGTAGATCACGGAGATGGTCACTCACAGCTAGGCTGCAAGTTAAAATATGACTGGTTGATATAGGAATGTAGCTTGTGGCACCATGTCCTGGCCGAGTTAATGCGTTTGATGTACTTTTTGTACGTATGTATGTGGGCGTGAGCACGTTAGTCTGTGAGTGATGTGGGGGTGGCGGATGCAAACGTCTGTTATTTTTCGTTCAATCTGTTTAGAAAACACCATTACATGAGGAGTGGGGAAACACTGAGTATCGTGTAACTATAAGTAGGGATTCCCTGGATACAGCTTCAGACGATGGTCTGGTATTGAACTAGAATGATGGGACTGAGATACAACCTTACGTCTGATACGAGTGTCAACTAAAGAGAAAAGTATTCCCTTTTTGAAATGTAAAAACATATCTATCCATTTCGACAAGTCAGTATTGTTAATAACCGTCTCTTGTTTCTCCGCCCACCCCCTGTGCCCGCCTTGCCAATGGAATTCCTACCACAAGAACGGAATAGTTTCGGAAATCATGAAATGAACAAACATTTGATTGATTTTTTAAGTGAGCGGTCTGTCACTGGTGTGAGGACTTATGCTTTGCTATAGAAGCTGGCGTTCTCTTCGTTATGGAGATACGAAATAATATACTTCATGCGTTTGCTCTTGAAATGCTGTGATTTCCATGGAATGATCATTTAAAAGAAACTTGATGCCACCAATGTATTCTACGTATTGTTTGCTATGGTTCTCACGGTGTTAATTGTATCTCGTTCAGGCCTTTCGTGGACTTTTGGGTGATGATGGGTAGCCCATTGGTTTAAGTGTTTGCTTGTCCCAACAAAATACTTAGTACACTTCCCAAGTGGTTACGAGAAACCCACTGCAATGGCATCTTTCTGAATAATCTCCATCCAATCATTTATATCCAAATTCAATTACGAAAAACACTAGCCTCCATCTGTGTAAATATGAATTATTTTCAGGGCTTGTGCTGTCGAAGGATCGTTTTGAGAGGAACTCTAAATAGACGTTGACATTTTGTCTTCACCTAATTCCCTTCCATGAGACTGACCTGAAAACTGTCATAGTTGTATCCAAGAATGTTGATGTCAATGTACAGGTATCGTTTCTCGTCTTCATCCCAGTTAAAAGGTTTGGAACGTAATGTGATATATTTCCTTACGGTGCCTAAAAATGTGTTGTGCTGTCCATTTGTGAAACTGATAGTATTTTGTGACTTGTGAGTAATCTCTGGATACAAACCGTGTATACCACTGAATTTCCACATAAATCCTTCATGTTCTTAAAATGTGAAATTCAACGAAGTTCATAAAAAAACTGAAGCCATTGCCAGTATCCTGCCTCTGTACTCATTTACATAAAATCAGTTTTGAAAATATCAACTATTATAAATTTTGTGGCTAGTATAATCTATTCTGTAACAAATCAACTTCTTAACAGTTAAATAACACGTACTTAGTGTCATGCACCTAGTGAGAATCGTGCTCAGTATGATCTTAGCTATTTTTACACACATCGTCAGTATCATGCATATAGTCGGTATCTTTCATCTCATCAGAATTATGCCTTAGAATCAAGCAGTTTGTAGAATCATGCACAGTACTAGTATAATCCACGTCTTCATTATCACCTGATTGTTTTTATATTGTCTCCTTGTCAGCAGCAGGTAATAAATATCAGCTACTTAAATATCTGGTCTACTTATTATCTGATACTTAGTGTGAGGTACTCAGTCAATCTCAGCCATACAGTCAATATCTGCAAATATCTGAACCTTAACCAATATCTGTGTATCTTCAATACATGCTAAACACTATCACCTACCACGTCAGTAACGACTCTGTAGTCAGCTTCAGCTACTTGGTCAAAATATCCCACTGAGTATCAGCTACGTATACAGTTTTAGCTCCACTGCCAGTATAAACCTACTGAATCAGTAACAGCTATATAGTCAGTATCAGCTGTTTGGTCAATGTTTTAAAACTAAGTGAGGATCAGTTAAGTATTAAGCATTTTAGCTGCTAACCAGTATAAGCTACCGTGCCAATGTGGGCTGTTATGTATTTCTCGTCAGTTTGCTTCAGGAAAAAACATTTAGTCAGTACAATCTGCTTGGTCAGTAGCTAGTATTAGCTACGTACTCCGTATCAGCTGTTGGGTTAGTATCGTCTATGATGTCAGTTTCAAACACTCCAGTATCCAGTACTGAGCTAAATCCAGTCCCTTAGCCAGTCTTAGTTCGTCTAGTGACAGTCCGTAGGTTGAAATCATATTCACTGACAGGCACAGCTATGTGGACACAACAGCTCCAAACTGAAATGTAATTTGCTTTATGTCAAGGGCTATATGTTTTATAACTTCAGTCCCTGCTACATGCCGCTTATATGTAAGACAACGCCTGCTTCGTGTACAACGCGACATATCCACAGTGGGGTGCAGGTGTTGAGATGCTCCATAAACCATAACCACTACATGTTGAAGTGTGGTTAAAACGTAATGCTAATGTATGTACATATTCTGATATCCTAAAACTATTTTAGAGTTTGTCAGCATCAATTATTTTACATCCATATAATTTGCACTCCTCAAAAGCGACAGGATCTGCAGGCCATTGTTTTAAACAGGCAATTGGTCTGATTGGAATGTTAGTCGCTCAGTACCATAGGTCTTTTGCTCGTGTCAAACAGCAACGGCCTTTGACCTTTTGGAATGTCTTTAAACATTAAGCTTACTCGACGTGAATAAAGTTAAAGAATAGACAGTCTTCTCTGGGTCACTCTGGTTCAATATTCATACATTTTGGATCTTTAAGGCAGAGATGTTGTCTCCCGATGGAAACGCTTTGCATTGATTAGTCTGGCCTGTATCATAGGGGTTCTTTTTAGACAGGTGCAAATATATTGATCAGTCGTTTAATAGGATTAACAGCTAAGCATGTGATGGTTTCTTCAACAAACAAATATAACAACCACATTATTTTCCCGTCGTCAGAGGAAACTTGATTAACGGAAGACTTCGGTTCGACGAAAGTTCCTAGACTCTGCTGTTGTCATCGATCTGCAGAACAAAATCTCACACGGTGACCACGTTCGTAAAACACAATGGTGGCTGGAGGTTTAATTTTGATTAAGTCGTGAAATCGAAGTGTCCAAACAAAAAACAAACAAAAAATGAGAGATGGTTTGCGGCGCATTTTTGAATCTTGGAAAATATTGATATTGTCAGATACGCGCAGGTTGAGTGAAGCACGTGCCGTGTGTCTCCACTTGCAATGGTACATTGGGCTTTCCATATTCCAGGTAATCAGATAATTTTGATGCATTGCACTTTTCATATCTCGATCTCGGCGCATAGAGAATTAAGCGCTCAGCTGTATGAGTGCGAATGAGTGAACTAATATTAAGCTTTCAACATAAGTCTCCAGCAGTAGCATATTGAGGAGAATGAGTTCCATCCATTGCATCAGTGTTGGGAATCGAACAACAGTTTGTGGCGTGGCGAACACCTCAACTACTAGGTTACCTATAATTCTGAGTGAAATACACAAAATGCCCATTATATGATAACAAAGCGATAAGGAATGTGAACGGAGGTTGGCATTTACTTCAATTCAGGAGTGTGCAAAAATACCATTTATTGATAGGAAATGTCCCTTTTGTCCGCATGATATTGAAGACGAGTATCATATATTACTTATTAAAGTAACAGGAAATACGTCAGCGTTATTTATCCTTAACCCTCCTAGAAAATGCGAATATGTAATATGTTTGTCAGAATGCTGAAAAGTAAAAATGATGAAGTTCTGTTTAACTTTGCCAAATGTATTTATTGTGTTATGAATGAAAGAAATAAGCAGGAATGCTTATAAGTATATACTAATCAAGCAGTTGCTCTTGGACAGTGTCGTAATCATTGCATATTAATAACAAGGTACACTATAACAAAATAAGCATCAATATCTATACGGGTATATTTTAGTGTTTATTCTTGCTCTTGGACAGTGTCATAATCATTGTATATCAATAACAACTTATACTGTGTGTATAATACTGTCATGTGCTGAAGATCAATATATTGTCAGTGACAGTATTATTTTGATTTTTGACCTGATAAAATCTGGTCTTGTCTTGTCCTGTCCTGATCAGAAATGGTTACCTTTTAAGAGAGTGAGTGAATAAAATTTGTCGTCGCTGTTGGCAATATTTCAACAGTAGCACACCAGAGGGACTACAGGAAATGGCTACACACATTGTACTCATGAGGGGAATCGAACCCAGGTTTTAGGCGAAACGAGCAAACCCTTTGACAATTGACATTGGCATTGCCCAAGTTACTTCTGAAGACAAGTGTGGTTTGTCATATGTGTTTGTTGCTAATTTCGCGGGTTCCGCAGGTGTTTCAGTGAATTACGTCATGATCGAAAATGTTTCATTCCTCTCTGTCTCTCCTCCCTCTGTCTCTCTCTCTCTCTCACTCTCTCACACACTTCTCTATTCTCTCTGTCTCTGTCACATACACTCGCCCTCTCCTCTCTCTTTTTGACTCTCTCAGTATGCGTGTGTGTGTACTGCAATCAATGATAGATGTTGTACCATAACAGGTCTAATGAAGCTTGTAATGTTAACATCGAAACAACCATTAAAAGTATTGGTACCGAAAGTGAATATCTCATGCAGTTTCTTCTGTTGCACATCAGTGAATGTCAGACATACATGTTGTGGTGCAGGTATATCGACCATTGTGACGCCGTGAGTTGTTGCCAACAACGTTTCACTCTTATCTGAGCCGATATATCAGACTCAGCAGTAATGCGAGATCTCTGTTTTGTGGGAATCATGATGAATGTTACATGTTTTAGTGTGTCACACTCAATACAGCATCTAGGTAAGGAGGAGGTGGAGTGTGTGTATGTGTGTGTGTCTCTTTTAGAGAGAGAGAGAGTATGTGTGTGTGTTGTGTGTGTGTGAATGTGTGTGTGTGTGAATGTGTGTGTGTGAGAGTGTAGATGATTACAAGTATGATGCTGTGTGTGTGTGTGTTTGTGCAATTGTATAGGACTGTTTGTTGTTGTGTGTGAGGGCTTGCGTGCGTGTGAGGGCGTGAGCGCATGTGTCTAGAACCGTCGACAAGCTATATACCGGAAGCTTGTATGAAATTGAATCCTGACCAAACAATTTGTCCTGATGTGGTGTTTTTCCCAGTTTAAAAAAATGTTGAAAATACAACCTTTCAAAAATTACAGCATTGAGAATTAGCTAAAAAGAAAATTCCAGAAATTCGTGAAGAAAATAGTAAGTCTATTTTGACGTATGGAAATTTCTACAATGGTAAGCTGACATCCTTTTACGGAACCGGACCCTGAAACTACAGGAAACCGTCAGACAGCACGCCAGTATATTACAGCCAAACTAGAAACTTATAAATAACCCTTAAACCAGTTCGTTATCATTACGAAATAAGAACTTAACGCTAACTATCTGGGCTGCTCGAGTTGCATGTGTGTTCCGACAAGTCTCTTTTGGAGCGTAATGGCGATAAAGTTAATTGTTGTTTATTGTAGTGTGAGCCCTCACTTCATCAGTGACGCCAAAGTCTAGAACAGATACATCTATTGGTGGACAGGTCAACTTTCTTACTCTTCCGTGACGTCTTGTGGTTTGTGAGGGCCGAGCCTGTTTACAATGCAGTTACTTCAGATATCACTCCGACTTATTCTGTTCGTAGACACTCATGCGAGAGGTAAAGTCATGATGAAGTAGTTCTGGGTTGAAATCATCACACTGCCTTGAAGACGGGAGGGCTGATGTACTTCTTGTCATCTGTTACTGGCCGTTTACAAAGGACAGAGCGGATGGTCCATGAATCTAGGTACCAGTGTCCTTACTTGTGGCCTTCGACAAGAAACAGACACAAGTCAGTGGTGTTTGGTGTCGATTTACAAGTTGCATGAAGTTAAATAGAAATCTGTACATAAGAAAATATGTGTGGAAGAAAGAAATGTTATTCAATCACCAGTTGTATTCTGAAATTAACTAAGTCCACATATCTGTAGAAATTACTGCTAGGCGGCAGGAAATAGTTATAGTGACAGTAGATTCAAGTACAAGTACAATAGTAATATGATATCAAATAGGCGATTATGGCATTAAAGATAGTGGTACTGATATTCACCTTGCGTCCAAGCTTCCTTACTGGTCTTGGTGCCAATTGATCCTAATCCATGGTATGAAGTAGGGACCATTATGTTCTTATTGGCGTTGTTGGTGACTGGGGATATATAGCACTGATAGTATCCTCCGACCTTTACATAGAAACAGGCGTTATTTCTCACAGCAATGCATAACTTACTTGTAAAACAATAATGAACAATATCTTCTTCACTATCCACTTTCGAGGTAGCAGAGCGGGTCTAGGTCTAGGGAATCTTTCGCCCCCCTCTTAAATGATTCATGATTCCTGAAAGTAAAATGACGACATTGCTAAACGTCCAATTTTGTGTAAAATATTAGTTTTTTTCCTGGCACGTTTGGCCAATTAGTTTCAGTTTTTTAAAAAAAAAGACGTAGCTTTGAACAAAATGGTAGCATCTGCACACAATGTTCTGAACTAAACTTTATGAATAATGTATGTTTAGACATACCTGTATACATGCAAGACAACAGTTTGTTCAGTTGACAATCCAGAAATTGTACATCAGATACATGAAATCTTACTCACTCACTTTTCTCATTGCAACTTGACAAGATAATAATGTCATCTGCACACAATGTTCTGAACTAAACTTTATGAATAATGTATGTTTAGACATACCTGTATACATGCAAGACAACAGTTTGTTCAGTTGACAATCCAGAAATTGTACATCAGATACATGAAATCTTACTCACTCACTTTTCTCATTGCAACTTGACAAGATAATAATGTCAAACAGAAAAATTTCTTTATCTAGGATCAGCCATGAAATTAACATATTTACAGTTCCAAAGGAATATAAAAAATGATTTGACTACATTATACGCTTTCAGCAGTACTTGAATCTGCTCAAGTATTTCTAGAGTTGACAGAGCATGGAATTGGCATCAAAGGTGTGCTTCTATATGTGTGCAGTATTGTCAGATCAGACGTTCAGTACTCATTGTTGCACGTGACCTAATTTTTCACCAATCTATGTTTTTTGCGCATTGTGTATTCACTGTTATGTGAGTCGATTGAATGCGGTGCATTTTCTAATGAAGTCTTTTGTTCGTTAGTTATCATTAGGTATTGCACCATATTCCTTCATTTCAAAGGGTTCCGGGTAGTCTATGTCAATACCACGGATTCCCTTTCATGTGTATCAGTGGTTGTTGCAATCATGTGTCATTTGCAATTGGTATATCTTTCTGGTACCAATAATCTGTCTGGCGGGCTGCCTGCAATCTATGCGTCACTTAGGTTTGGATTTCAGTGCAGCGGTGAGGATATGTGACACTCAAAATGGGGCTTTCTACCGACTGTATTGTGGCCATATCCCCTATAGATGCAGATCTGATGCATAGAAAGAAGTTCCACACATTTTGAAAAGGCGAATTTACTATAAAGTCAACTTTTATATCAAACAAATGCGATATTTTCTTACCACCCTACAAACAATCATATATTTATTGAAAACGTTGAGTAAGAAAGGAGTCTAGGTCATGCATTTTCAGACAAAGTAAACGATTGTTCGCAGGTAGGAAGTTCTCAATCAATGGTATTGACTGGTATCCATGGTGTAAGCGATTCTTCACGATTCTTCACGATTCTTCACGATGTGTGCATGTGGGGAAAGCATTACATTGATGCTGTGTACCGTGAGGTTGTCTTAATGAACAATTATGTGGAATACCGGCTGGGACAGGCTCACGCAATAAGGCGAAAGGGTTGTTTTATCACGTGCTTGCCTCAAAGTGGCCTTGGTATTTTACGACATCCTGTCGGCGCGACGCAAGTGTCTCCTCCAGTTTTTTCGTCATTAAGTAACAACATTCCCTCTCCCCATTTTTTTCCTCCACTCCCATCTTTACCCCTTCCTCAGCCCCCAACCCTTTTTCTCGCCCACCCACCCTATTTCAGTTTTGTTCTACTCATAGTTTTCCCTCGTTTCATTAATTTTCATTAAAAACGTCTATAAATCTGTAGCAACAACCAATGATAACAGGGATAGGGATAGGGATAACATTTTCGTGTCAAAAGCTAAGAATTTCTTCAGTGAGTTTTATAGAGTTAAATTATCACCGGTGCTTTCTCAGCGTCTGCAGCTCCATCTTTGCGCCCCTCAAGTTTCACCCAGTCACTCATCTAGAGGGAGGACACACACACCCTCTCTTTGGTCAAGTCTCGTTCCGCAGTTTATTTTGCAATATCTGTATCTCCTTGTTCCTTCCCCAATGTTTCATTCATCCTTTTACAGAAATAAAAAATAAACTGAACCAAGAATATAAAAAAGACGTCTACAGAATAAGCTAACGTGTCCATCAAGTCTATCATACTTCGGTACATTGTTCCACTTTAGCATACAAGTAGATAGCGACAGAATAGATCGCTAAGGCTGCCACACTGACAATTGAAGTTTCATTCCCACGAAAATAATACAAAACGTTTTATCATTACAACGTAAATTATACACTGAACGATTGAAAATACTCTTACCTTTGTGGACCTATTAACATCCAGGACGTTCTGTATGTATATTTAGCAACAAATACTAACTATTTAAAGCGGCATCATAAATTAATACATGATATAGAACGATACCAAGCGTCTCATTAGTAAAATTGCCTAAAATAAGTAACAGTTAGAGAAAATATGTTCATATTTTTTCCTTCTTATAATTCGCTCACCAGGTCTCTATCACAGTAAGGCTGGAAGCACATAAAAAGTGCGATGGCCAAACACCAGACAAGGCTGGATCCTTGTGTAGAACTATGGTCACACTTTCTGAAAGGTTAGAGACGTAATGTAGTTACTGAGCGGGAACTCCCCTAAGACACCAAGACCACCCTATCATCCAATAAAACTATTCTCCATTCTTTAGGCTGGGTTCTTATACGTCTAGACATTTATAGACACTAGACATTTGTATAGCGCCGATATCCAGTTAGCCAGTTCAACTGCCCAAGGGCCCTTTGTGTTTCCCTCGATCACTGGATGTCGATCACAACGGCACATAGTATTTTCAATCTCAACTCCCTGGGGATCATACAAGTCTTGCAGCCTACCAGGCGCACCGAGTTAATGTGTTTTTTTATGTGTCCATTTTTACTGCACGTTGCTGTACCCGTAACTAGGTGTTTGCACGCATTCGCATGGCCACCATTTGGTCGTCTACCAACGGATTCGTGGGTTCTTGTAAGTGGGTTGTGTACTGCACACTAGGGGTTGTGACAACACTGAAAGAGTCTGCACACAAAGTTGACGCCAAGGTTTTTTTTACATCCGGTCACAGGTGGGCTCGATCCCGGCATCTCCAAGCTCCAAGCTCTTACTAAAACGTCAATCTTCGTGGTGTACTCAAACGTCAATATTCGTGGTGTACTCAAACATCAACCTTCGTGGTGTACTCAAACGTCACTGCACTGAGCGTTGCAGATTGCAGTGGCGATTTGTTTTACTGGTTCCAATTACACACCCTGTATGGCAGAGGTTTGTCGATAATGGAATCAGGATTCGACAATCCAATGATTGATATTGTGAGCTAGTTCCACAATGTTTAAGAAGTCAGTGGCACGGTGCCATCAGGAGTCGCATGAGACGAATACACGTTCAACATCTGGTGAAAAAGTGATGTGGGGCATGTTCAAATCCTGGGTGGGACTCGACTAGTACTATAATTCGCATGTTACTAGGAAAGCGTAGCCCAAAATATAGCATGTGTTACACATCATTTTCGATCAAAAATAGTATGTTTGTACTGTATTATATTTCAACCACGTACTAATATTGTAGTCCATAAAACAGTACTTAAAATGCGTAATAGACAGAAAAGCAAAAGAAAGTATCAATGGAGTATTGAAACCTATATTTCATAAATATGCACCGAAGTCAAGTTAGAGGAAAACATGCATCGTGGTCATATACTCTGTTTTCCCCGATAAAGTATTGTTTGAGACTAAGTATTGAGTTGTTTGTGGAAAGGAAAGAGTTCGCACAGACACAACATAAATTGTCTGCTTGAATGGCAATCGTTCACATAGGTGCTATGGCTAGGTTAACGAGAGATCAACGAAAACAAGTCACTGGACACCTGGACGCTGGTCAACGTACTCGAGTCCGTTGCAGAGTGCGAACGGTAGCCCGTAGCAGACAGCGATACAACCCCAGTAACAGCACTGACGAACGACCATGTAGTGGTCAAAACCCTGTAACAACACCTCACAGGGCCGTCACATCGTCCATCAACACGTCTCGTTAACCTAACCACAGCTGTTGTGTTCAGAAAACATTGATTCTTCTTCATCTTTACTGAAAGTGTCTCTTGCAAAACGTAAAATCTTCTCGTACTGATATACTCAAAGATCCATGTGAAAAAATGTTACCGGGAACATGTATTAGTGCTTCAAAATCCATGTCTACTGTCAGGATGACCGGCAAAATCAGAGAGAAAGCCATCGGCAGTAGGCACATATGACGTCATGTCACATGACAACTGCTTCTGGTCATTAAATGTCCGGTGTTTCCTTAACAGGTGGAAGTACAAGTGCGGCTTTGCGTGTTTACTCCGATTTCACAAACTTTTTGTACAATTTTAATCATGGAAGGTGACTTTTGGAAAGCCCTTACCGTAATGAAAAGAAAAGTTGGTGCTGGTGTTCAGATGTAATTCGAAAAACATGCCTGAGTCAGCTTGCTTTCTTAGAGCCACTTAACACCAAAAGACAATTTCTACGAACAGTCTTCGACAGCCCGTTCTTGTATGAGGTTATTCATGGAATCGGATGGTGAAAGCTCGCTGATCTGGTTGATGCATGTCATCTTCTCCCATTTGAGTAGATCCACATTAATGACGCCAGTCACTGGATTATCTTGTCCCGACGCGATCATTTAGTCTAGCGTCATAAGGCTGGAATAGTACTGAGTGCGGCGTTAAAACAACTAACAAACAAAACAAAAACTATTCATCATTTGCTCGAAGACATATGTGTCAATGTTTAATTAAATTTGAAACTTATTGCGTTTTCCAACTTGAGAAACAGACTGGAAGATCAAAGGAGAGATTCATTGTAGGCATATGTCCACACTGACAGACTAACTCTTGGGGGATAACGTTCAAGTTTTGTTTTGAGTTCATGTCGGACGTCAATTAATGTATGATATCCCTCTGGGTCGGAGCCACTAACTTTTGACTCCAGAATAGATTGCAATAAATTTATTACATACTGAACAATTTATAGCAAGAAAAATACTTAAATAATCCCGGGTCACGCCAAAGACCCAAGTTCAGTTCTGCCACACGGGCACAATTTGAAGTCTATTTTTAATATCGTGGTATTGTATAAAATTAACCTCCATGTTCAAATCTGTGTGCAAGTGAATTGCGAAATTATGCATGAGTGCCATGAGGGTATTATTCTGAAACAAAAAATGTAACGATTTGATAAAGGTACTACGGTTGGGTTGCACCTGAAGTGTGCAGTCTTTCGGCGACTTTTTTCAGTCTAGCACACCTGTAACGCAATTTTAGGGCGTTTCGACCTTAGAATATACCGCAGCTAGTTGGAGGAAATCAGGCAGTCACAGGGTTCCATCAGTTTGTTCTCCCCAAAGAACAAACTGCTAAAATTCTAAAACACAACTGCTATTTGTTTCCAGATTTGCATTTATTTATCAGGGTCGTTTCTGTCAGGCGCTGACGTTGGTGTCCATAGAAGAACTGAGAAATAAGACGCTTAAAGTATTTTTCACTAACGTACCATTTATTGTCATTGCTAAGGGGAGGCAATGGCACTAGAAGACACGTCAAGACAGGAACTTGACAAATGTGTTATCAAGGTGAAGTCTTTTAAAAAATAACAAAGATGATAATTACATTTCATTTGTGATTTATTGAATCGGGTTACGTTTTCATACAGTCTGTCCTTGGCGTTCACCTGCTGAAGGAGCATCCATTACCCGTGAGACCTAGCTGACAAATATCTGACTCGATAAAGAAAAAATGTTATGGGAACATACTGAATACGTTTGTCAAATCGAAATTTAAATCTCCCATTAAACGGTGGACAGAGGCTCTATGACATGGCGGAATAGAACATTATTATCATTCTATTGTTGTAGGATATTTATATAACGCACATATTCCTATGTGCCCAGTGCGCTGGTATTTTCCTCCTCGATCGTTGGATGTCAGTCTCAACGGGACATCAATCTGGGCCCATTGAGTTCTTCTGGCTTTCTCATCCTAAAGAGGTACCCACTCACAGCCGGTTGGACCAGGACACTTAGTTACAGCACTTCCTCCAAGTTCACTGCATGTTGTTGTACTCGAGACTAAGTGTTTGCAAGTATTCATATGACCACAATCTGGTCAGATACCAACGGATCCATGGGTTCTTTCAAGAGCAAAGGGTTGCTGACTGTACACAAGGGGTGTGCTAATACTGAAAGAGTCTGGACACAAAGTTTGCAATCACAAGTGGATCACTGCCCTGACGCCTCAGACAGCTCGCCTACCTCGTCCCCAGACCATCCACAGTGGAGCTGGGTACCGATCCACAAATGCAGCACTACGACATTCATATGCTTATGATAAACTTTACAGCTATCGTAACGAACGCTGGTGGATCTGGACACTGGACCCAGGACCCTGTGACATTGACAGGAACCACGACCGGTTAAGACCCGGGTTGGAATTGGCCTTGAGCAATCTGGTTCGAGGCGACAAACGGGATCGGGTGGTCAGACTCGCTGACTTGGTTGACATATGTTTTTCTTGTCCCTTTTGTGTACACTGATGCCCATGCTTTTGGTCCCTGGACTGTCTCTGCCAGATTCGATTACATGTATTTACAGACCACCGACATATAGCTGGAACATTGGAGTATGACTTTAAACGGCTAGCAAATACAGGGACCGTATGAAGACTATATAGACGGTGAATTATTGGATTCTAAACACCACAGAGGGTTACAAACCTAGGACCTTAGTCTTTTCTCTACCCATCGTACCTGGGGCCAAAATGTAACTTTAATATTAATTTGACTTGATTTGACGAAAGCCACTCTCGTCACAATATACATGTGATCGGTATTACAAGGCTGAACCTGGCCTTGGCAACACTGCAGAAATTACAATAGACAAGTATCACACCTATATCAAATTCCTCACGATTGATTAACCTTTCCTTCTACTTTTCATACTTTTGATATACCTGCAAGTTGCCTTTTTGGTGAAGCTGTGTTCAAGTTATGTGACATTTACCTGTGCGATCAAGGATAACAATGACAAAGTCAATGAATGGGAAACGATTTCACATTTTGAATACTTTGCACTTTGAAAACCGATCGTACAGAAGTGTGAAAAAAGGGACAAAATTGGTCTCTCAAGAAGTCCGGGTTGGTTTTAACTTGACATGATCCCTTCGTCATGATTCTCAAAATTCAACTGTAAAGTTCAGAATGAGAATATTTATAGAGAGCTTTCCAATAATTGTAGTGTGCTCCTTTTGCATATTAGCACGTCAAGCCATAAATCGAAAGCTACATGTTTTTCCAATCGTCTCATATTGCGACAATGTCACGTGACACACCAAAGGCTAGAACATGTCGGCCTGGAACTGTGGCCCTCCAATGGCGACTACGTGGCCTTGGAAACCTTCAGATGCTTGTATTTCAAAAGACAAGCTCCAGTGAGTCAAGTATCTAAATATTATCCTGAGGAATTTATCCAATCGGATCGAAGATAGATTTCAACCAATTTGTGCGGTACTCGTGTCACGTGATCAAGGTAGCAGACGTCAAAGTCACCTCCGGCGTTTTTCGCAGCGGGAAAGTTAATTGATACTTCATGAGCGGTAATGCAAGTCCTCCCACATACAAACACATCACGTCAGAAGCCAGGGCATCGCTATTCACTAACAAATTAAAGAGGCTCCGATTCAATGTTTTATACGAAGCTTGTGATACTTATCACATTGATTGTCCCTGTTTGAGATAGCAGGGAACTGTCACGCATAGGAAGACAGAGTTGTAAACCTATTGTCCAAATTTACCCTTCAGTAATTAAATCCGCTAGAGAAAATCTTTATCTGGCTCACAAATACAAATTTACAGCCTTTTCATTGATATTTTTAAAAACAGGGCGGGGGACCATCACCAGCGAATGATTACTCCTTGACATTTTACGTTGCTAATGTAGGGTTCTATATTTAGCCCAATTCTGTTATCTTTAAAAAGGGGGTAGCTGCCCATGCCCTCGCTGACTGACCATCGGAACAGCAGAGGGGATACCATCTTAGCCATCAAGATGTGGAAGGTTAGTTAACTCTTGCATAGTCTACTGTAGGATTAACGATTGCTCTTGCTAATCCTGTGATGGCCTAACACCCAACGTGTTAATCCACTTTAAGAGGTGTACATAAACAGATGTTAAGTGCTTTGATTATCTTTTGATAAACTCCATATTTTATTCAGACATATTTATTGGGAAGAGTATGTGCAGACAGCACGCAATGTTGCAATGAAAAATGAGATAGTAATGATTTTGAACTAAAACAGGGATTTGCACCCGGGGCACTTTTTAACTAAAAGCCTTGCATGAATTTAACGTGCCAATATATCGTAACACCTGCCAACAATATACTTTGTTCTTTACTCTACTATTACTGATATATGACACCTTTCATAACAAGTAATTGTTACTGAAACCAATTGTGATAACGTGCTAGAACCATCATCGTTAATGGCTTGTTTGAAGTTGTAATAACTTCAAACATTCCCAAAACAATTGTTTGAAGCTGTAATGACTTCAAACATTCTCAAAATATATACACAGGTGGAAATGAAATATTCAACTGATAAACAGCAAAATCTTCCAACAGGTACACGTTTACAAAGATGGTCTGATTCCTGATTTAAACAGTGTGAATTATGTCCTTTGTTTGAAACTTTACAGAGATTTGTGCCATTAGTGCAATATGTGATATGTCCTTGTTTGGGATCTCGCTCGTCCAAGTTTGAATGCAAAACACATCCTAAACTTTGGAACATGGTTCACAATTCTCATTGTGTCCACATCAGAAACATAAATAGATTTGATATGAAATAGAAGCTACAGGCGTTTAATTCGTTAATGCATAAAGCATTTTTGTTCGCCTTGGGAGAACAGGTTCAAGAACGTGACGATAACAGTTTCTGCAAAGATTTTAAAATTACAATTTCTGATGTTTAATACAGTTGTAAATGCCGCGGTGAGGAGCAGGTGTGGAGGTGTGGAGCAGGTCGTTTTTGTCCCACTGTTCTTTATTTAGAACTGCAAAGAAATTTGAAATATTGTGTGAGAATAATAGAATATTTTCATGAAGTTGCCGAGAAGCCTTTGCGCAGCCGTACTGTCCTCTTGGGTTTCACCGAAGTGGTAAACCGCTAAGAGATACTTCGAGTTTTTCTTACACATTAAACTGACTTTAGTAAGAAGAAAACTGTAGAACGAACTAAACTCACTTACTGCTAGTACCATTATACCGTGTGTTGATATAATTAGTGTCGTTAAACTCACTTACTGCTAGTACCATTATACCGTGTGTTGATATAATTAGTGTCGTTAAACTCACTTACTGCTAGTACCATTATACCGTGTGTTGATATAATTAGTGTCGTTAAACTCACTTACTGCTAGTACCATTATACCGTGTGTTGATATAATTAGTGTCGTTAAACTCACTTACTGCTAGTACCATTATACCGTGTGTTGATATAATTAGTGTCGTTAAACTCACTTACTGCTAGTGTTGATATAATTAGTGTCGTTAAACTCACTTACTGCTAGTACCATTATACCGTGTGTTGATATAATTAGTGTCGTTAAACTCACTTACTGCTAGTGTTGATATAATTAGTGTCGGACCATAACTTTTGGGTTTGACGCCGAAATTTGAGCTGACCCGCTGTGGCATAAATGAAATTCTGTTCAAACCGAGGTTCAACCAAATTCACTCACTCCGTATATGCAATGACTAATGTTGGAGTTTTAGCATACTCAAATAAAGAGGGACTGAGAAATTAAGTGAAACATGATTGCCGTTCCGGGCTGCTCTCGGCAGAGAATTCTCACGAAATTGGAAAAGGTTTTGTCTGCTGTTTCAAACAACGATACGGACTGTATCAGACGAGGTATGGTTAAAGGTAGTTGCTATTTAAGCTACCAGAATGGATTCTTTATGTTTATTTTCACTTGTAACTGGACTTAACGTTTTGTCGAAGAAAAGACACATTTTCGTAACTGTACGAAACGTCTATTCACAGCAATGTCCATGCATCTTATGCATTGATTAGGAGTCACTAATAGATAGTAATGGCATCAGGTTGTGACGAAATGGTCAGTTCTTTTTGCCCCAATTTCCTGGCAACTGATAAACATCAGTGGAAGTTCTTTACGCAAGCACATTTATCGTGTGTCATTCTTATACACTGAACTTTAAACAATCTCTTTGTGGCATGCCTACTCCTATTATATATGAAAAGAATCCGATTAATGTCATAAGGATTTCTGAAAGGTTTTCCTATTCTCCGGACAGGACAGACTATCTACCAAACAACCTCAGTATCCTTTGTTATGAAACAAACTATATTGATAACTGTATGAGCATATCACGAAGCGACGTTAAGGTGTAGATTGTTATGCCGTTGTCGTGTTACTCAAGTTACTAGAAAATACCGATCACACAAATCAAAATGTATTGATTTTAATCCTTATATCCTGGTGTCCAAGACATTTGTACATTTCATTCATATATTCTGATGAAGAACTGAAAGCAGTTAAACCGAATTGTCATTATATTATGACTTGATATACATCGGGCAAGCAACAAAACGTTGCAAGTGGAACAGGTTAACTAAAACCCTCTGTCTGCACAGGTATAAACTATCTCTTTAACTTCGAATAGTGATATTGTAGTGGCAGTATACAGTGAACAGGATATGAAGTAGGCATTGTTTCTCCGAAAGAGAGAAATGAGCTTGCCTTGGTATCATTCGAAGATCTATTAACCAAGTGAGTTTACTCTTTGAATGATGTACTGTGCACGTTAACATATTTTGGTATTTCCTTCAACGACCCATCTTACTAATGTGGGTACTTTGCGATATTGTACATTATTGAAACTACAATTTGTTCGATGAATAATAACTTGCTAAAATCTAAGACAATAGGCATGCAACGTATGTTTATATTGACCAGCGCTGAGTCCCAGAAACAGAGATATGTTGTTTAAAGATACACATCTTCAAAGCAATAAAAAAAGAACGACAAAAACAATTTAAAAAAAAATCAAAATGAACTTACATCGGTACAAGTCTCAGGTTCTATAGCTGAGGTAATCCAGATAGCTTATTATTTCAAAATAGAAGTTGAACTCCGTTCCCAGTTTGTTCACTTGGCTTTAGTATACCGACCAATTCCTGCCTTAAACAAGTCTTTTTGTATTACTCTTTATAATAACCTACCGATACGCTTATATTTGTTGAAAACAACTCCATCCTGCTAAGTTACAACTGCTTATATTAATGAGATACACTTCAAAATGCCCTTAAACCAGACTACACCAAACTGCTACTTTGAATCAATAGTGAAATTTAGATGCCAGATGCCTTTAAGGACGGTGCGGTCTCTAAACGCAACTTACATATACAGCGAGGCCCATTAGGGAAGTCCAGGGTCGCTAAAATTGATCCCCTGTGCACTCCACATCCACTCTGAGCCCTCTATCAATTTTAAAACAACTTGTACGGCATGGATGCTCATCTGCACCATAATGGGTAGGTTAAAGCAAACTGAAGTAGAGCTATTTGACATAGTGAATGCACATGTGCATCTGTTCCCTGATACAAACATATTGCCAAAACAATGCATTCTTACCAAACATTACAAAGTTACACAGATCGATATTTAACTATGAAAATATCAGTAAACCTCCTTAGGGGCTAGATATTGTAACTTGACAACAAGTAAAACAATAGGATTTTATCATGTGTAACTACAAACGCTACGTAGTACAAACAGTATATGATGTCATACCGAACAGTTACATTTATGTGATGTCATGCTGCGTGTCAACCTTTCACTGACTTTTCATGCAACATATTGTTAATTGCTAACAACCATTATAGACATACGATTTAGGCAGTGTGGTTCAATAAATTAGTTCCGCTACATGGCATAATGTCTAATATTTGCAATAATTTTCAGGAGGTAATGGATTCTATATGTTCCTTGTTGTGTTGCGAAGGATTTCTACCACAAATGATCATTAACTGCCATCACTTTGTCGTGCATATAATAATACCATGTCAGATACTTCATAAACATTGACCAGGAAGTTGGCATAACGATTATAACCTCAATGCCCCAGTTGTCAAGTTTACACTCCGTTTAAAAGGAAAGAGGAATATAGAATTTAAATGTATTTAAACAACTCGAAAAACACAAATCTTAATTAAATTAAATTTCCTGAGTGAGACGTATACCACATCACACTGACGGTGGAATGTATGTATTCTTTTTAACTGATACAGTCTCAAACATCTATGTTAGTATCTTTGATAGAGCTTCAATTTATGAAAGTAGTCATTGCACGATTCCTTTTATTGGGAAACTGGAGAGCAAGTATCATGTGCCGACAGACGTAACAGGTACTTGTCCCATATGTCAGGTACGCTTCACTGAAATTATTCAGTGAACTAGGGTATCTTTCAAAATCGTCACACCAAGGCCTAATAGTAATTTGAGAAATCGCAATTTATTATGCCCATAATGATTCGAGTAATAACGGGTTTTCAGCAGCCCAGCTTGTTGAGTGAGTGAGTGAGTGAGCCGTAAAATCTGACGTACTAACTTATGACGAAAATAGCGTCACGCGAATATAGCATTACGCCGGAATGGGCAGTACAGAGATTACAAAAAGTCGCAGGGGTGATGGTGTAGGGACTCATATCTTATTATGGGTGAAGAACAGCTGTTGGTTATATCTTAGGCTTCACAGATGAGCGTTATCGTGACGAAATCAAAATATTTTAGTGGTCGTCAGGCCTATTTCCTATTATGACAATGCTCGCCCCCAACACGTCTCTTCCTGAGAGTTGAGCACATAATACCGCTGTCTTCAAGGTTACCGGATCTCAATTCAGTTGATCATCTGGGGATGAACGAACGTCAACATCAAGCAAAGCCACAGATTCTGCATCAATTACGCTACAATCTTCGCGAAGAATGACCTGCCATTCCAGAAGGTGTCATTTTTCTCAGTTCCAGGAACTGGTTCACTTGGCTGTACAGCTCCTGTGTTTGAAATTGCTACGTAAATATTTCACGTTGACGAACTGCCTCAGGAGCGAACTGCCTCAGGAGAAATCAGCCAAAACACAGTTTAAAAATTAACTTTAACTCACAATGCAATGTGAATTGTAAATAAACTGACACAGTAGCTGTTCTTCGTGAGGCAAGGGGACCTTTAAGCGTGTAGGACCTAACTGGTCTTGTCATATGGTTAATACAGAACATAAATCCATTTGTTCATTGGTCCAAGTATATATCGGCAGTCTGATGTGTGAATGGAGTCTGGACCAGATAACCCAGTGATCAACATCATGAACATCACTACGGTGACACGTGTTAACAGGTCATCGAGACTGACCACCAATCCCGTTGGTCGCCTCTTACGACAAACGTGGGTTACTGACGGTGAATTCCATCCCGGATCTTCGCGGGCTGTGTAGTGTAAAAGGTCACTGACAGATAGTAACTAGTCTCGATATACTGACACAGACTCCATTGGACGTACACTGCAAACACTGCTGAGAATTATTTTACTGGATCTCTAACACCAGGTGTTCTCAGAACAACTTAACTGACGTAGTAAACCAGTATGACTACAGGTATTGCCCCAGTCTGAGACGCTGATATTCGCTATTCGCTGATAAAACATATCTCTAGTGGGTTCGAATCCTAATTCGCCGTGATGTTGTTTCTGTGGCTTTCAGCAGAGTGACCTTCGTCACAGCAGGCTTGTCGCCTACATGAAACTAACACGCCATGACAAAATTATTTCTTAAGCGACCTTTACATGACAAACTACAGCTAAAGTCTGACAATACATGCGAAAATTTTAAAGGTTGTCACTTTCGAGTTTTCACATGTCAAACCCATGTTGTCAAACTTTCGTGTCACTTTTAGGGTCATGTCTCTATCGGTGTGGTCACGTTACAGTTTCGTTGACTGTGATTGGTTGTCTCTGAACAACTCGAGTTTGGCAGTACTTCACACGTCAAACTCGAGTTTGACAAGACCGAAAGTTCGATGAGAAATGAGACTGATCCTATTTCTCGACAAGTTTGACAACTCTGACACTTTGTTGGTGGCGAGTTGTTGGAATGTTCACACTCTCAAACATGAGTTGTCAAACTTTAGCTTACCGTGTGAAGACCGCTTTAGGTAAATAATTGACTAGCCTTTACACGTGTTTATGCACATTTGTCATAATAAAATGACCTTGTCATAATAAGATTAAATACTTATGAGGTGATGTATTTGTTACAACCCCGTATTTCGACATTTTCACTGTAAAAACTCTTTAGCAAATACAAAGATGTGAAAGATATGTGAAAGATATAAATGCTTTGGAATTTATGTTAAGACTCTAGTCTGGATTGATAATATATGAATCCTCTATGAAACATATGTAGATATGAAGCTTCCGACACCCTTCCTTACAGTCTGAATTTTATGCAAATCACAATCGCGTTGTGACTTTGTTCAGTGGAGGGAGTGGAGGAATATCTGTAACTTTCCATATTCTTGCTGGGTATTAATTTGTTGAATGAGTACACAAAAGCAACTAGAACCTTCCCATATTTACAGCAATAAGTATAGACAGATTAGAGGTTTCACACCTGATCGGAGGCAATCGTCATAAACACACGAGACGGCATGTCAACACAGGAAATTATGGTGCAATCAGATTTGTAAATTACGTAATCAATGATTTTTAATCCATTTTGAAAGTCACATTTGAGCAGTAGGTTTAAATCTTTGCTGAAAGAGAACGCTAGATTGTATCTCAAAAGTTTAGGAAGAGACACTGTTGGAATGCTCCTCGACAGGTTACGAGGAAGGTTACGAAAAGGTAAAGTCGCCTCTTCACATACGACACTCTTCATAGTTTTTATGACTGCATTCAGCAGACAACCAACGCAGGCTTCTAGTAGTTCCGACTTTCATTGTGTTTAAGTTATATTTTTCATATACTGGTCTATTACTTGTTCTTTCTATTATGATCTCATGGTTGTCATATTGTCAGAATACTCATTTTGTCTATACTCTACAGTCAAACAAACGTAATGTAAGGGGTTATAAATAAGCGTGTCGACAAAAAAACGGTATGGGCATGGCATAGGGCTATAATAAGTGTGTGTCTATTTGAGACATGTTTGCACTTTTTAATTCCTGGAAGTGAGAATCCCATTACAGGATACATATTGCTTTGACATCCAATACCGGATACACGCTTCCTTCCTTGGACTCCTGATTTATGTCACAGAATATCTCAAGTACATACTTACACACTTCCGAGTAGATTGGTGATTTCATGATGGCTATTGAAATAATCTACTCCTAGATGTCAGTTAGGGTTCTCTTGCAATACGTCACATATTTTATAACATTACCTATAAGGTTAAAATCGTGCGGAATTACTTTCAGATACTTCATGCGTTCATTTTAACGATTCTCAAAGCTGATTGGCCGTTAGAGCCAAGAGCTAGATAAATCACGAGATTCTATTCACTGTTGGAAATTTACTATCGTTATCTGCTGTACATGAGTTCACATTTTGTCTTGATGTCATCTGTAAATAACCCTCTGGGTTACTTGCTTGTACGGCACAAGGGATCTTTGTGTCTCTGAATATAGAATTAATCAATATATCTAAAACGATTAGGATAAGTACAAAAAGTAACTGCCTCAATAGTGTTATTTTATTGCAGCTTCGATGTAAATTACACATATGTATGTTTCATGATAAGTATGCAAGTGATGGGACGTGGTGAAGTGTTTTAATTTGTATATCGTCAGATGCGCACAAAGTACTTGATCTCCCATATGGCGGCTGTGAGGGGAAAATCAGCCTTACTCAGACAATTGAGTAACTGACATTACGAACATGTGACATGGATTGGTTTGTTTGTTTGTTGTTTATCGGCGCACTCGAAAATATTCCAGCAAAATGGCCGCGGTCTGTGAATAGTCGAGTCTGGACTAGACAATCCGGTGATGAGCATCACGTGCATAGATACATGCAAATGGTATACGATGACGTGTCAACCAAGCTAGAGTGCCTGACCACCCGTTTGGGAAATGGGACGTGATGACGTGCATCGACCAAGCATCAGCTTGACAAACCTTAACTCATACTGAAATTGTTGTAGGCCAGTTCTAACCATAGTTTGACACGTACCGATGGTTTTAGTGCCATACTCGTGATGATGATATGTTACAGCTGTAAAAATGAGCAGCCTGCATTACTTCAGGTTTCCCCCCTCACACACACTTCCCAATGCCGCTTCATGTCATACATTTTCGGTATGATGCAGTAAAAGACAACCTTACAACTTGCCTGAAATTGATAATTGAAACTTTGAGGTAAACAACTTCCAAGCAGAGAACATTTGCCATCATATAAACAATTGCTCCGTACATCGAAAACTATCGCACGCGCTGTTGTAGGTTTTTGCCGAACTGGTTTCCGTCCCAAATTGTACTAGGATATTCGTAAGGAGCGTTCCTAAGGAACAGAACTCTGAGAGCTGATAGTTCGTGTTATTGAGAGAAATGCATTATTTTATAGAGAAGTATGATGTAATATAGGGCCTTTAGACTGTACTCACTCATTCACTGTAAATATCACATGGCCTATTTCAAACGTGTACTGATTGCCCTATTTAAAGTCGAATGTTCTTTGACCTATATTGAGGTCGAAACCGGATCCTTCCCATCTCTCTGAACAAGTGCCACAGAATGTTTGAAAGACGTTTAGATGGTCTATCCATATCAAACCATTTGAAAGATGTCTTACTTGCAGTTCCCAGGGGAGCAGAACCTATACTGGTATAACTGACACGCGTTCAGATTAAATGACGGCCCATTGCACAGTCATGAGGGATGGTGGTCGTGCTGTTAGCACTATAAGTGACACTCATGCCAGTCTGTTGAACAAACGGTGACAAGCAGATAGAGAGTATATATGTGATGTATACAATAACCGACTTGCACTTCACTGCGTTAGTGATGTTCCTTCTCCAGCATCAGCAACATCAACATCAACATCAACATCAACAAAAGACAGTGATGCCGTCGTATGCCAATTCTAGAACCATATCCTGTAGCCAGATCATACGCGGACACAGGTGGTGGTATTTTGTATGTGTGTGTGTGTGCGTGTCTGTGTGAGTGTGTGTGTGTGCGGCGTGCGTGCGTACGTCTGTGTGTGGCAGGGTGATTTGTATTGGTGTGTAGAGGGACTGTTATGTGATACAAAGTCACATTTGTTCTGTTTGCGACATATTTTCCAATTCTTCTTATACTGTTCCTCTACCCGCTCTCCGCACCAGTGTTCCAATTTGTTCAGAAGGACGTGTAGAATTGGTCTTCTGTAATCTATGCTCGTCCTAATCTATGACACTCCTAATCTATGCCAGTCCTAATCTATGCTAGTCCTAATCTATTCTATGCCAGTCCTAATCTATGCCTGTCCTAATCTATGCCAGTCCTAATCTATGCTCGTCCTAATCTGTGCCAGTCCTAATCTATGCCAGTCCTAATCTATCCTAGTCCTAATCTATGCTAGTCGTAATCTATGCTCGTCCTATTCTATGCCAGTCCTAATCTATGCCAGTCGTAATCTATGCTCGTCCTAATCTATGCCAGTCCTAATCTATGCCAGTCCTAATCTATGCCAGTCCTAATCTATCCTAGTCCTAATCTATGCTAGTCGTAATCTATGCTCGTCCTATTCTATGCCAGCCCTAATCTGTGCCGGTGCTAATCTATGCCAGTCCTAATCTATGCCAGTCCTAATCTATGCTAGAGAAGAAACATATAAATATCAATAGCAGGAAATAAAAATAATATAAATGTAAAAATGACGCGACTTAAATTGTAAACTATACCTGATATCTAATGTTACGTCGTGTAATATTAACTTTAATACAAGATATCAGTCAGGTCCTTTTTCTTTAGGAATGTATAATACCATTTGACACTTGCTTGTGTATAGGCGGTATTTTTTTTAAAAAGGTAAATACACTGGTTCTATTTTGAAATAAGATTGACATTTGTGTTTATTGAAATAAGACAAACGTCCTGATTTGCGGGTCAAGAAAAAGTGGAGACGTCACATTCATTCATCTAGTCTTTCAATCTTGAAACCAAAAACAACATGTGATTCTCGGAAGTGAGAACCTTGGACTGCATCGTCATCTCCTCCGTCATGTACATCTACAAACAGGACTGTCAACGGGGGCTCATTTTCTTCATTACATCAGAGAAGCTGAATAAGTTACATAGAGCGCATGGAATTGTATCCTAGACTCGACGTGTCCTTTTAAAAAGTTTTTTTTTTATCTGTTAAATAAATAAACAAAACAGCTACAAAGATACATCTTCATCAGTTGAATGACATTCCATAACGTTGTTTTAAACATTGGATAAAGACAGTCCAGTGTTAGGAGATCCGAACCATGTCACTTGACATCTGACTGGGTGTGCGTCTTTGGGTTTTAATGAGGGTTGATGTGTTCGTGCTGTTTTCTTCCTGCGAGAAGCACTTTCTGTAAAACATGGGTGCAACTTCATACAGTTCTAAAGTATGTTGAGCGTGCCGTCACGATGGATGCGACAGATGAGTGAGTGAGTGAGTGAGTGAGTGAGTGTTTACCGACTGGGTACCCTTGAATGTTAATCACATTTGCGTTTTCTGTCAATATTCAAGAATGTCATTAGCTAATGGTAACCATGCCACCAGAAAGCCCTAAGTGTATATGCTGAAGGTCGAATATCTGTGTTTTATGCGCATTTTCGTTTTTGAGAAGTCAGTGGTAGCGACTGGGGAATTTTGTCTCGCCAAACCGTAAACAGTAGCCGTTGTCTAATTGGACAGTAGCCAATTACCTCAAAGGGTACCTGACGCGACCTCCAACAAGGGTTTGTTAGACTCAGTATAGGAGTATAACAAAAAAATACTGAGACTAAGTTTACTTAGACTGGTAGTTCATACAAGATGAAACGACCAATATATAGTAGAATCAGTTGAAAGGGAGATAACACTATATCTCTTTTCAGACACTCTACTAATGTGTGTAGAATAATCTACGCAGGAACTACGATCACTTTACGAAAGACTAAACTCAGTTTCTCATCCAATTTAGTGACAAATGTCGATAGAATCTAATTCACTCTGAAAAATCGACACAGGCCCGTTTTGAAGGGACGGCAGAAAGCTTACTGGTTAAACATTTCGCTCGTCGCGGTGAAACCCGCGTTCGATTACAAATACCCACATACGCGAGTGTGAAGCTTACTTCTGGTGTCAGGCAAACTTCCACCTCCCCAACACTGATAGCTTGGAAACTGCGGCGGACCCACTCGTCGCATAGGTAGAGAATGTTAGAAGCAAACTGAAAAAGCTTAAATAATGACAAAGAGCCGTAAAATCTAACCTACTCACTAACGGCGCCAAGAGATAGCGTTCTTCTCGGTAAAGACTAAACAACACAACAAATGGTGGTTTTAATCCGTACATGTGTCGTCATGTGTTAAAGCTACTTCACTGTATTCCATTGGCATAACACACCCTAATCGCACTGTTTAGGGTCAGGTGTAAATAGTGAACATTTTCATTGTTAGTATTACAATGAGTGTATGTTTCTATGTAGTCCATGCATCTGTATGTTTTAAGTGAGTGAATGAGTTGAGTTTTACGCCGCACCGAGCAATATTCCCGCGATCTGTAAATAATCGAGTCTCGACAAGACAATCCAACGATCAACAGCATGAGCATCGATCTGCACAACTGGGATGGCATCTGTCAACCAAGTCAGCGAGCCTCACCACCCAATCCCGTTAGTCGCCTCTTACGACAAACATAGTCGCCTTTTGTGGCAAGCATGGGTTGCGGAAGGCCGGTTCTGCCCCGAACCTTCATGGGTATATATTTTACGCGTTAACGGATAGAAAGAACGACGTGTGAGTGAGCGAGTGAGTTTAGTTTTACGCTGTTATAAACCGTTCGGCTCAAAAGGAGACTGTGTGATGAATTGCAATCTAATTCGAACACTAATAAAACTATAACACTCAGTGAAACGCTGATCATACTCAAAACAGACCAGACCAGGTCTGTGATGCTTTTTAACTTAAAATGAACAAAATTGTTTAACAAATGATCATTAAAATTTTCACAGTTTATTTTTTTTGTCGTGGGGAGGAGTGCAAGGAAAGCAAAAGCCAGGTAAAAGCGAAACACGTGCACAAGTGCGGACAAAGTTATTGATTCATTTACCTGTGCTCCGCCGTCTCCATCCATTCTCGCACACCTGGCTGTTACCTGTCAATTTTCTAGCCAAACTGCAATTCATTTGTCTGTTTTAAGCCAAACGGACTATAACAACCTGGTACTAACGAAAAAATGACGTACTGAAGTGATCGGCCTCGCTAACCTGCTCAGTTAACTCTTTGTCTCAGTGCATGCAGTTTGCAGGCACTCCTTACACGGACACGCTGCCAGCAGAAAAAAAGTTGCCTCATTGTGGCCGACTAGACGCCGACGTATGTCCACAGGGATGGAATATAAAGAATATTGTACTTTCATAATGTTACCTGGCGCAACATGCGTCTGACACCAATAGATTGTGTTTGTACATCCAAAGAGCGCCTTTGGCACCCGTGGAAGTTTCGTGCCCTCAAATTTCTGCCTCAGTTACGTAATCGTGACATTATACAACGACTGCTACTTCAGTTTAACAATTGTTTTCTTTTAAAAACACATTAAATAATATATGACGACGGTCTGTTGATAATAGTTTCCACCAGACAATCCAGTGATAGACATCATGAACATCGATCTGCACAACAGAGATACAGTAACATATGTCAACGAAATCAGCCAGTCTGAAAACTCGATCGCGTTAGCCGCCTCTCACGTCAAGTATGGGTTAGTGAAGGCCATGTCTTAACTAGATTGTCACAAACTGTTCAATAACAAATTGAGTAGTAAAAGTTTGAAATGAAGAGAACACAGGTCAAACTCTCTCCGAAACGAATTAGCTAGGACGTTTAGTATTCAACTATAACAGAGCAAATCAACTATTTTTATAGTGCAAATAATGCTTCAAGACTGGTCACTTCTTGCTACGACTGAGCACCTACATATTATACATCCTAGTAGTGTACATAAATGGCATACGATGATGTGCAAATCTTCTTAATCTGTTTTACGTGTAGTGCCCAACGCCAAGTCTCGGATGTGTACAGTGGCTGACGTTAGCTAGAGTACCACTTAACATTTGACGTTTTACATGCTATTAGTTTCATTTTTATAGAAACGCTCTGGCACCTTAATCAGTAATGTTTGCTGAAGGAAATCCAATTTCAGCAATTCTACCCCTATGCTGTTATCTATTGTCAAATCTTTGCTGCGTAAATCTTAAGCTGATGGCCTGTCAAGAAGTATTGCACACCTACTCGGTCGGATCGGAGTTCCACCCTCAATCTCGTCTCGCCCTCCTGATCGACAAGGGCGTCATCGTGTTTAGTGAGAAAACTAGTGCTGTTTGGAGAATAGACCTTGTCTTTGAACCATATTGCTGTTGGCACGTGGACTTGTAAATGAAGTTTTAGAGCTCCTAACATCACCAGATCAAACGAGCCTGATGAAGTGTGCAAACAGCCACGTTCATTCACAATTGCGCGGAGTAATATGTAGAAGTGATCTGGCAGGCCATTCTAATCGATAAATCAAAGAGCGTAAAGGTTCCGAGTGTCACACTGCACACACGTTGTTAATCACTCAAGCGCGTTTCTTTATCCTGTACAAGTAATGATCTTGATCTTTTCTCTTTTACCAGAACCGGGAAAACTGGGATAAAAATAAGTGCAATGTGGTTTTGTGTGTTTTAGATGTTCCGAGCCATTGGATAAGTTGTTATCTGCTTGAATCTTACCTCAGCGGAGCGGAAGGGTAGCTGGTTCGAAACAGTTCACAAGATATTAACAATAATTCATGACAGAATAAGGCCATACATTACGTCTTAATAGCGAGTGTTTATTATGATGAAAGCTAGCAGCAAGTATACTACACGTAAAAGTCAAGAGATACTGGTTTGTTGGTTGTGGATCATGTCATATGCCATATTCCCAATTATCCATTGATTTATTCTTGCTGATTTGTTTGCTACTCGATACGAAAAATCAGGAAAACGTTTTTTATTGAAAGAAAGAATGTTTGTACATCTGGTGTCATTGCGTGAACATTGTGTGGCTTAAGTTTGAAGTTATAGTGAAATCTCGACGACCGACTTCCTTCAGCGATCCTGGAGACGAGACTTACCCATGCCTTGAGTTCATTTTCACTTTTGGAACTCAGCCGATGAAACCACGATCCCGTTAATGCCAGTCCTACTTCTACGTCTCGTCCATACACTACTTCTAAATACACTAAATACACTACTACTACTACTACTACTACTACTACTACTACTACTACTACTACTACTACTACTACTACTACTACTACTACTACTACTACTACTACTACTACTACTACTACTACTACTACTACTGCTACTACTACTACTACTATTGGTGTTTCGTTTTAGATCGCGTGGCTATATGTTTCTCAATTTTAGTAACGTTCACTATGAAAGTGTTCTCGGTTCGTCGGCTGAAGTGAACAGAAAAAAATATAATGAAAGCAAGAGGAAGAGAATCAGAAATCAAACAAACACATCAATTTCTATATGTCCCTACACTTATGTAATAACGGAAACTTTGTGGTGTACAAATTCGTTATGCGTGTATTCTACATTAATGAAATTCGCAAAGCAAGCAAGTGAATAAACGGCTATTCAGTAAACAGTCAGGTGACAAATGACGATTTGGCCAGCCTATATTCCTCTAATCTCGATGACAGTATATACTGATTGATTTATTCGTTGTAGTTTAACGCCTCAGGAAGAAATACCCGAGCTCTATGTCAACATTATAGATGTTGAAATCTGGACAATCAAGTGATTGACATCATGAGTGTACTCAGTTCAGATCTGCATGGCTTGGAACAGGCATGTGCAAAGTGTTTACTGTAGTGAATGACTGTAGTGAACATATACTCTTAAAACAGTAGGGGAAGCTGAACTTTGAAGTTTGGTAGAAAGAAAACCCATCGAGGAACGTTACAATTCATCATTTCAAGTTATCATCAAACGCACACACAATGCATGTACAACGTGGGAGCCTCCTACACGTGCATGAGGTGTCAGTGTGAATCTTGACGTTTTCAGGCAGGTCGATAAATCACTGTAGACCGTTTTTTCCGATAATGTTCTTGCATCTGTGCATGGTCGGGGTTTTCAGGGTCAAATCACACACTACTGAAATTGTCAACCTGAAATGTTCATGTCATACTTTAGTCACCTTACAAGGGGGGTAACTGGACGAAAAGTTTTGCTTTGAGCGAAATCCATGTGGTTATTCAATCTCAAAACATCCATTATTATTGTATCAACATTGATTCAATCCAGTGTAACTCCAATATATAATGACATCCCAATCCCGTTAGTCGCCTCTTACGGCAAGCACTTTAAAGTGAAGTTATAAAACTTAAAGCTTAGATGCAACCAACAAAATATATATAATTGAAATACAATTATCATTTATTTATTCGGGTTTCTAGCCTCGAAACGAAGCACCCGGAATACCGGACCCAGTCAGAGCGGGTGGGCGTGCACTTAAGTGTAAAGAAGACAGTCATCGGCTGGTTCATTTGCCGATACGCCCAGGGCTCTTTGTACATGTTCAGAGATATTAGGCGCGCGAATCCATTAGGCAATGCGTGAAGTGAAGCACAGCTGTTGAAACCACGTTTCACCCCAGCTGGGATTTTTAGTGAATCGTCTGAACACCGATATCGCGTGATGTTTTTCATTGTGTTATTTTTCAACTTAATAAGTTGATTTTGCATTTTTGATAATTTGCTACTTTAAGTCCATGCCAAAAGGTATCAGAATCTGCAAAGTCGTGTTTTACGTTGCATGTAAGCTTTAATTACTTATCAACGCCGTAATCGTCCTCTCACAAGCTCCTTCACACTCACTCACTCACTCACTCACTCACTCACTCACTCATAAACCCACCAAGCCACCCAGCTTTATATAGCATTATTAGTTCAGAGATATTGGATTATGATGTTATGACATTATGATATTTGAATATTTTTCATCTTGATTTATTAGAAGCTGAAAATTCTTCCGGTATATTCACAGTCCTGTGAGTGGGAGTGTCAATACTGTTTCGGCCAACCCTTCAGGTTCTCCATTCAAGGCACGCTCAGAGGATATTCATGGTATGCAGGACAGCATCTCCCCTCACCCCACTCCTCCCGGTGCAGCAGTTGGCACTGACATACGCAAACCATATGATTTAGTTATATATTTATGATGATTTATTTGGTTTCATGTTCTCAAACTACAAGATTTACTTCAGAAAACTCTCATGGACAAAAGTAAAATATATCTCCAATTGCGTTCTATCATTTGTTACATTTCAAGTGTACAGCCAATACCTTATTGAAAAAACCCCACAAACAACAAAAAAACCAAATAAAAAAAAGTAAAATTAAATAAATAAAAAAAAATAAATAAAAAAATAAAAAAGTAAAATAAAAATAAAAATAATAATAACCTGCGTGATAGCTGTCCCAGATGGATGAAGAAAGATATTGACAACACTATACGTGTTAAGGTTTAACAATAATCGACCTTCTCTTCACTTAACTTCTCAGCAAGTACGTATTGGAAAACGTCTGAGAATTGGAATAAATAACAGAACTCACGCCAGAGGTGTACATGGTTTCAAAAAATTAGACAGAGACCATCTGTTATGTCATTTGTCACTAAATTGTTCATTCAGAATATTTTCTTGAACTGTCGACCGTTTGTTGATAGGTGCCGTTACTCTACGAATAATGTAAACTCGGTATATAACTAAGGACAAAAGAGGTGAAATGTAGTTTACTGATGGTAGTTTTCTATACGCGCTTCTTGGACATTTTTAAATAATCTGTCTCATTCGCATTCTTATGATTGTCAAATTTTCCAAAGACTCATCCTGTTGACATGCTTAGCAGATGTGGAGACGAGGCTCGTGGGAGGGGGAGGTGGAGAGTTTTCGCCTCTACACTGGAGAATTCCCCGGCCTTGCTTATCGATGATATGATTAGCGGAGACTGACTCTCCGTAGTCCTCTGGGCTTGTCAATGCACGAGGTTGATTAATGAGCCCCCCGCAAGTTTTATCTCTTTAAAAGGAGCTCTCACTTGAAGCTCGGCCGTTGCACGGGGAAAGGCGAACAGGGTTGCGGGCCTTTTGGAACTTTTATGCATAAAGACTAGGAAGCTTGAGAAAAAACGGATCAACTCTCTTCACCTACACACCTGACACTAAAGCCCGAACAAAGAAATTGCATGTAAGTTTTTCTTCTTCGTCTCAAAGCTGCATTCCTTATCATCCATGTATTGTTGAGTGTTTCATGTCTTAACACAGTCTTTTTTAATATAAACTGGAATGTGTTCATATGAATTGATTTCCCGGACAAGTAGTTTCAATCACCTGTATCATCTGTGCTTCGAGCATCTTAAAGTATGTAACAAAGGTATTGCCTTTGTTAAGACATACCGATCTCCGACAAAGGTTTTCTATATATAATTTGTAGGTAATTGCAGCATGCTAACAAATACGATGTAGAGTAGTATCTTGTCTGTAGTACATCTATTTTATTGAAGGGATTGGTATATTCAAAAAGATAAGCTGTACAAGAAAATAAGAGGTTTGTCGGTCATATGTGCGGATTTTTCCAAAACTTGTATGGTCAACCACGGATGATTTGGTTGATATTGAATCAAGATATAACGAAAAAAATGCATGTAGTTTTGACACTTCCATACTGACCGGTGTTTACTATTAGGGTGAAAAATGTAACATAGTGCACCATTACCAGATCAGCAAACCTTTCAACTATCAATCGGTGTCATCATTCATTTTCAGTTATTTATTCATGTTAATTAACCAGGTTTGATTTTGGGCAGTATGGAATTTGTTTCGACAGATATTCGAGCCTAGGTTTTGGTGTGAAATTTGTATATTAAGATACGTAGGACATATCAGTACATATTGTGTAAGACGTGGATCGTGATTTTGTGTTCGGCATATTCATAATTTTTTTATTCATATGCGTGCGTCTTAGCACTGTGTATATTGATAAAATCGGCGTAAAATTAAACTCACCCACTACTAATGAGTACAACAAGTACCGGGGATTCTTTTTTTCTTACCGAGGCCTTCTATGGAAACAATCCCATGAAAATCCGTTCATAGAAGTTCGTTAGTACATATGGTACTATTATGCGATAGGATGTCACGATGTGATGTTATTTCTAAGAGATATCATGTACAATTCCACAGCGTATAATGTTACTTCCAATACTTTAGGAGTAAGTAGTTTGTTGTTAATGCATCAACAATATATATAATCCAGAGACATCCGTGAATGATTGAAAGTTGGCAAGGTTGGCAAGATAATCAAGTGATTGATAGCCCGAACATCTATATTGCGGCATGCAGTCAAGCAGTTCACCTAGTCTACCCAACTAGGTACATTTGCACATATCTAGAGATATATTCGATCCTTGCAATGTTTTGTTGAAAAGATCTGTGCTTTAGAACTGAGGAGGAAACCCTAAACCTAATTTTATGTGTATTTTACATAAGACAATAACAATCGTCGTTTTAAAACAAGGGAATCGTCCCCAGAAAAAAGAAAACACATTTCTTATTCTGATGTTCGCCCATTGTTGTTGAATACATTAATTATTTATGTTCCTCCGGGAATACACTCCCATAGCAACACCTTGGTCATTTTATAGATGCTGTAAGTAAATAGTAACCCTTGGACACTTGCGTCGCGATGTCCTGATCATCATTAAGCTATAAAATACGGTCCTGGTTCCGTACCTGTGTCTAAATACCTTTGAAACGGGGTCTGTTGTATACATACCTCTTCAGTAGAGCCTATGTATGTAAACATGCGTCTGAAATGGAAGATACTGATCTCCAGATACCTCTGAAAGAGTCTCGTTTGCTTACATTTCTCTGTAATGGAACTTGTTGTTGTCTACATAAAACTATCTCAGCAATAGAGGTCTTGGGCACATACTTCTGCAGTAGAGCCAACTGTTTGTGCAAAGGCTCTGGACACAGTGCATGTGGGTAGTTTGTAGTTTGTCCCTTAAACCAAAAACCAGAACACGTACCTCTTAATGACAAGAATAAATCAAGGGTGGTGGGATGATTGCGGTCACTGCAATACGTTGTGCAGAATCACATGCTCGTGGGCTCGCTTTGGATATCGATTTTCAAAAATAGTTTTCAAGCCGCTTAACAAAGGTTCCAAGGAACAAGCCAGAGAAAAATCCAGTTTCTTCGCGCGTTCCCCCAAAATTAACTTAACGCGACATGATATGACTCAAGTATATCTGTAACAGCCGAAGCATCGCTTGAAATTGGATTGGATTCCCAAATTACCAAGATTATAAGCACGCCATTGGACAGGAAGCAGTGGTCAAGCGTGGCACAAACTCTAAAATAGACAAATATACCAGCGTCAAATACATAATTATTCGATGTCTTTTCAGTTTTTGTTCATTCTAAAAAATACCCAAACATGTGCATACGTTCTCTGCCATCAGTGTCTCGGCTGCAGCCTTAAAATACTACATTATGTGAAGAAAATACACTCATTATGTCTTATGTGCATTTACTCACATTTCCTTGTGGTTCTGTTGAATAAAACATGTACACATGTCGTGTATGATCCATTATTAAGAATATGTTATATGGAGTGTCGTGAATACTTGAGTATTGATCCATTAAAATAGTGTATGTGTGCAGTCATAAACCTCACACACGACAACTTTTTGTGTTGCATTTAGGCACTTGGAAGGAACGACCCTCATTCCCATACAATTCCTGTTTCTCAAGTGACATGTATAATGGGACTTGACATTAACCCCTATGACCATCTTAGGTGAATACAGCTATTTTGAACACTACATAATTAAGATATCTTAAAGGGTGTATCGTAATTTTCATGTGTGCATACATGAAGATGTTAAGATGTATTTTCCATTGAAATAATGTGTCACGCTTATTTAGCTGGTATTGTACGTTGAGGTTTTTATAGATGCTTTATGACATAGTCTTAATGGTAGTATGATGTAGTCGTGACCGGTTTGGGTTGTTTTTGCCTTAGGATTTTGGATTTTTTAGAAATTCCATTTTATGTGTTCCCAGGATTCGATTACAGCCTGTTGGAATGACTATTTGATATATTGGATGATATAACAAGACCAGCGACGGTATCACATTGACTGAAACGTTTAGCTCTAGGTAAATGTGTACCTCTAATAAAATGAACAGTCTCGGGTGTACATGACAGTAGTTGAATTTAGACCCTCTAAGCTGGAACCGATTATCTATTGCACGACGTGAAGTGGTAAGTCAGGATTAGAAAATCGATATTGTCAATCAGAAAAAATCCTGCAACTCACATGTTTTGGTATCTGAATATTTATGTGTTGCTGCCATTTTAACAAATTCAACACATCAATTTTCAAACTGAAACAGAATAATATTTTCGTGCCTATCTCTTTCTTTGAAACGGAAGACAAAGTGATAAGGTTTTAATGGCGGCTATATGGTAATGTAAAAGATGAGTGAATCGTTACCGTGTGCAATAATTCTTGTTTGGACAAAATGTCTTAGGTACTTCAAGCTCAGAAGGTGATTAACTTCTCATATCTGTTTCATAACCTTTCTGAAAGTAACGCAATACTTTTATGCAAATCACCTGCGTTCACAACTGTTGCATTTATACTTTTTGAGGAAAGGTCTCTGTGCAGGCACATTGCCATTTTGTCACCTTTGTACTTGTAGGTAGGCGCAGAACGTCAGTGCAAAGGAAAACCCAGTCTTTATGCTCAGAAACAAATTCAGCAGGGCCCATAGGGAAAACAGATGTGAAATTATATGAATGGATCACGTATTTTCAGTGATGACACCAGGTGTTCGCGAACAGGGCAACATGACATGCGCTACCGGTAGCACCTGCCCTTCAGTTGCCTTAGAGTGTAAGCAAGAACCCCTGTCCCACATCAAACGTTCCTTGTACCATTCCCACATCAAACGTTCCTTGTACCATTCCCACATCAAACGTTCCTTGTACCATTCCCATATCAAACGTTCCTTGTACCATTCCCACATCAAACGTTCCTTGTACCATTCCCACATCAAACGTTCCTTGTACCATTCCCACATCAAACGTTCCTTGTACCATTCCCATATCAAACGTTCCTTGTACATCAAAAGTTTCGTGTGCGATTCTGACATCATAAGTTTTTTGTACGATTCAACCATCTTTATAAGTTACTTGTACAATTCCGGCTGCATCACAAGATTATTCTACGATTCTGACTACATCATACACTCCTTGTACGATTCCGACTACATCAACAGTTTCCTGTATTATTCCGACTACATCTTGTTCCTTGCACGATTTCGACATCATCATAAGTTACTTGTACAATTCCGATTGTATGATACGTTTCTTGTCCGATACCGACTACATCGTAAGTTCCTTTTACGATTCCGACTATATCATAAGTTCCTTCTACGATTCAACCATCATCATAAGTTCCTTCTACGATTCCGACTACATCAACAGTTCCATGTACTATTCCGACTACATCTTGAGTTCCTTCCACGCTTCTGACATCATCATAAGTTCCTTGTATAATTACGACTCCATCATAAGTTTCTTGCACAATTATGATGTCATCGTATGAACACTGGACGATTCCGCCATCATCCTAAGATCCGCCATCATCATAAGATAAGATCACTTACGACTGCACCATACGTTTCTTCTACGATTCCACTGCATCAAAGGTCCTTCGTAACCAAAGCCAAAGTTTCAGCTATAATATTGGGATCATAAGGCAAAAGTCCAACAGGAAATTGAATCCGAAACGATGATCCATTAAATTAGGACTGTCCTCCACTTGTCAAGTATATAACCCCTTGAAAGGCCTTGATTACTGTATCAAAACTGTTGAACCAGATTCCCATGGCTCTTTTGAAATCATCGTGGAAATATGTGCTCGATTGCTCTTAAAATTTATAAACTGCAGACATCAAAGGTTTTGAGCTGCAGGAATGTAGTCCTACTTTATGAAGAAGTTGACAGTTTTAAAGGTTGACGCTGTCATTTTCACCACGATTATGACATCACCTTACATTCATAACTAACCGCTGGGTGAGTAAAGAAGCGCATAAATGAGGCTGGTCCCTCCTCTTCTTGATAATGTGGGCTAATCAGTAAACGTAATTTCAAACCCGCAATTCTTTATGCTAAAAGAAACAAATGAGCAACTACAGCATCATACTGCGCGTCCACATGAACTCCAGTTTCTTGTACAAGCGTATCATAAAGGATTATTGTCAAGTAAGGACAGCATACTACGAGCACATCGTGTAGTTTACACCTTCTTTAGGTGTATTATTCATTGCTACGACAAACGTTATATACCATAACATTTCGTGAATATTCCTCACGGAATTGCTCTCAGAGAAAGGCGCTAATATGACAACTTTGCTTACAACAAAGGTCTGTTTCTTTAGTTTTTCGGCCAAAACATAATTAATATACATCAATCAAACCTGTTTTAATTATTAACGAGTGTCTTCGCATTAGAGGGTCTCATTCAGATCGAATCCCAAGGGAAGTGATTATATGTCATATTATTGCACCAACCCGTGTCTATAGTATTGCGGTCTGCTCCTTGTATTGGGTGTGAATGTGTTCAACTGTCTCACAGTCGAGGAGGCCCTGTATGTGAATGGATATGAATCATTCTTCACCCTCGTGGAACTCTCGGAAACACCTCACATAATTCTTATGGACATTGCCCTGGGCATACTTATGTTAATTAATAATTACCTAACTGTTACTGAAAAAGTTCAAATTGATTATTATATAATTATTTACTAAGTATTTTTTACATTGAGACCAGCATTTAAAACAGAAGTAATAATTCAACATGACTAAAAATGTCCTCAACTGAAATTTGTGACGGCACCAGAACATGCATGAAGCTGAATTTGACAATGAGCGGATAACTTAATCCAGGTGTCACGTTACTGTTAAGGAGATAAACCTATTTAGTATAGGTTGCCGTCCTTATTTACTTCAGTATGGCCCTCGGCATATAGCACATAACACATGTCTCTCTGAGTATCAACGAGGGGAATTGGGTAATATGTTTAAATAGATTACAGTGATGACTTGTCGACCACTTTGTCCATAACCTCCTTTGGTACATGCCCGCGAAGGACGTACCAATCGATATAGTGTAACGGGGAGGAAGGCGTTTCAGATTATCCCAGAATAAAGGTTTACCTCTCAACTCATTTATACAAGAACACTTGCAATCAGGAAGCATGCTGTAATCCAGGTAAACAGAGACACACATGTTTATTGACTCCTAATCTGTAACAACATATGTACAAATACTACAACATAAACAAGGGAATGTGTTGGTAATGAAGTATAAATGTTTGTAGATTTTATACCAGTCATGTTGGTAGACTTATAGGTAAGTACGCATGTTGGTGGACGTAAATATGCTGTATGGTGAAGAAGTAATCGTGAGTGAGTGAGTATAGTTTTACGCCGCTTTTAGCAATATTCCAGCCAGATCACGGGGCACCAGAAATGGGCTTCACACATTATATCTTTATGGGGAATCGAACGGCTTAAACACCAGCCTACTCCAAAGCCCAATCGTGTTGATAGATTAGTAAGTGCTCACTTGTGGGTAGTCGTAAATAAACGGGTCGTTTGTACACTGGAAAATAGATCAAAACACATGCTATTAGACACATGCTATAAAACGTCAGAGCAAATAAAGACACCAACTTTCTATTAATAATTCTTGATGTACAGTCACAAAAAATATAACATAGAGTACTTTGGTTCAAATATGACAGCCAGTATCCAAAACGGTGAGTCACCTAGGAATCTATAATTTGTATCTAACAATGAGTCAGAAAATACTAAAACGTACTATACATTTGGCACCGATAGATTATGGTCGGCATTTGTTTGAACATAAAAACCACATCGGTATGATAATTTTAAACCAGCCTAAAATTTGCAAAAGGAAATAATCCTCATTTTTGGTTCTTAGTATATAAAGGCAGTTGGGAAGTGTGAGACTGCTCCCAAAACTGAAATGGCATGCCTTCCCGCAAATTTGTTTGTAAAGTAATTAGACGGTACTATACCCTATGGACTTCCCCGACTCACGTTAGAGCAATATTGTCATAAAGAGCATTATCCAAGGGACATAATTATACACATTTGCGAAGGTATTCCCTCTAATGAGATGTATTGCTTTTCGTGGTAGTAATTGATTGATGTCAGGTGTTGGTGCATATGTATAAATTAATTGTTTTCTTTCCAGATAATGAAGTTGGCCGAGATCGTTCTCTGTATAACCACTGTCCTTCTTTTGACATTCACAACCGGAAATGGCGCACCTCAGTGGAGGCCTCAAGGACGATTTGGAAAGAGGGTACAAAACAACTTGCCACTTCTTATAAACGAAGGTAGGCGTTGATCTGAATTATTAAAATTATTAAACACCAACCAAAGACTGGCTGCCATAGATTGACATGTGCTACAGCAGTATTACTAAATAATTACCTAATATTCCCCTGTTTGGCCCGGATCATTTGCTTACCACAGACACCTTATCCCCAGTTATCAGCTTAACAGACTAGCCAAGGCTGTGTTGCATGGATGTAATGTCCAGGGACGAAAAGTCTAGTCCCACATCAACACCTTTAAGACTGGCGCAAACTGGAATGAAATTGTTGCCATGTTGCGTTGCGATGTTCTGGAACATAACATCAGAGTTTGTTATAATTTCAAAACCAAAAAAATTCACACGCCCATTTGCAGGTTTGAACACCTTCGGAAGTAGTGATTCGGTCTTATATAACAAAAGAAGATGTCATAGTAATCATCATAATTCGTTTAAAATTGTCAGAGACTGAATTCGATTTACATTGCAAACGGATGAATTTTTATCACCACCCTTGATTTAAAAAGTACTGGACTATTTACGTGTGTATTTTTTCAATGGCAATATTAGTTTTTAGGCAACACGAAAAAAATATCAATATTTTGTACAATGATGAATACTGAAACAACGTCATTTGTACGTACGTTCTTTGCATTTCACATGAACCTAAATGAACTGAAATAGCCGCTTGTATAGATATCATCATATACATGTTAATGCTCTCGTCAAGCATCTCCATCAGTTGCTTAACACAGACTTCTGAACTTCTCTGCGAGACTTGCGTTCCCATAATAGAGATCTAAACTTCTTATGCTAATGTAGCGTCGATACCAGACTGTCTCCACCAAACGTTATTGTTCGGGACTAAATGTAATTTACTAATAAATTAACAACGGATATTTTCTTGTCTCGTATATATTACTTTCCTTAAGTCCTGACAGTGATTAATTCTAAAAATAGATTACCTTTTTCAGAAATAATCTTAGTAGATTTCCCACATGAGAACTCACAGGGTGAACAGATCAGCTAATTGAGACTAGGTAATTAGTAAGGCTCTAATACTTAATTATAATCAATACCGAATCATAACAGATGATGTTGGATTTGAGACCACCTGCCGGTACATTTGGACGAAAGTCTAGATACCAGCAGGAGTTATGATATCATTATTGACCCATATTCTACTCATTACGATGTAATTACATACGGGTATTAGATGCGTCTCGTGCAAGGGACCCGTCAACTATGAAATATCTAGTCCAACACATGACATTTACCCACTGAAAATGATGAAAAGAACAAGACTAGCGGCAAGTGTATTCCATATTCGGCCATTGTTTATAAATCTTATTAAGCAGGATTCAAATCCCATTTTATTTATTCTACAAACAAACACATTTTGGTTTACGAAAGCTGAATGCAGAGACAGAATAGGGTTCTCCGGCAGGGTTTTGCCTCGTAACACGTTGTATAAACAGTTGATGAGAAGACACATCTTCGAGAAAGGATGGCAATGTGAAACGCCATCTTACCACGAGATCCTTCTTCCAAGGGTTGGAGAAATCAGTTAAACCTTAAATCATATCACCCGTGACAGATAATAAAGTATATAGCTTAAACCACTCGTATTTAAACACGTAAACTGAACAGGTTATAGGTAGATAGGTGCTAACGTAATACTGATGTAACGAAGGCAGTTATCGTCACAGATCATGATTATAACATTCAAACCCTCAGAAATACTTTCCTGACGTTTTTGATGGACATGGGATTTCGCTAAGGAACCGACTAAGCTTAAGATAGCTCGCTGATGTGATAGCCTTCACTATCGGTCAAATAGCCAATATCCAGTGACTTATCCACGTGAGCTAGAAACAAAGGCTGTGATACCCGGTGTTCAAGAAAAGGTGTAGATTATCTCGTCCGACCGATGGCACCTGTCAATGATGGACACTGACGAAATCAAGTGTTCGCTTGAAGAATAACGCCACAAATGTGTCATTTCACAGAACCTTATTTCTGTCGCTGTTTCTGTTTCTGTCGCTAAGTCGAAGATCCGGGTTCGATTCCCCAAATGGGTACTATGTGTAAAGCCCATTTATGGTGTCCTCTGTCGTAATGCTATTGGAATATTGCTAAAAGTGGCGTAAAACAGCACTCATTCACCCGGTGATGCACCAAAATGTCTTTTTTGCAAAAACTCTTAAAAGCTTCCACGCCTCGAGACCTGTGTGTTGCGACCTCGTTCAGGCAACGTCTTGATTAACAATCGTACAATTTTGGAATTTACGAAGAAAAAACATGCTCGACTGTGTTAAATCCAGACACCAAATTCTGAAATATTGCTAGAATCGAAGAAACGTTCACTGCTGGAAAGTTTTCATCCCTCTTCTGACCCTCATCCCCCTTTTTCTCATATATTCGTGCCGTTTTTGTCAGTTGACAAATTTACCAAAGTTACAGAAACTGCTGTAATGTCGTAACGACCTTAAATGGAATGGAAGACGCTGGGGAAACCTCGAAGTTGCTATATCATGATGCTCGACACTGACATTATTCTACAGCCTTTGCGAACATAATATATACTTTTTGTCATGCATTGTGCAACATATAAAGGAAACGCACATGCAGGCTAAATCAGGTACGTGGCAATGTAAAGCAAGAAATGTCACCTCTTGAAACACGAGGAACGAATTGTCACCTGAGACGTCAATTTTGTCTTCTCGTATTAGATTATATCAAAATGTCACATAATGTCTGGAAATGAACATTACATCCATATAAAGTAAAACCAGCATTTGAAACATCACGAAAGCCTGCAAACGAATCGTGCTTCTATGTTCTCTTGTCAAACACACAGTTCGACTAGATTACAAACAAGACAAAATATTTTTCACAATGTCAAACATAAAAGTCATGCAAGTTTGGAAAAGTGTACAGAGAATGCCAAGCGAGTGAGTATGGATTTATACTACGATTCACAATACTCCAGTAATGTTGGGCACACCATGAATAGGCTTCACACAATGTAATGTGGGGAATCAAAACCGGACCTACAGCGTAACGAGCGATCTCTTGAGCTGTAAGGCCACTCAACCACATTCAGTATACGAATATTGTTGACAGTATATCCAATGACGCAGAACGAAGAGTAAATCTGTTTGTTGTAGCAGCTTAGCGGCTGAAGTGATAAAGCGATGGCTGGGGTAGTTTGATTCTCCACACAACCTCATTGTTCTGGAGTTCTCTGTGAGTGATCTGTGATGTAGTATCTTCCTATATTAGTGATCTGTGATGTTGTATCTTCCTATATTAGTGATCTGTGATGTAGTATCTTCCTATGTTAGTGATCTGTGATGTAGTATCTTCCTATGTTAGTGATCTGTGATGTTGTATCTTCCTATATTAGTGATCTGTGATGTAGTATCTTCCTATATTAGTGATCTGTGGTGTTGTATCTTCTTATATTAGTGATCTGTGATGTTGTATCTTCCTATATTAGTGATCTGTGATGTAGTATCTTCCTATGTTAGTGGTCTGTGATGTTGTATCTTCCTATATTAGTGATCTGCGATGTTGTATCTTCCTATATTAGTGATCTGTGGTGTTGTATCTCCCTATATTAGTGATCTGTGATGTAGTATCTTCCTATATTAGTGATCTGTGATGTAGTATCTTCCTATATTAGTGATCTGTGATGTAGTATCTTCCTATATTAGTGATCTGTGGTGTTGTATGTTCCTAGTGTTAGTGTTCTTTGGTGTAGTATCTTTCAAGTATTAGTGTTCTTTGGCGTTGTATCTTCTTAGTGTTAGTGTTCAGTGGTGTAGTATCTTTCTAGTGTTACCGGACTCTAGAATATTCCTTGTGTTAGTTTCCTGCCGTGTAGGTCCTTGTGGTAGTACAATGGACTCTATAATATTCCTTCTGTTAATTGTGAGGGGTGTATGTTTCCACAGTGTTAGGGTATGGTTTGAGGATGTGCTTTCAGTAATGCTGGTGTTTACTGAGACTTGTCATCAGTTAAAACATAAAGCACACAAACAATAACGGTGAATGGTAGTACACTTTGTAACATCTTTAAAGACTCGGCTGAATAACTTTATGAAGATGAAAGCAACAACACTTACGTCCCTTCTTCATAGATCCCCTTGTACTATTCCGACACCACAATGGACAAGTGTTTCTGTATTAACTATCAAATTCAGATGACAGCAGTCATTTAAATATGATTTAAATAACGGCTCAATAATCCCTTTCGAGGTCACATTATAAAAACCTAACCCTTTTCATAGAAACAAACTAAATGTGTGTGAATCTTACGTGAGAGTGAGACTTTTAGGTCCCGACATAAAAATATGTCTATTTTCGCTTTTAGGAGGAAGCTAAAATGAACTTGCTAGGTGATTGGATTATGCAGCGGAGAATGAAATTCGAACTACGCAATTAAAATTATGTAATACTGGGCCTTTTGATCATATTCTAATTATATATTCTTAAATAATATAGCAGTTTTATTCAGCTGGAAAATGTTGACTTGTGTCGTTCATCTGTTTCATCTGAAAAGAGTGCTTTACAAAATCAATATCCAGGATTACGCCCATGCAACCATCGGCAATTTGCTTCTTGATCCTGCCCCAGAAACAAGACCAAGATTCAAAGGCTAATTTCAACACACATTTTGATGGACATGTCACTAAATAATTTATGTGCATTTTGGGCCAATATTGGCTGTTGAGACGTTCTTGGCACCAGTCGCAGTCCAGATTCAGGAGTCCAGAATTGAAACCTATGTTCATTGACATGAAAACCAGAGCTCCTCTGTGGACCTCAGGGATTACCCATTACAATAATGAAACGGTAATGTCACATCATAAACAGGTTGCAAGACGGATAGCTTTTACATTCTAAAAATCAACTTTTTCTTTATGTCAAGCAACATTTTAGTAGCTAAATTACTTGATGTCTTCATTTTACGTTTATTCTAAGTTTGACATGTTCCACCTAGGAAATTTTTAAGGAGCGTCATATGAATTTTGCTAAGAAAGATCGGGGCAAAACACGTTATGTCACGGGTACGATTACTGAGGGGTATTTGGTATGGATTTGGAGGGCATTTCCTGATATAACACATCAGTTACTGCAAACCCAGTTTCCCATTTTGACAATGCCATATGAAGAACTGACTTGGCTTTGCAAGTGTTTGTAACGGGTGACGCTGGTTCGGATGGACATACTCTTCTTTCCTTAGACACTTTGAAACATTTCAATCAGATAGTGTTTTAAAATATATACGTAATGACAGCTTAAGTGATTAACCAACCCCTATAATACTTCGAACCAATTTCCATGTTGAAGGGAGTGAAAGGAAAATGTGAACCGATCACTGAAAATCGGTTGTGACACCAGGTGTTTGCGAAACTCACATTCTCCCTCACAGAATTTCCATAAAACGCTGTACAGCATTATTCCTGCCAAAAGTCAGCCAAATGTGAGCAGACAGTTCTTGACCAGACAATCCAGGAATAAAGAATCTTGACCAGACAGTCCATTAAGAGAGCCTGGACAAGATAATCCACTGTCTCGAAAGCTTTGTTGCTGATAACGTGTCGTGATGTAAAGAAAACGTTGATGATGGTTTACTATGGAAACAGACATCGCTCCTCTTTGATTAACAAATGTGGAATATATACGCATGATAATCATGACTGTGATCAATGAATCTCTTCGTGCAGTATGCAAGAAACAAACATGCCTGTCACTGATAAAAAATCAGAGACAGCATGTGGCATTATTATTGTGTTACAGTTTCGAGCCATTTTTAACACTCTTTTCCTTCAGCGCTTTGACTCATACATTTTTTAATCCAACGAACGCTATGAAAATGCATTTGTGTGGTTGTTTAAGAGATATATCCATGAAAATTAAACAATGTGGAGGTAGGACATAAGTCTAACATTATCACTCCTCGCTGAGCCTGCTTGAGAGGTACCTACCGTGGTCTAGAACACTAAAGAGAACAGAAAGATATTGTACATTTAATCATTTCTTTTGATACGAACACAATATCGCTGGACGTCGATATGGCAAATACAGTGTTTGTCTTTCACGTTTCCTCCCCGAAGTACTTTTCTGAATAACCGCGGGATAAAGACATTGAATCTGTCAATAGCGGTAATAGGGAATTAGTCAGTAATCGCGATAACGTTTAGTCCGACAAAACGGGACCATTGTTGAGACCAAAATGAACAGGAGCGTGAAATTCAAAATGGTGGACACATGCTAAGTTTCCGATCTGCTGGAGCAAACTTCCGGTTGGCGGTGGGCTAGCTGATTTCGTTCAACATTTCGACACACAATACCAAAACAATCGTATGGCTAGGAAGGCAGAACGAAATACCACCCGGAGCAACATGTTTCAGTGAGAGGAATAGATTTATCAAAGACACGGATGAAGGGTATGACGTCATTCGAGGCAGCAAATACGAGGACCTACGAAAATAGCCGGAAGTGGTCGATCTGTGTACTTAGCTGAGCGATTCTGTTTAGAGCAACGCTGTGTAGATAAGCACATTCGATCTACTCAACTACGAGACACATTTCACACAGGATGGACCGAGACAATAGTGCATGCAAAAATTCACTTCATAGGAATTCGTTAGACGGCAAATGAAGCTTTATCGAGTGAGAAGTAATTATACATATTCAGTCTCCCCTCCTACAAGGCACATTTCACACAGGAAGGACTCGAACAAAAGAAGAAATGCTACCCTAATTAGAGGTTTGGAATAATCAGTTGAGTGAAAAGCTCCATTTTATGTGAAAAGAGTTATGCCAGTCTTACACTGATACCGATTTTCTCTTCAATACTATGTACGTGAGAAATGTACAAACCTGTTGAATCTAGTAATCATGGGATCGCGTCACTTTGTGAGAGAAATTATGAACATGCTTAAAAGAAGAAACAATGCTCAGGATGCATTTCAATGGTAGTTTTTTATGATTATATATCTAGGCACAATAACAAAAATATCCATAAATGTACAGATATGGACGTAAACGTCTTCATCAGTGTCATGATATACCTGAAATATTACCATTGTGACGTTAAAAAGTAACTCACTCACTCATCTTTATCAGTGACACCGACTGTGTTTAACTTCGATTTTTGTCCGAACACCGCTCCGGTATTTATAATGTCACACAATTTTCATTAAATTCAAAGCGTCCTTTGGGTGAAGGGCCAAGGCACCTCATAACTGGCGTGATCACCAACAGAGCATCAGGAAGGCCTGCTGAAGGTGTCCTGTATATGAAAAAATCTTGGCGATGTTGATCGTCGTTTACTTTGGTGGATCTAAGTATTCGGGGAGATTGGATAAAAATTCTAAATTCTAATTTTAATTCAATTAGATAGCGTTATGCCAGTCGCAAAAGCAGAATGGATGACTTCTCTGCAGAAGTATATGTTTACATTTCGCGAAATCTGTTGGACAGAACATGATACATTACCGACTCGGGCATGACGTGTTATAGTTGTGAAAGCAGTTTACGAGAGATAGCCTTTATGATATAACAGGTTAACCTTTCACCCTGGAATACTGTTATCCTGATTCCTGAGTCCTATCATATTTGGGTTGTCAATTTGACTTCGATATCTCCTGTTACATTTCTTAAGATCAAATATTTCATATCCCGCTCTATCGACGGTAACTCAAAGCAATAGAATGATTACTGTGGTTATTATCCTGAGGATAAACGTCAAACGTGCACTTACACAAAGACGCTTTCAACACACGTCCATAACTACCGTAATAACTGCAGACTACTTTGATCAAACTAATGTCGCACTGTGATTGTGCAGTGACCTTCCTTATAGACATTTTTATAACGTCATCACGTCAGGTGTGACATTGTTTGGTTACTGATATCAGCGTTAGAGAAGGATGCAGATCTCCCGAGTCTTTTGGCCTCTCGAAGCCGATGTAAAAGATGTGTTGTTATAAAAAATACCATGGGAATGTGGATTATACACAGGAGATGCTTAGTGTCACAGAAAAATGAAGTATTGTAATGAAATGTATTCATGTACAAGAAAATAAGTATTGTACTAAATTTAGGAAATGCACTCCAGACCACAATGTTGGATTGAAAGTGGTAGATGTTCTGCATTACGTTATGTGTTGCACTGACAAAACTAAAGCGGTGAAGACGAATTGATGGATTTACTGAATTAAATTAAGCGTTATACTTCAAAAGTAAAGTTGTCTACAAATTGAGGGATTTAAAGAATTAACTGAAGTGCTTTACTATCGAAAGTAAAGCTTTGTACACAAATTTATGGATTTACTGAATTAAATGAAGTGATGTACACAAATAGTTGTATGTACCTGAAATACAGAAGAACGGTCTTGAAGATGATAGATGCAATGATAATATAGAGACGTTATCTACCAATGAAAACTGGTGGATGTACATAAAAAATGCAGTTGAAACATTCCGGACGAGTGGTGAAATCGATAAGTGTACTAAGATAATGCAGTTTGTACTAAACACAATGATTGCAGCGAAAAATGAACTGTTTTACTTATCAGTATGTATGCATTGATTTAAATGAAAGTGTCGTACTGAATTTGAAATACTGTATGTTTGTGTGTAAGAAAGACAAATGCAACAAAGCCACAACAAAATATTACATGGTCCGATCCCTCACTAAATCGTACTCATGAACACGATGTTGTGACTTTTGATCTAACTGAAGCGTGTGGGAGATCAGCTGGGGATCGGCACTCTACATGCTTCAATGAAGCGTCATTTTAACGATTTTCTTTTCAAATGGTATTTGTTTTTATTTCAGATTCATCAAACCACTCCCCCGAACCTGCTTCTTCACCATTTGAGATTCCTATAGAAAAACTGGAGACACGCAGTGAAGGCAGTGTTCTCAGGCTTCTTGACAGACTCTGTACGGAGTCCAATGTCCCTGGCTTCAGGAAATGTTTGTGGTATGTCATATCTCTCACCTTCACAATGGAATGCCTAATAGGTCACTCGAACACTAAGAAATTCAAATAGTATTTATAACATTTTTACACGCACGTTTCCTTTTACTCTGCCGCAATATTATGTCGCCATACAGGCAATAAGAAGTTGTATTTGTTTTGTTGACAAACAACAAATAATAGACAAACGTCAACATCGAAAGTGGAATGAATATGTCACATCCTTTGTAAACGCGCACTTCATGAAACAATATGTAAATGAAAACCATATGGCAACATATTTCAAAACCCAAAAGTAAAAATCAACTACTGGGACTCTGATATTTGAACTCGCGAATGTCCATGTATTCGTGTAGTCCATAAGTGAAGGCAAACGTTGCAGGGTTTCGTTGGACGACAGTCATTTCAGATTGGGTAAATAATGGCAGTGTTACCTGAGACCTGATGAACGGGTAATGCTGACAGTCTTTCTTAACACCTCATGTTATCACCGATTTTCATCACCATTTCGCCATTTGCGCCTAGTTTGAATCGGTTTCTGTTTATAATGGAGGGGAATCTCGCGTTTGACATTTCTGTTCTGAAAGACAATTCATGTCGGGCAAACGCACGGATGACTGGTATCTGGGCAGTGAAAATACTGCTAATCGTTCACAATCAGTAACTGGATTGAACGGCCATACTGGATATGTCAAATCGACATGGCGCATTGAACTGTCAGACTCAACAACGACTCCCCCTGTTCTGTGGGAATGGGCTCTTCCGGAACATGCCCAAACGACAGTTGTAAGAAACACCGTTGTTCACGCCGATTTTCCCGGGTGGTTCATGTCGTCTATAGTCTCACGCAGAATGTTCCACGAGGTGTGACGTCACGTCCGTGGTGTGCTACCATGATGGCTATGGTCTGTGAGCGTGATGGATGCAGCTCGATAAAAATCAAAACCACTTACGTACAATGTAGTCTTCACAAGGCCTTGTCCTTTATTTATCACTATTTCGGCTTTTATATCTAATGGTAAGAGACAGCACCATCGTTTTATTGGTCCCGTCACGGGCATAAACCTATTACTGTTTCTGTCTCACTCCTAACCTTCAGTACTAAGAAGTAAGAGTCTACACAATGTTTTGTTGCCTTTACAACTATCGTCAAACGGTCGACTGCAAATGTATCTGTGAATGTGTACACGTGGCTTGTTCCACGTAAATGTAAATAGTAGCCAGCGAACCCATCCAACAATTAAAGGTCGGGTTTTATGCTTCTTTCAGTAATAGCCCAGCAGTATCATAACGGGCGACATCGTAAATGATTATACTCATTGTACTAGCTAGGAGAATTGGGCCTAACGTTTGAAGGACGACCGTTTTAAGTACTTGGGTGCCTCATCACGTAGGTAATCGTAAAAAATTGTTGAAATAAGAGTATTTCTTTGGGGTCCGAGGACATGTTTATGAATCGCTTTCAAATAGCCGTAATATTAGGTATTCACGGAAAACACAAACAGAACAAACATTAGCACTGAATACTTGTCAATATTCTGTATTTAATGCTTATCATGAAAGGAACAACTTAAGCAGAACTTTAAACAGAAAACAATGAAACTAAACATGTTTCTTGTTTTGAAGATACAAACTTGTATAGCAACAAAGTTCCAGTCCTTCACCAAAGCATCCAGTTCTTGCAGAGACCTGTTGGTCCACTTTGTGTTCTACATTATGTTACACTGGCTCAGTGAAACTTGGATGCTGAATGAAAGTGGCTGCAACTAAAAAGTTTATTCCATATTGTGCCTGTTATTCCATAGATATAAAGAAACAACCCACATAGATGAAAAACATTCGTCAGAGTCTCCTCAGTGGCACCTTAAAGAATATGTCGATCGATGGTTTCACGCTAACAGAAAATCTCACGTCTCGTAGTCTTCTCGTTTGAGAACTTCAAATGACAAGCGTTCAATATGGATTCCGTCGTCGTGTTTAAAACTTCATATTTGTCTACAGGCTTATCTTGCACTGATCACATTGGCGTGGACAGGAGATTATCAAGGGAGCATCGCTATGACCAAATTACATTACAGAACCAAATACGATACTTTTCATATTCAACGACCGGTCTAGGGAGCGTTCCGTGCCTCCGTTGTTCCCCACTGACGGATTATTTGCGACGTGTTATGAATAAGATGTTCTCCCTTGTGCGTTGGGAAACGTGCCGACACACATACCAATATGCTCATCCTGTCCTTTATAGTCCAACAGATTTATTCCGACTAAAGATGTGGGTGACAATTAAATAATGACTGCCCCCTTGAGCGTAATGGCGGCTTCCTTTGAGATGCGATATTAGTCTTCTGTCAACGTTTACATCGTTCTCTTGTCAACTACACCTCCTCGTCAATATTCACGTTTGACCATTTGATGCTCATCGGATTGATGTAATTCTATTTGGACAACTGCGGAACATTTGCTTATTAGATCCTGAGGAAAGAGGACTTTGGGATGTCAAACCAGATTAAGCGTACGGCCACAGGAAACTATGAACCTTTGTAGAATATTGTGATTATTTCCTAATGAATCAGCAACTGAGGTGAAGGATTACAAAGTTTGTTAATAATTACAGTACTTGATTCTGAAAGCAAAACAAACATCTTCAAAGGTGCGAATTATTTGAACACTGCCAACCTTTCTCTGTGGAAATATGACGACAGTGCGTTTGTTTTTTGTGGGTTTTTTTGTGCATGTTTACTGCATGCAGCCTAGACGTTAGTTGGCTTTCTTAAAACAAACATTTGTCCGTGTCGCATGTCATGAAACAGAGTGGGTGGGTGAGTGAGTGTTCTTTTACGCCGCAAGTCAAAATAAAGAAGGAGCTAACATAGCGACAGCTAACGGAAATATGACGACGACTTCTAATGCCTTTAAATTCAGTATTATATCAAAAGGCACTTTCCATTTTAACCGATTTCCAAGAATATATACAGTCACCAAGAATAGAGAGCTCGCCATATTGTATATTTTATCTTGACATATATGTATATCAACAGCATTCTGAAGACAAGTGAATCCTTGAATCTTTCGGGGCAGGCTGGTCCACTTTTGTCATTTTGCACGCCTGCTATTTATCAGTTAGGGATAATATGGGTTACACATTTCTTTGCGCCTACATTTCATATCTTCCACTCAACATGTATCAACAGCAGAATCGGACTGGTTCCAACTTATAGGTAAAGGAATTGGACTTTCACTAAGTATGAATACTTTCCTTTGCCAACATATTTGTTTCTGAATCCTCAATTTAAAACAAACCAGTGCCATTCAGCTTGGGAGAAGGGATACCATAACATTTTGCTTTTGATCAATACAAATCAGCACAATTTCAATTTAGTTGTCTTTTACAGCACTGTTTACCCAATCTGTTTGAGTATTCGATGCCCGGAAATTTAAAAATTATAGAAAACCTCTCGCAAACGCCTACGGTGCCGAATTAAATTTCCGGGATTTATGATTATAATCGGAATACACATCTCGCCGCGATTAGCTGCGAGACTACTCGGTTAGCTGCGAGACTGCTGATGCGGCGTCAAGTTATATTCACTCAGTGCACATACCCATTCCTGTTGTTGTCGTTGTTCCAAATCTACAGTCATTTTTTCCCGTTTTCAGGAACAAACGCAAGTAAGATGCTAAGTCAGCGACCATAGCTGCGACCGGAAGGGAAAGACCCCGTTGTTTCAAGCCATCACAAGCTCTACCTAAGAATGACGTAGTTATGACGTAGACGTGACGTCTTCCTTACGCGATGTTTACGTCACTCCTCTCTGACAGTCACCTTCATGAACTATATTCAGACGCGAATGATCCTTCAAAGACACTACAATTCAGTTGTTGTAAATTTGTGATAATATTAATATCTCAGGAGGAACTGTACCAACATTACAAGATCGTCCATTGAATGATCTAATGTGCTATAGAGGCAGGCATGTAGTGTTAACGTTGGATAACGGTAAATTTACTTATCACAAGACGGTTACCACTCTGGCGTGCTTCAGTTAGGAAACAAAGATTCTTGTAAAGGAATTTGTTTCGGAACTGAATGTGACAGCCATTATTAGATTCTGACCCCATATGATTTCAATGGAACTTTCACACAAGAATGGTGATATAGATAACACTGATAACTGACCATATCTGCCACATTTACCTTTCCGCCAGATTAACCCTACATGCCACTTACACGACAGTACCTATTGCCCAGCCAGGTTTTGATCGGATATGTTGCCCAGTTGAGCTCAACCAGATGTGATCATGTGACCAAATGATCCCCTCTGTTTCACGTGTTCATTTGACAATAAATATGTGATGGATGCTATGTGTTCCTAATATCTGTTATCAACAAACTATAGTGTTTCTGGCTGTATGTGTTTGTTTGTTGTTGGACCAGACAATCCAGTGATAACAGCATGAGCAGCGATCTACGCAATCCATGCGATGGATGACAGGTTGGCAAAGTGTGTGGCTGACAGTGCGATGGATGACAGGTTGGCAAAGTGTGTGGCTGAGAGTGAGACTACGGATGCTGGGTTGACCATGGGATACAATGACGTGCGTCAGCGAGCCAGACCACACGATCCCTCTTACCACAAGATTTGGTTACTGAAGATCAATTCTTACCCGGATCTTCACGGGTCGTGGGTAGAGCTTGACTAAGAGGGGAGATGATAGTAGTTGGTGCAGCAAGAATGTACTTGTCTCACATAATTGAGTCGTTGGCGCATACAATTCTACCGAAACGTTCTACTGTGAGCACTATTATACTTATCCCACTGTATACAGCATGATCATGCTGACACCATATAATCTACCAGTAACCTTGATCATACCTTACCACAGTATCTAGAAGCCATCACACCGATCCTTAAACCACAGTATTCAGAAGACACCACACTGATCATTATACCACAGTATCCAGAAGACACCACACTGATCATTATACCACAGTATTCAGGAAGTGAGGTATCGTACTTATGCCACAGCATCCGATACCTAACACATATGACGAGTGCCAATTTTTTATATTGTAACTTGTTAACTTATGTCAAAAGTCACATTATCATTGATTTCAGTCTTGGTGAGCGTATGAGATGATTCGTGGGAAGGTGAGTTCGTAAGAGCGTCAGCGTATAAAATGTTCCATTGCGAGTGGGTGAGCGAGAGCATGATATTCTGCAAGGTTAATGGACGAGTGGCTGTGTAAGCCTTTGGAGGAATCTAGTGACTGACATCATGAACATCAACGAAAGCAGTCTGGATACCATGACATCGTAGCCACCTATCCCTACTACCCACGTTAGTTTCTTCATGTACGGGAAGTATGGATTCTTTAAGATCCATGCTAACACAGACAAGGTCTGATGTGTGAGGACGGCATGGTGCCGTGGTCCTTGCTTTCATGGGACATCACTGAAACCCAATATCCCTCACTAATGCTTCTCATAAAAGGCGACTATGCTTGTCGTAGGAGGCGACTAACGGGATCGGATGTCAGGCTCGCTGACTTGGTCATCGGTTCCCAGTTGCGCAGATCGATGCTCATGCCGTTGATCAATGGATTGTCTGGTCCACACTCGATTATTTACAGACCACCGCCATATAGCTGGAATATTGCTGAGTGCGGTATAAAAGTAAACTCACTCACTCACTCACTCACCAGTAAATCAACGTTCCTCATGCAGAGAACCAGTTTAGTAATCACAAGACAAATGACTACGTCAGATACATCACTCCTGTCGATACAGCTTATGAAAACGCTGGAAATGTAATCTATTCGCAATATGAGTGAGTGACTTAAGGTTTACGCTGCTTTAAGCAATATCCCTGCGATATTATAGCTCGCGACACCAGAAATGGGCTTCACAAATTGTACTCATATGGGGTATCGAACCGGATCATCCCACTGTATGCGGACAGCTAGTAGTGTCTAATGGGATAAGGCCCACTGTAACTGCACTTGATCATTAAAGGGTTGTGTCATATACCAAGATTATTGACATACCGAATCTTTTATTTATATATCAAATGACCTCTAGTATTTATCATCTGGTCAAAGCATTAAACAACATATCTCATTCTAATAATCATAACCTTTTTGCTCTAAATCCTAGGTGCTGTACAGTCTCGGCCAAATGCATTTGCAACATTTATTGTGCTGTTTACTTGGAAGGTGAAAATACGAATAGTTTCATAAACTCAACATTCAAACTATCTAACCCATGAAAAGTTACGTTGATGTCTCCAGTGCATGTGCCAAGTTCAGAGTGTGTTTCGGGATATCATTTCATTATGGTGGTTGTATAATGTATACAATTAAAAGACACTATCAAATCAAGAATCATCTCGTGGTAAAAACTTATTTTAACGTTCTGACATGGCATGTCAAACAGTTCAGTATTTTTGAGGCAATCCGTAAGAAAATAACGTTTTAGTGTTAACACACTGCCAGTCGGGGACATAGTGATATCTAATCAATGCAGAATATGGTTAGATGTGTTGGGTCTGACTCCTTTGCAAAATACAACGTAACTTGAATATTTTCTAATTCACCGTACATGTTCACATACCTCACCTTTGATGTATTCCCAAGATCTTAGACCTCGCTTATTCTACTGATTCTTCAAACTGTCATCCCAAATTGCCCCATTATTGTGCTATGTCGATATAACATCACGTACGTGTCCCCGAACAAAATATTTCACATCTGACAACATATGGTGGAGTCTCACATCATGGCCTGTAACGTGTATGGCGACCTTGAACTTCCCATCATGACCTTTTACGACAAACTGGAACCCCGCTTCAAGGTCTGTAACATGTGTGACGACCAAGAGCCTAGCGTCATGGCCTGTAACACGTAATGACAACCGGAGCCTTGCATCATGGCCTGTAACATGTAATGAGAACCAGAGCATCGCGTCATGGCCTGCGGCTGTAACGTGTAATGGCAATCAGAGATTCGTATCATGGCCTGTAACGTGTAATGACAACCAGAGCCTCACATCATGACCTGTAACATGTAATGACAACCGGTGCCTCGCATCATGACCTGTAACATGTAATGACAACCGGTGCCTCACATCATGACCTGTAACATGTAATGACAACCGGTGCCTCACATCATGACCTGTAACATGTAATGACAACCGGTGCCTCACATCATGATCTGTTACATGTAATGACAACCGGTGCCTCATATCACGGTCTGTAGCATGTAATGACAACCGGAGCCTCGCATCATAGCATGTGACTTTTCAAGAGAACCAGAACTCCAGGGGCAAGGACCCTAAGCAGATGATGAGCTTTACCAGCCTGTCTTTTGGATAATATCTTTAATCTGTATTAAGCGATATTATTATAATAATATTATGATAATGCTTTATTCTCCGAGAAAGGAATTCTTTAACAACAGTGGGGCATACAGTGTTAAAACAAATGAAGCAAGAAACACGATCATCTTAAACACACAAAGTGGAAGAGAAGGATAAAAAATGTTTGCTGTAAGAGACTAGTAGACAAACACCCGATTCACAATTGTGGCTAGGTCTAACATTCATTCAAACGTTTAATGCAAACGTGGTAAAGATTCGAAACAAGAATGTAAATCATGGGACTGGTCAGGTAAAATTTTGCTCGCAGACAATAAAGCACGATCATACGCAATGAGCCGAGTGATAATGATAAGGGTAAACTACAAATTCATGCAAAGCAAAATAACAAAATTGACAATGGAGTAAGTAGTCACAGAGACACACATCTATCATACAAACGCAGCTTGAAAACTGAAATATAATAGATGATCATAGACACATACTGACACACATGCTGACAATATAACTGAATGAGTATGGTTTTACGCCGCTTTTAGCTATATACCAGCAATGTCCAGCTGATGACGAAACAAATATTCACAAAGATGCAACAAAATAATGACATACAAAAAAGCAACACATAGGTGATTAGACAAAGAGAAACACAACGTGGAAACTAATATGTAATAAATTACATGTATTTTGAAAAACGCTTATAAAACATATTTACTTTATGATTATATCGTTTGTTCTTTAGGATGGACAACATGGTAAAGGGATGTAAGCGACATTTCGTTAGCGAGAACCGTGTATTTGCCATGCTATTCCCATGGAAATCATGTTAGTGTCAAAAATTAACGAGACTTTAATGATATAACATATGATATTAATTTAAGACCTAAACAGGTGAAAAATATCGAAAATGAACACGCACAAAAATAAACACCGTAAAGACCACGGGTTTCTCGGGTAATTGCAAAGACTTCTAAAAATAGTGAATTTCATGTTCCATTACGGCGTGTGAGTTAAAACCACAAACATGACGAATATAAAAGTGTAATATATACGATCGAGTCAAAACCATCAGCATGTGTTTGACGCCACGCTGGAAATCCTTGACAAGGTGTTTGACGCCATTTCATAATTAACATTTTATATTTGATATCACAATTACATACTGACTGTTTCGGGTGTGAAGTACTCGTATCTGGTCCTGGGTTGCAAACAGAAAGCCTTCCGTTTCACTTTTCAGGCCAGCCGGTTTCATCCAAGCAAAAATTCTACGGGGTAACAGTACTTCAAATACACGTCACATAAACCGTGTTTTGATGTGCCACTTCCTTTGGCCGGCACTACTTTGTGTATCTTCTACTAGAATAGGACCATCAATAATGCCATGGTGATTCTGTCTTATATCCTTGTTTAATAAAGAAACTGTGGAATGCTTTGTGTTCTTTATGACCTTGACATGCTTCTCGGGAGAACCATTACACAAATGCATGTATCAAAAAGAATGCATGTATGCAGATGCCATTTACAAACGCATGGTATATTTGGGATTACAATTTCTAAGTTAAGTACAGATTCTTGGTCGCCATTACACTTTGAGTCGCATTTGGGATTCGAACAAACACCCTCAGAGTCAGGCCATAAAGTCGGCCGCCTAACTGACTCAGGCTTTCTATTGAAGCCGCGGTGGCTGAGTCGGTTATGCGTCTGACTTTGTGATGGCACGGGTTCGAATCCTGGATGGAACTCCACCCAACAAAAGCACTAGGATTTGCACTGTACTGCCAAATATAACATGTGACGCAACAATATTATTGACAAAATATTAACACTCTGATATTCTGTCAAATAAGCGCCTAAAACAAAACCATACGACATTATTAGTAATAGCGTGTTTGTGACTTAGAGTGAGGCTTCGGTGCGGATTCTTACACTGTTATAAAGCTAAGAAACATGGGAACGTCACACTATGGAATAAACAAGCTGTTATTCTGAAAGTCGAATTCTTCGTTATTGACTCAGCAACTTCTAGAATGCCAATAAAGAATTAGAGTCAACTCCAGGTGACACCTGTTCCGTATAAAATCAACAGAAACAGAGTAAATGACACGATTCTGCCAATCAGTAAATGAAATAATTAATCTGATGAAGCGAGTTTGCCCAAGGGTATACAATACTCCGGTGGTGTCATAAAAGGACACTATCTAAGTACACGGCATTGCCGTACCCCTTGCCGTCATGGAAATTAAGTGAGTGTTAATTAATTAATCAATTAATCAGCATTCTGTACACTGAGTCTCCCTAATTGTTAATGTTAGTGCCTATCGACATTCCTTTACACAGATCACAATTTATTGAACATTTCAGATACATGAGCGATGAGAGGACTAGGTTTATATTATTCGATCTCATCGTTTGCGTGTATCTTCATTGCCATGACAAAGTATCTTTTTGTATCGTTTTTCGAACCGGTGTCCGAACCCATAATGATAGTTTTGTTATACCAGTTACCAACAGAAATACAGCCTCAGACAATTTCATCTCCCCGTGAATGTAAAGGCAGTGCTGAGTGAGTGAGTTAGTTGGCTTTAAGTCACCTTAAAACACTGTTACAGTATTGCTGTCGTCATATGAGGGAAATGACTGTTTGCCCTCCGGTTATTTTTTGTTATTTATTTTGCTTTTTAATTTGTTGTTTGTTGTCTTTCTTAGAAAAGCGCATTTATCTGCGTAATCGGGACAAGATGAATCGGAGAATCTGACCCCTCGATCTCTGAGTAAGTTACTTTTACGCCGCACTCAGCAATATTCCAGTTATATGACGGCGGTCGGGAAATAATCGAGTCTGTACCAGACAATCCGGTGAGCAACAACATGAGCATCGATCTGCACAATTGGGAACCGATGACATGTGTCAACCAAGTCAGCGAGCCTGACCACCCGATCCCGTTAGTCGCCTCTTTCGACAAGCTGAGTCGCCTTTCATGGCAAACATGGGTTGCTCAAGGCCTATTCTACTCCGGGACCTTCGCGGGTGGTAACCTCTTACAAGAAGTACATGCTGTTAATCAAAGAATCTTTATCCTCAACAGATCTAGATTGGTTGTTTGACCCCGGAGATATTCCAGCTATACTGTGTATATGACGACGGTCGGTAAATAATCCAGTGATTGACAGAATGAGCATGAATGTACGGAATATGGGCACATGATGATCCACATGGCTACAACAAACCTCGCTCACTCACTCACTCACTCACTGATTACAAGAACCTGTAGTCTACAGTTCGGTGTAAGAACCAATCAGCGGAGCACGGACTCCCTTTACGAATATTTCATATTTATGTTTTACATGAAATGTAGATCTATTCCCCAATACTAAATCATTAAAACGCGTGTTAGAGCACAGGCAAACTGTAGCGCAAATGGGTTGCGCAGCATAGAGAAAATTACCAGTCTTCTTACATGCGAGCGAAGTCAGCAAAGGTTGGCAGCGTACTTTCCTCGCTTCAATTCGAAAAATATTTTTCATGTCAAAATAAAATATCGCCACCATCAAAAGTATACACCTTTTCTTCACTTGGTTGTGCTCTCACATTTCCAACAGCATGTTGAACGATCACTCATGTGAAATATTTTTGATTCAACATTTTGCGCTTCGCTCATATATGAAGACTTGTCATATTCTCTATGCTGTGCAACCCCATTTGCACTGCAGTTTGCCTGTTTTTAGAGGCATGGACGCAGTGTCATTTGATTATACACCACAAACCCACTCAAAGAGCTGACCTTCGCTCCTCATTTCATACACATTAGACATCTGAAGTCATACCTAAACATAATGAATATGTATTTAGCTAAATCGGGAACATGTAGAAAGGTAAGGTAACGGTTTAATAAGTTATAACTTGGAAATGAAAAGACTTTAAGTATATGAATTCAACAACGTCACTCCCATGCTGGCAATACCATGCGACAAATATCGAGTAATTCAGGTTACAGAATGTAGGACAATAAAATGTTCGAAACATTTTGCGATTTCGAAAAACCGACATACTAAGAAAAATAGTTTTCTTATTAAAAGCCAGTCATATGCATGTGTTTGACAGACATGACATGGACTGCATTGTAAGATGAAACTCAATACCTGGTTGTTGGACGTATATTACTGAATTGTCACGACACTATGTGCCATCACGGTCTATTCAGTTGAATGATGGTGTGGTTGCAACTGTCTTATGAGTGGTTCCTTAGAGTAAACGTGAGGTCAGTGGAACACAGGGGTGTTTATTTATATGGTTCAGTCTGGCATACTTTTAGTTCCCCAACAGTTTACCGCTTTACTCTTAATCCAACTGATTGCTCTTCATTGAGGATACCATCACTCGCATCACTCTTATCTTCATCTACACATTTAAAACAGAACAGACCCGTGAAGGTCCCCGGGGTAGAATACGCCTTCAGCATGCTTGCCATAAAAGGCATATGAGGCAACTAACGGGATCGGGTGGTCAGGCTCGCTGACTTGGTTGACACATGTCATTGTTTCCCAGGTCGATGCTCATGCTGTTACTCACCGGATTGTCTGGTCCAGACTCGATTATTTCCCGACCGACGTCATATAACTGGAATATAGCTGAGTGCGGCGTAAAACTAAACTCACTCACTGAAACAGAACAGACGCGTGAGGATCTTGGTTAGAACTGGTCTTCATCAATCAACGTTTGTCATAAGACGCTCCTATGAGGCTGATCACTGGATTGTCTTTTCAAGACTCTGATTACGGTACAAACCAACCAACAAACAATGAAACAGTGCGTCGAGATCTAAGACTAACACCCACAGGAAAAAGGCCCATATCTGTCTGGTTTTAATTTTATGTTTGTTAGGTGAATGATAAATCAAACGGGGTTCTCGTACATAGGTGATTAGGTCGTTTTGGGTCCATATTCCATAGAGGTGTGGGCAGGTATTCTGGCCAAAAAGATTCCCCAATCTTTCTGCGTTGATCTGTTGGTCGGGCTCAGTAACTACTGGCAAAGAAGGATTAGTTGGACCGGCGTTTACAAAAACCAGGCGGTGCACGGCAATGGGCAAACCCATTTGGCTGGTGAAGGGTAGAGGAGGTGGAGGCTAGTGCAGAACATGACGTGTACTTGCACGTGCTTTGCTCAGAGGAATCTCGCGTCGTCGGTTTAGCAAGTAGGTGATACACTTGAGCAATGGTACCTGGGGCCCCTTCGTTCACAGTGACAGGAGTCTGTGGGCGGGTCAATGTCAGGTCGGTGCTAAACCATCCCTGTTTGCCAGTAGGTTTATTTCATTGCTTCGTTTTCCAGGTTTGTAGATTGGTGCCATGAACACATTCACTGGGATACGGATAAAACGGACCCCAAAAATTGAGAAAACGGCCACCGCGCAGGAGGAAACGGCCTCCGGACTCCGGAGAACACGGCCTCTGTGCCTTGAGAAAAAGGTCAACATAGCTGCATCAAAGGAGATATACTAAATAATAGCGATTTACTTCATTGCGGATAAGCTTTCAAAAAGTTTTTTTTTAAAGTTTCGATCCCCATAGCGGTTCAACCATCGAAGATTGATTGGTAGTTTCGATAGTCACAATGAACAAACTAATGTGATTGTTTATTTTACAGGAAAGATTAGTTCATGGTAGAGAAAAAGCTCACGTCATTACCGGCATAGCGTTTTCCATGGAGATGTTCCTTCAATTTTGGAAATAAGTGAAAGTCGCATGGGGCCAGGTTAGGTGAATATGGGGAGCCACACTGATGTGCTGCAGACTTAGCCAGTCGGAGATGTGAGACGAAGCATTGTCATGTAAAATCAGAACTCCAACCCCCAACATCTCTCAGATCTTCTGTACTCGTGTGTATACCCAATATGCTTCAACGACCTGCTGCTTGTTGACCTCTTTGAGTAATGTAGCTGGAAATTGCTGGTGAAGAACACTGTCCAACAACACTCCTAAGGTTAGTTGGTGTGACCAGTCTAGAAGTTATATAGGTCTAGAACTTTTTTACCAGCCCTCGTGTTACAAGCAGAGTTCTGGTTATTGTTTATCATGGAAATCGACACATCAGCTGATTGATTTGTTAAACCAAACACTCAAGATTAACACACGCGTACGTCCTACAAGTCACCCACTCACACAGATCACATTTACGTTCACACCAACACACGTAGCGCCCGCTGTCTACAGCAGCTGAGGTACCGTGATTTAACTAAGATACCCACATTCTGACAAGATCAGATAATAGCTCTAAAGTTACACTCTCGCTTAATTACCATATAAACATACCAGCACCTACTTGTCTAGGAACAGTAATTAATTGTTGATAATTTCACCCGATGGTAAAACATTATAAAAAGAAAGAGCAACCGATGCAGTTCTACAAGCGTCCTCAGTTTATGAGATTTTTAGAACTCAGCATCACAGATCGATAACACTAACAGAGTCGTTATTTACTTTGTCTTTTTTATTTTCATTGTTCACTTATCACATGTGGCGATACTTACAGATTCAACCCCGCGAGTTTGTGTAACAGATCAGTCTTTAGATATTTACCTAAACTTTGAACAATGTCTGTTCAGGGTTGGCGAAACAGCGGCCGTGGTTTAATACAACTCGGATGTAACCTGCATTGCGTGACGACAGCCAATTATCGAAGCCGTCTCCGGGCTGTCGCCCAATCGGAAGGGGAGGTAAAAGCTACAAGGGCGCTGTCAAAATTAAAACCGGAAAGATAGCGAAAGCGCACCAATCTTCTCTGTCACAGCTTTACGGACATAAAACTACCGAATTAGCTCTGATTGAGGGAGATTTCCGATTGAGGAGAAAGGATTGCAAACTTTGATGGTACTTTTATTGAGCTCCCCTCCCCACTTGGTGTTAGACGAGGTAACGAGGCACTCATGCTGAATTTTCGCTAAAACTTTAGATAAAGATTTTAATACACCTTTGTACTTCCGGGGTCACGACAAATCCGCTTTTTTCAGAATACGTATACTCTAAGGGGGCTAAATTGAGGCGATGTTAAAGAGGGAGGTAATTAACGATTGCTGACGTCAGCTGTGTGCCATTATGATATTATATTGGAGGATGTGGTCAACAGCGTGTAACCAGTTTATCAGAACGTCCATAAGCCTGTATTGACACTCTTGCGGTGGGAACAAAGACCCACTTCAGATGAAATGTACCACCGAGAGTACTTCACATTTACGTCTCATTGATTGCTATGACATGATTACTCAAGTAATTGAGTGTTTGAAAAAGAGACTGGATAACACAAGTTTAATTTTAAGCTATTGAGGTTGAAAATGTTCATAAAAGGGTTTTTTTTGTCTTTTTTTCAAGCACCACACTCAGCAATTTCCTCAGTATGAAGGTAATGTGGAAATCGTCCAGTCTGAACGGGATGCATGTAATAAAATATATTATTCATTGTTTGCTGTTTTACAAATTTTGTTTTGGACCTGAAACAAAATTCTTGATTTAACGGGTCACTGCGTCGACGATTCTCTGGTCTGTGTACTAACATCAGGTACGACGTCACACCTTCAGTTTAACTGGCAGAGGAGTATCACACAGGATTTCTATAAAACTGAAAATACTGTGCACACTGATCAACAACCTGGAGCAATGATAATGAACAAAACATATCGCGCCATGTTGGTGGCATGTAGCATTTTATAAATGGAACTTTAGAAATAAATAGTTGTTCAAAATTTCATGTTCAGATTCACAGTTCTTTACCGTCATTGTTGCAAGGGCAAACAACGAGATATTGCTAGTATATTGCGAAAAGCGGCGTAAAACCCATTTACTCATGTTTTTATGCAAATTGTGTGAGTGGATCTACGGAAAGAGCAACACACTCTCACTTACTGTCACGGGTGGATGTAGTAATGGATCACAAATGCGTATTAGATTATTACGGAACACAACAGCGATCATTCGGACCGTATTGCCGTATGGGTTTAATCTGTTGCGTATTCCCTATGATTCTTCGCTGTGGAATCAGCTGATCATGTGTTCATTCCCAACATCCCAAATCAGGAACCTTGATTCGTTCATCATTAAAAACGCCTTGCTTGTGGATACAGTGAAAACTAAGGCAATGGCTTTTAGCATGACAACGTATGGTATGGATTTATAACTTGTTTAATAATTACAGCATGCCGTTTCTGAGCTACTTTTTGCCCCTTCATCAGGTGAATGACAAAATATGAGAATCAATACCAAACGTTTTTATGTTACCTTCCAACGTATAAATGTCCATCAGGCATCTAGGCTATTACGTTTTTAGAAACTTGCCAGCAAGTTCAGTTCTTGCCACACGACCCCATGTGGGAAATCGAGCAGGGAATTTCATGCAGACGCTGTAACTACACCATCGCGCTAAGCCGATCTAGAGTCACTAAACATTCACTATATCCACTGATCGACAAGTACAGAACAAGTCTTTATAGGCTGACGTAAAGAGAGTTTACCTAAATCTATGACTTTGTTTCTTATGACTTTTTTGCCTAATCTCTCATAACAAACGTTTCTTTGAATGGACGTCATACATGCAAATGTCACTCCTTCACACCCACGTGTCACATGACCGATCTGTCACGTGCAAACCTAACAATCCACGTGGCAGAGGTGATATTTCCGGCAGTTCTCACCATTAACAGTAGGAAGAGCTGGAACTAGGTGTTGCCATTTTTATCTACAACAAAGCAAACATTGACCATGCTTAATGTACACATGACATGGTAAACAAAGGCCATCATGCTTAATAGAAATGCATCGGGACATTAATTGAAAATCGTTCCATCTATATGAGCAGGAATGAAAAACACTTTTCTTATCCAGTTGCAGTGTTGTGGCACACGTTCTCAGACAAAAGAACCAGAAACATATCACCCGACGTGACACCCCGCCACGCCACGCCACGTCACAGCACGTCACGTCATGTGTTTGTTCTATTTAACAAAATAACGTAAATGGTATGTTCCCTTCTTCAAGAGTTTCCCGTGACTTTGTTACGCGCACAAATAGAAGTGAGAAACATCACACATTTTTATTTAGCCTTACTTTATTTAAACATTCTTTGCAAACTTTTGAAATGCTCATTCGTCAGATGTAAAAATCTGTATGTATTACAGTACGTATATTGATCCGTTCACACTGGACATGGACCGCTGTCAGATAATCCCGTGATCCTTGTGTTTTGTAAATGGATCAAGGTGGAGATAACATTCCCCGCCTGATGCCCTGCTCCCCGAGTGATGAACATACGTACCTAGTCGTGGCTGGTATATGAATATACTCATCAACATACACATACACGCAAACATAATTTACCCCGTCATAAATACAGCAGTTTCATGATATCTGTCAGCTGTTTCATTCTGTACCATCGCTCATACTGCGCATGCCACAAATTTGACATCTGGTGACACTACGACAAACATTTTTTTTCCAAATTGTTGCATACACAGTTTGAATAATTAAACAGAATTAATTTGCCGAAGAGTGGTTTAAAATTATAAAATCTAAGTTGAAGGAAAGATATCTACGTGTCCCCGAAGAGGTGCCGGCTAGTCTGAGAGGTTCGACATGGCGTAAGATGAGTTTGCATGTTGTCTCAAGGTTTCTCAATTTCCGTGGGGGCAGCAGGGTGGCCTAGTGATTAAAGCGTTTGCTCGTCACGCCGATGACCCAGGTTCGATTCCCCACAAGGGTACAAAGCCTGAAGCCCATTTCTGGTATCACCTGCCGTGATATTGCTGGAATGTTGTTGAAACCATACTCACCCACAAACATTTAATATTTAGTAGAAACCAGGAAAGAACGATGAGTTGACTGAATATCTGAAAACGTACGGAGCAGTAATTGTTTTATTTGATTTACTCATAAAAATGGTGTATGGCAGGAATTAATCATTATTGTTAACTGAGAACGTTCACTGAGAAATGTTTTTAAACATTTTCCTCTTAAAGTAAAGTAAAGGTATTTCTTAAGAGGATTTCATGACTGAGTTGGGTTTATATGTGACCATCTTATGGCCCCAAACGATGTGTGGATTTGTGTCCCTTAGTTGAAGCAGAATTCGGTGATCCCAGTAAACATGGATGAGTGGGTGAGTGAATTTAGTTTTACGCCGCGCTCAGCAATATTCCAGTTACATGGCGACCCTCTGAACCAGACAATCCAATGATCAACAACATGAACATTGATCTACGCAAATGGGATACACTGACATGTGTAAACCAAGTCAGTGAGTTTGACCATCCGAACCCTCAAGTCGCCTCTTCATATCATCATCTCTGTAATTATGATTGCTTGTGTGTTAAACCCACGCCAGTCGCACTCACCGTCATGTAAGCGGAGTATCTTCTAAAGCATCGGCACACACAAAAGTCCAGACACGCTGTTAAGTGTTTCATAAACATTTCCCATAAATAATATGCAAACACAAACCTCTCAAAATTCAAGATGTGTTCAAAGTCCAAGCACGACGCCAGGAGAGCATATAGATATATTTCGGAAGATAAGATCATATATGCATATTACCAGTATTTATATTCAGACATAATAGAACCGCTCTCATCTTTTTCTAAAGTAACTACAACAACTTGTAAACTAAAAAGTCCATGTTTAGAAAAACAACATGTGCATGCATGCTAATGACTCGAAAGGAGCAATAAACATGATTTACATAGTCATTCCATTAACACTGGTTTGGAAATAAGACGGGTTTATGTTTGCACACCAAGATGATAACAAGTAGCACGCCGGACCTTTCATCATGTAATATTCACGTCTCTCGTCTTGGCCTGTACATGCTTACAGACTCAGTATTGATCGACAGTATTTAGATGAGGCTCAAAAACGTGCATTTACTTAATGATGATGGTTGCTTAAACAAACGAACAGTGTCGAACAATGTTCAGTTGAAAGATGAATTAAAGTTGTCTTTTAATCCATATTTGATTTCTTGCATGTCTATGCATTGATTCATAGAAGCAAATACCATGGTCGATCACTCGTAAATGACACATCTTACCGAACATCTTTCATATTAGAAACATGGATTTAACCAAAGAATTAGAAACCTTTTTCAAACATTTTTAAACTGAAAATAGTCGACGAAACAATGCAAACCTAATGTCGCAACACATTTGTCATGTTTGTAGCAGCTTTGAATAACCCTTTCTTGTTTGTTGACGCATATTCAAACATGGACATATACTTTCGTTTGGAGTTAAAGTGGCAGAAATTACCTTTGATTTTGTTACGTTTATATTACTGGTTATCTTCCGCAACATCTTTCCTAACTTTGTATTTTTCCACAATTTTAGCAATCCCTGGAGCAGGATGTCTGCCTATACCCTGGTCACCTTGTGTTTGGCCACGTGGTGTTGCCTGGCAACTGCTTACCAAGGGGTGAGTTCCCATCAACCACACTTTGTAGACAGACAGATATTTCATTTTAGTCTCACATCATATAAAAGTGCAGATATACATATAATATACACAAAGTGAACCCACTGTCTGACAATCCAGCCCAGTTCTCCATTTTCCAGGAATGGGTGTCTGCATGATGTTTAACATTTGAGTTAAAAGTAGTTTTCTCTTTCATTGGGCTTTTTTTACCTATGTTATTAATGTTTACAACAAAAAATATAAATAAAAAAATATAAAAAACACCAACGTTTGAGGGGGGGCTTTCTGAAAATTTGGTTTTAGGCCTTTCGGCAAGTGTTTTGAAGATGTGAAAGTCTAAGGTCGAGTAGTTACACATACAATAAAATTGGTAACGCCAATGCACACACACACGCACACACGCACACACACACACACACACACAAACACACGCACACACACACACACATGATCACATGATCACTGAAAGAATTTTATCTGAACTCATGATATAAGATAGGTGGCATATAAATATTAAGGGCGCGTTATATCTGATTACTGATGGAAACAAAATTTATATCTGCATAGTGACTGAGGTACGGGTTACACCCAATTCCCACATATGTCATAGTCATTACTACCAAGTATGCCTGGACACTCCTGCAGAAACGACAGTTGATGTAAAAGCACGTATTCAATATTAGTACGCCTGTGAAACTGCATTCAAGATTATTCGGGTTTATAAGTCGGTTTTACTTTTCGAAAGTTTGAAATTTGTGAAAAATAACAAAAAGATATGCCTCTTACTATTGAGTCAAGCGCGAGTAAAATCCTTTATTATCACGCTGTTCACATGTACACATACCATTCTTTGGCATGAAGGGGAGGTGAATGCGCGTGTTTGTATGTGTGTAAGTGTCTAAACGTGTGTGTGTGTACGTACGTATGTAGACAGACAGTGTATGTATGAGTGCGTGTGTGAGAGAGTGTGTGTGTTAGAGAGTGCGTGTGCGTGCGTGCGTGTGTTTTACCAAGTTGCCAACAGAGTGAAGACAGAAATGGGCTTCACATTGTTCACATGTCGGGAATCGAATCCGAGTCTGCGGCATGACGACCGATTGCTTTAACCACTAAGGTATCCAGTCAGCTTCCCTACACAAAGTGTCATCAAATGATTCGTCGTAGCATAAATATATTGTGAATAACTGCAGTATGCTGGAACTCCGAAACCAGTTAATTGTATCAGCGCCGAAATGTAAACGTGGAAACAGTACAGCATTGAACTAATGAAAGGATAAATTATAATCATGAAGCCTGTTGTGATATATAATACAAGTCATTACAATTGTGTTCATTGTTGTACCGTTCTCTTTCAGCTGAACGTTGACACTCCTCAAACGAATTTGCCATTACCTATGACTCGGCAAGCTGTTGTGTCACCATTGGGATTGGACACGTCGTCAACTGATCTCTACTGTGATGACTCTGTTGGTATAAGAGATTTAGGCATGAGAAAGATCATCATCGGTGACAAGGATGATGAGGATGAAGATTATTTGGCAGGAATGGAATGGGACTCATATACAGAAAATATAGCCAACGTTTTGAATGGTTTGGAAGCCTTGTCGTCAGTCAACAATGCTAGTGATGCAAACCATGGGCCTACACAAAAGACAGTATTGTCAAATCACCCTTCAAGTTCAGAAAATACCCAAGTGTTTTCTGGCAGACCACCTTCGGAAGGCTCGGGGACAATGGGTAGCGTAAAATATATTACAAACAAATTGGGCTCATCCAGCAATACTGGGGTTGGTTCTGTCAAGACTACAGATCTACAGAATAAGAGCGTCCGTGAATTTGGAGGCGCCTCTATCAAGGGAAACAGTGGAGGAGATTCAGCTGAAGAAGACAAGAGTATCTCTTCTACTGGTGTATCTTCCAAGGACGACTCTCCTCTCAGCAACTTCAACATCAATGATGACGGCAGAATATCTTCCTTCCAGAGTTCAAGACAGACAGTTACCATACCCGATTCAGCTCTTCTGAAGCAAATGGTAAGAACTTTCTATTCTGCACAACAATCGTTATTGTCGGCCACAAAGCCAGCAACAGCACAGGGAACTGCTGGTATGGTAGAAATACACGGAGCAGCCATTCACCATGCTGACACTTCAGTGTCCAACTTACAGGGCAATGTCTCTCCAGGAACCAGTTTGCCTTTTCGGGATGCAGTTTTATCAGGAGCTCCTGAGGCATGGAGACTGCATGACAATACTGCTGGATCAATCGATGATTTTGAAAAAATGGTTAATTTGTTTGCAAACAAACTGGCATCTGATGCTGGTATAAACCCTGTATCTGACGGCTCCGGAAGAAATGGTGGGTTGACAAATACAGTTAGGTCCATCATTAATGACATTAGTCTTTCAAACACTGCAGTGCAACCATCCATTGATGTAGATCCTAGCACTGCAGGTTCCAACCTTCATATGCTGGCAAACCCTTTACTATTTCCATCCATGTCTAGTCTTTCCGGTGTAACTGGTGTAGGATCAAGTACAGGTATCACAAACCAGGGTCAATCAAATGAGAGAGGCATCCTTAATGGTAGTATCAGTATCTCCACGTCAGAACGTCCAGATCAACGTCAGTCTGATACGTTAAGTTCCTTTAACACCGCTGTCGGTAGCTCCAGTTCAACATTTCTATATCAGGATAAGTTTGACTTTGGAGGGGGCCTTAAAGCTGAAGTTGATAACTCCAGTCCAACAATTCTGGATCAGGGCCAGTCTGATGCAGTAGGTACTATTAACACTTCTGTGGGTAGTTCCAGGTCGACAGTTCTACATAGGGAACGGTCTAATGCACTGCATAGCTCGAGGGTAAAACTTCTACGTCAAGGTCAGTTCATCGCGAGAAGTGCTTTCAGAACAGAGGCAGGTAGCTCCAGTTCAACACTTCCAGATCAAGGTCAGTTTATTGCGAGAGGTGCCCTGAATACAGATGCAGGTAGTTTCAGTTCCACACCTCAAGATCAAGGTAAATTTATTGCAAGAAATGCCGTTAACACAGGGGAAGGTAGCTCTGGCTTGACACTTCCAGATCGAAATCAGTTTGTTGCCAGAAGTGCCTTTAACACAGGAGTCGCTAGCTCCAGTTCGGCGCTTCCAGGTCAAAGTCGGTTTATTGCGAGAAATGCCCTTACCACAGGGGTCGGTAGACCCAGTTCGACACATCCAGATCGAGGTAAATGTATTGCGAAAAATGCCATGAACACAGGAGTCGGTAGCTCCAGTGCAACACTTCCAGATCAAGGTCAGTTTATTGAGAGAAGCGCCCTTAACACAGGTGCAGCTAGCTCCAGTGCAACACTCCCAGATCGAGGTCAGTTTATTCCCAGAAGTGCCCTTAACTCAGGAGCCGATAGTTCCAGTGCAACACTCCCAGATCAAGGTCAGTTTGTTCCCAGAAGTACCCTTTACACAGGGGCAGGCAGTTACACGTTATCACTTCGAGGTCAGTTTATTGCGAGAAGTGCCCTTAACACAGGGGCAGCTAGCTCCAGTGCAACAGTCCCAGACCAAAGTAAATTTATTGCAAGAAATGCCATTAACCCAGTGGAAGGTAGCTCTGGCTTGACACTTCCAAATCAAAATCAGTTTGTTGCCAGAAGTGTCCTTAACGCAGGGGTCGGTAGCTCCAGTTCGGCGCTTCCAGATCAAAGTCAGTTTATTGCGAGAAATACCCTTAACGCATGGGTCGGTAGACTCAGTTCGACACTTCCAGATCAAGGTAAATTTATTGCGAGAAATGCCATGAACATAGGCGTCGATAGCTCCCAGCACCTCCAGATCAAGGTCAGTTTATTGCCAGAAGTGCCCTTAACTCAGGGGCCGGTAGCTCCAGTGCAACGCTTCCAGATCAAGGTCAGTTTAGTGCCAGAAGTGCCCTTAACACAGGGGCAGCTAGCTCCAGTGCAAAAGTCCCAGACCAAAGTAAATTTATTGCAAGAAATGCCATTAACCCAGTGGAAGGTAGCTCTGGCTTGACACTTCCAAATCAAAATCAGTCTGTTGCCAGAAGTGTCCTTAACGCAGGGGTCGGTAGCTCCAGTTCGGCGCTTCCAGATCAAAGTCAGTTTATTGCGAGAAATACCCTTAACGCATGGGTCGGTAGACCCAGTTCGACACATCCAGATCAAGGTAAATTTATTGCGAGAAATGCCATGAACATAGGCGTCGATAGCTCAAGTTCAGCACCTCCAGATCAAGGTCAGTTTATTGCCAGAAGTACCCTTAACACAGGGGGCGGTAGCTCCAGTGCAACACTTCCAGATCAAGGTCAGTTTATTGCCAGAAGTACCCTTAGCACAGGGGCAGCTAGCCCCAATTCGACACTTCCAGATCCAGGTCAGTTTATTGAGAGAAGTGCCCTTAACACAGGGGAGGGCAGTTACATGTTACATGTACAACATCAAGATCCAGGTCAGTTTATTGCGAGAAGTACCCTTAACACAGGGACAGGTAGCCCCAGTTCGACACTTCCAGATCAAGGTCAGTTTATTGCCAGAAGTACCCTTAACACCGGAGCAGGTAGCTCCAGTACAACATTTCCAGATCAGGGCCAGTCTGATTATAGGGGCATTCTTAATACCCCTAGTAGCAGAACAAGTACAGCTATGGTCGATCAGGGTTACACTGGGGGTAGTAACATTGCCGGTAGGCCCACGGAAAATGATTCAGTATATGATAACAGACTTAGACCAAAGTCAGTCACAACAGACCAAGGCATCCCCGTCATACTTCTAGGTCCCCAAGACGCACATACCACAGAAGGCAATGGCAAGGACGAAGGGGGAGGTGTGTCAAGTAACAGATATGCAAACAATAATCCAGATCAAAAAGGTGCATCGACACCTGGTACTGCAACCAAATCTGTAGGAACACCCCTCCTCGGTTCGAATCATGTCAGCCCCGGAAGTCCTACTATCAGTAAGAGCCAGATCATGACTGTACAAAGTCAAACAGAGACAATTCCTCAGAACATAAATGTGTTTTTGTCCGACTCCACCAGAACGCAGTCAGTCATTAATGTTGAACTCTTCAGGGACAATAATGACAATCTGTTTAGACTCTTCAGGATTCCTAGTTCAACATTAGGGTCAGCCTTCACCAGTGTTGAAAGGCACTAGCGTTGGGAGACACGGCAGAGATGCATATTCTAACATAACCGAGAGCATGTTTTCAACGTCTTCATTTTCTTCCGCTAGCAATCAAGGCACAGTGACGCAAATGTCTACAGTAGCAGGACCTGTGTCAGGTACAGTGTTTCAAAGAACAGATCATAATGACACCGTGCCCTCTTCTTAAAGGAAAACACTGTTTCTGTCGGTGATGCTCCACACTCAGTATCAAAGATACCATTAATTTCTTCCAGCCACACTGATGATACGAGGGCTGGCTGAAATGTTCTAAGCCTCACTGTGAAAAAAAGTTACAAAGTCCACGTTTGTAATTTATTTGTCTACATAGTCCCCTTCCAAGTTCACACACTTTTGAAAACGATGCTGCAAGGCCCGAATCCCGGTCAGGAAGAAATCTTCTCCAGCTACCCTAAGAAAATCAGTCAAATGAAAATCAGGAAATGACGTCATCATTACTTGCAAAATGGCGACCGGCGAGTTCCTTTTTCATTTTGGGGAACAGGTGGAAGTCAGAAGGAGCCAAAACAGGTGAATAAGGAGGATGGTCAATGAGTTCAAATCAACAATCGCGGATTGTTGACATGGCCATCACCGATTTGTGAATAGGCGCATTGTCTTGGTGGAAGAGGACACCTTTAGTGATCATCCCTCGTCGTTTGGCTTTGATTGCTTCTCGCAACTGGTTCAGTAGATCAGCATAGTATCTGCCGTTGATAGTTTGACCTTTTTCAAGATAATCAATGAGCAGATTACCCCTGGAATCGCAAAAGACTGATGCCATCACCTTTCCAGCTGAAGGAACAGACTTGGCTTTCTTCGGAGCTGGTGAATCAGGATGCTTCCACTGTTTTGACTGTAGTTTTGTTTCTGGTTGAAAGTGATGTATCCAGGTTTCATCCATGGTTACAAATCGTGCCACAAAATCATCGGGATCTGCTTCAAAATGACGCAAATTGTCAAGGGACGTCTGGAACCTGACACGTTTCTGTTCTGCTGTCAAGAGCTTTGGCACCCATCTTGCAGAAACTTTAGTCATTCCTAATTCGTTGGTGATAATATGCTCAACCCTCTCATGAGAGATGCCCACTACACTAGCAATATGTCGAGTAGTCAATCGTCGATCTTCCATCAACATATCGAGCACTCGCGTGATGTTTTCTGGAGTGGTTGCTGTTGAAGGCCTTCCTGAGCGTGGGTCATCATCAAGACTTTGTCTGCCACGCTAAAATTCTGCAGCCCACTTCTTTACTGTGGAAAATGAAGGAGCATCATCCCTTAGAGTGGAGACCATGTCAGCATGTATCTGTGTTGGGGACATCCCTTTCTTTTGCAAGTACTTGATGACTGCCCTGTATTCAGTTTTGTCCATTTCTGATGATTTCAGAGGGTAGGTGTACCAAAAGAGTTGTAGTTGAGATAAAACTATTAGTACGTTTGTAGTTTTTGTGTCTATGATTCACTAAATGATTGTCCTCATTGGTGGCAAACACCTGTCTCTACCTGGTGGGGAAAAACCACTCAGACTGAGAACTTTTCAGCCAACCCTCGTACCAGCTTTACCCAAACATGCCTTCCAAAAACAATAAAGTTGGAACTAGTAATGGCGTCTTATGTTGGTCGCATCCCTCTTAACATTGTCCTCACCGCCTCCCAAGGCTTCAGTGCCAGGCTGAAGTCAAACACACAGTCAACGCAACAGGGAAACTTGCGAGTCTTCAAAGCAGTTCAAAATCACACTGGGATAGGAAACAATAGCTATCGGCTATTGCTAGATATACTCATATACGGTTGACTCCACACACACACATGCACACACGCGTCCCGCGCGCACGCACAGAGAGAGATACGCACACAGTCACACACAGCCAAAGACATACACACATAGACACACTGAGTCACACACACGGAGTAACACACAGAGAGAGAGAGAGACTTCTTTATGCATGTTAAGACAACTGGACCTGGTACATGTACATGTATTCCATATGGTCATACGAGACATATATTCATCTGAACTACCTGACTTCAGACAGCATACAGACTTGAAAATTGGATTTGGTCAACAAAGCACTAACTTCTAAAAACAAGATCCTGAAACCACTTCAAACACAAGACACTAATGCAGCTATAACACAAGAATAAGACACATCACCATTCAGTATCCGCTTCTTTTCTCCATGTTTGATCCGACGTCAGATATGACTGCATACTTTCTTTTACTGGCTGGTATATGTGCGAACGCCACATATCGCTATTATTGAAAGTAAACAGAAACACATTGTTTATACATAATTAAAAGCATTTATTGAACATTTGATACTGAAATATAGTTTCGATTCTGCATAAAAATACCGTAACATAACCGGAAATGTTTTGATACATGTACAATATGTTGTTTCTCGTTTTGGAGGGCGCATACACAGTTTTACATCTAAATGTTATGTGAAATGTATACTAAAAAAACTTCAATACTACAGTGTCAGATTATAACCAGATTCAGTGTTTGTAACTTTCCATCATAAACAATTTCTACCATATCACCAATATCAGTGTGTTCAAAATATATGAAAGAAATGTCTTTTGTAAAACATATCCTTCGCCTTTACCTAGGTACGTATATAGACTGCTGTTGATATGTGGCATTCTTTAGCCAACACTTCAGTCGATGCACAGGGTACATACAGTCTTTGAAGGTGATAAGACCTTCAGTCTACAAATGGAGACGATTTCTCTTTAATGATCACTGTGCACTGATGTAGGGGCACATTAAACTTCTGAAACTTACATTCGCTATATGTCATATGGTAGGCGATGTGTAACACATGAGAAATGCCCTGGATCAATATTCTGCACACTTGTGTGTGAGGGAATTTAGTTTCTACGTCACCAGGAACATAACAAATGGGGTTCACACTTAATGTACCGTTTGGGGAAATCGAACTCGACGTGACGAGGAAACACTTTTCCCTCAAGAGTGTTGTGACACACTACACAATATAAGTATTCATGAAAACGCCACGTTTATCGGGTAACGTCACTTTACGGAGAGTATTGTAACTTGACACGACTGTCCGATACTCACATGGTATGGTCTGTAACTTGGTGAAGCTCACGTAAAAGGAAATCAAATGGCCCAAGTTGCAGCTGTTGAGCCCCAACAGTCGCAATACACGCTTCGAATTTGACATTTGCTTAAACATTCTGCAGAACCAAGACAGATCATAAGTATTGCTTTGGTACAGCAGAGATCAACGTCGTCTTCTAGTACGAGTGTACAAATGTGTACCAGTACATATGTAATGGAGGTGAGGGCACATTGTATTTAGCAATATATAAGCAATATCGCGGCTGGGAACACAAGCAATGGACTTCATGATGGAAAATCGACCTCGGGTCCTTCGCGTGGCCAGCGAATGCAATTAACCACAAAGGCGCTGAGCAGAAACATCCAATGACTCTTAAATTACCGTCCTCTAAATTAAAACACTGTAACTATACATGTGCCCAGTATCTTTAACAAAACAAAAAGTACATGTTGTGCCAACTTTACCTTCAAAAGTTCTGCAATCACACGCAGTGCTGACATACTGTAATAAGGAACTGTAATGACATAATATTGCTAAACACTGCTACTGCACCCTGTACGAACACATCGTATAGACATACTGCAAGTACACCCTGTAAAAACATACTCTAACGACATACTGCAACTACACTTTGTAACAACATACTTAAACGACATACTGCAGCTACACCCCGTAAGAATATATTGTAACGACACACAGCAACTACACCCTATAAGAACATACCGTAACGACATACTGCACGTGCACCCTACAAGAACATACTGGAACGACATACTGCAACTACACGCTGTAAGAACATACTGTAACGACATACTGCAAGTACACCCTGTAAGAACATACTGAAACGACATACTGCAAGTACACCCTGTAAGAACATACTGGAACGACATACTGCAAGTACACCCTATAAGAACATACTGTGACGACATACTGCAAGTACACCCTATAAGAACATACTGGAACGACATACTGCAACTACACCCTATAAGAACATACTGCAACTACACTTTATAAGAACATACTGTAACGACATACTGCAACTACACCCTATAAGAACATACTCAAACGACATACTGCAACTACACCCTCTAACAACAACCTGAAACTCCACACTTCAACTAGTAACAACATGCTGCAACCGCAAACTGCAACCACACCTGCGAACAACATACTGCAAATAGAATTGCTAGAGAGCAATGAATTGTATTATTACACTTGTACTTCAACCATATATTGAGTTTACTGTACAAATAGTTTTGTAGACCTACCGTACGTTACATTTAGTGCGCTTTAATATTTAACATTATTGTAACTGTAACATGTAACACAATAATAAAATATTGTTGTTGTTGTTGTTGTTCTTCTTCTTGTATCCACACAGTGTATGATGAGCCCCTCCAGTCTTCTTCTTTGATCATTAATATCATGTTTGTTTTACCATTGTGAACCCCCCACGCTGATGTTGCCTACTCGCTTGAGTGCTATTTGCGAAATGATCTGTGATCAGTTGGCTCTTTATTACACCTCTCATTGAGTCCACAAGGACGTCATAAACTCTTTTCCTGACCCAAGTACCTACTCCAAACATTACATTTACGTAACTGATGGCGCAAAGATAATATACAGATTGCACTGAAGGACCATACCATCAGGAGAAATGTTATTACATGCACTTTAAATGTATGCACATGGCGTCCGCAAATATTGCATTATTGCTTGACCACTGCAAGACCTTTGTGGGCCTCTTCTCGACCACCCGAATAGTCCTTGTAGATCTGTATCTGGTGACAATTGTAACCTGGTTCCTCTCCGACGTGAACGAGTGGTCATCGCGGGGTCAGCGTGGTTTGACTGTGAGGACGTTAGTAGCTACTATGAAGTGTACATGGATATATGTGTGTGCTGTGTTGATGGGACTCACCGTTAGTGGTGTAGGAGGACAAGCGAACGGTAAGTTGGTGGTGAAATATACTCTTTAAAAAGTAGTAAACTTCATTTCATTTTAGAAAATAAGAGATATAACGGAGTCAGTGAGTGTTAATATGATAATAACGAATGCTTTGACAGTGCATTACCACTTGCACTTTTCTGACCATAGTTGTTTTGTACAGCAACCTCTTTAGAAACGTGACTGAGGTATGACTTCAAATTTGCATGTGTAAGACTACACACAAACACAATGAACTGTGTGATGCAAGGCGAACGTTCTACAGTGTTTTATCGACCTCCTCAACAGACGTCAAAATAAAAAATGACACCTCATGCACGTGCATGTGGGCTAGTGCCTTGAGCTACTGCATCCCATGCATTGGGTTCAGGGGTAGTGACAAAGAAAGGTTTTGGTGTGCTCAAGAGATGTCTGTCTTTGAAAGTGTGTGTTTAAGTGTGTTATCGGTTATACTTCCTATCCATATTGAAAGTTCGGGTCCATATTTCTACGCGTATTTTACCGATACTTAAATTGTTTTAGTGCATCTATGGAATCAATGTAATGTTATTCCCATGCTGCCTTACTTACTAAACGTAAAATTACATTTTTCAAACCAAAGCGCATAAAAATGCGTGAATAGTAGAGTACCTAATACTGAACCCTGAAGTACACCAGCTAGTACTGGTGTATGATTAAAATTGCGTCTCTCAGGTGTCTATCTTTCAGGTAAGGTTGGAACCAATGTAGTAGATTGCACTGAATGCCATAAGATGTATTTTTTTAAATATCAAATTAAAGCAATGTGCATGACTTCCAAGCGTCCCGAAATGCCAATCCAAAACTTGATATTGGCATGTTTTAATATGCTTAAATATTTGTTTAATTGTTGATCACACTTCTTTAGATGGCGAGAAAACGTCACGAGCGCACCTGGGCACCCCACTTCAGGTGCACCCAACTCTATGAGTTCGAATCCCAGTTTACCCTGTTTACGTGTCCAGGTGTATCAGCAGCATAAACGGTGTAGTCCTGAAACACTTCAGCTTTGTTCCCGTAGAGAAATACTAGACAAAGTGGCTGCAAACCCAACTAACTTACTCACTCGGTGTGTTCTACAGCTGTAAGACTCTGCAGTACAGGTTGGCACCTCTACGAAGACCAATGCTACTCTTACTTCTTGAGAACCTTACACTGGATCGCCGCTGAAAAAATCTGCAATAAACATGGCGGTCAGCTCGTCACCATCCTGGAAGAGGAAACACAGACCTTTCTCGAGGGTAGGGATAACTCTGATTTGTAAGACACATACAAAATGTACTAAAAGCATTACAATCATGTTTGGTTACGTAATACTTTTGTAAACCGAGGGCAAAAGAAAGTACACATCCATGCTTAGTGCTGGCTATAGATGAAACAAACCAGACATTATTGTTCAGTGTTGATGTAACACATTAACCTGGTGCGCCTGATGACTGCAAGAATTGCATGATCACCAGGGTGCCGAGATTGGAAATATGACTTACCGTTGAGATTGACATCCAATGTTCGAAGGAAAACAAAACGCCTTTGAGCAGCTGAGAGGGATATTGACGAGTTACAAATATTACAATGGATGAATGTAAGTGGTCCGGGTGTCACAGTTGTCTTTCGACATCTTCATAAAGATAGTTTATCCTATTTTGCGGGTGAGTTTAGATGCATCAATCTCGAACGCAACAAAACTACTAGACTGAAAAGAGTCGCCCAAACACTGAGGACGTGACTTTATTTAGTGCGCGTGTGTATGGGAGTGAGTGCGCAAGTATCTCTGTGTGTCTGTCTGTGCGCTAGTATGGACTTCTGCCGACTTTATGGTGCAAGCCCACTGACCAGGAGATAACATGCTGCAGTTAATATTTTCTACTTAGTTTCCCTATGTGTGTACCGAGACGTACAAAGATTGCTTCTCAAACTAATGATGAGCACCAGACGGAGTCACATTAAACACCTCAAAACATTTTTCGCTGACGTGGCCGGAGATCCGGCCAGATACTCCGAACAGATGCTCTGTCCATGAGACCATGATGCAAAATAAATTTACATCGTCTTTGTCTTGCCAGGAATGCTGAGGTACTCGGACAGCGACTACTGGCTGGGTCTTCATTACGATGGTATTGAACGTCAGTGGCGTTGGAGAGGCGGCGAGTATGTTGTAAGTAAACTGTTCTTGTGAAAAAGACACGAAATATATGCCGCGTTTTTTTGCGACCAACACCTGCCAGTGTCTACCAGTCGTGTGTTTGAATACTAGATTTACTTATTCTCATGGACTTCGCAAAACTGGTACTGATAGACCACTAATTCCAACGGCCCATGAAACTCTAATCGTGACATTATTGAAATACTTCATTCGTAGATATGTCGGGAGTACGTCGTGTGAGTGCTCGAGAGTTTTTCTAAAGTTCTGGACTGCGATGAGATGGGTTTTCTACGTGTTTCTTGGCTTGTCTACACCTGCCCATGACTGTAGCTTTCATAGTAGTGGAAACATCTTAGACGTGCACTGAGGCGATTAGCCCTGTAGGTGAAATGTCCGCTCATCATGCCTAAGACCTATGCTCGATTCCCTCATGAACACAATGTTGTGAAGCCCAGTGCTGGCGTCTTCAGCCTTCATATTGCTGGAATTTTGCTACAAGCGGCGTAAAACCACACTCACTCACCTAGACCTGTAGCATTTCAGCAACGTCCTGATGAAAAGGAATATTTTTTTAAATCGATGTCAAATGTAATTCAAACACACACCGCTATGATGACCGTGCCGCCAGTACTATATGATCGTAGACTGAAGTTCGTTTTGTGTGACGGACTTTGTCATTTCCTTGTAGACCGAGTACAGCAACTGGGTGTCGTTGTCTAAATCACGTCAGAACGACGACAGAACTGTGACGTGTGGGTATATGATTGGACGGCTCCGGCCATACCAGTTCGGAAGTGTTGGTATGTGGAGCCAGAGTAACTGCGACACCAGGAAAAGATTCATTTGTCAAAAGCCACCCAGTAAGTTGATGAAAGCACAAACATGAGTTTACTCATCAATCACGGGATTGTCTGGTCTGGTGTTTGGTTGTTTTATTCTTGAACACATTCAGCAATATTCCAGGTACATGTCGGCGGTCTGCAAACACTCCAGCCTGGACCAGACCATCCAGTGATCAACATCATGAACATCGATTTCCGTAATTTGGATACGACAACATGCATCATCAAAGTCAGGGAGTCTGACCAACTGTTCCCGTTGAACTCGATTATTTACAGAGCACATGGTTCGAACACTGCTAATCACAACAAACAAACAGATTATGTTAACTTTGTATCTGTTGTCGAATAGAAAATTGATCATATAAGACTAACTAAAATCGTGAAATGTTTCTCTGGCATCGGCGCGTCACTTTTACTTGTGCGCCTGACAATTTGTTTGCAGCCATTTCAAACATTATTTTGACTTGGCCGCGTCCCGATCATCCACTTGTTCACTATAGCAATGAGTGTCTGTAAGAACGAGTGTGACTGAATCTACCACTCCTTAACATATGTTAAACTTTCAAAACTGCATTTCAGAGAGAGAAAAAATACAGATGTGTTCCTCCCTCGTCACTTTTCTTGCACCAAAAATTAAAAAAGGTTCTACCGCCCTCGTCACTTTAAAAAAAAATGTGCCCGAGAAAGATTAATTTTTTTATGCAGCCTTTTCTTGTCTGGAGTAATAATAACAACCTCTAAAATCATATTCACATAAACAGTGATTCGTTGGCTTCGGTTCGTTTCATTAAAACTTGGTTGAAGGTAAAAGTGCTGTAGATTTCTGTACTTTCAAATGTCGTGATTCATCAGTCTAACATCTGTTTCCTTCCAGCATTACACAAATACACGTGTGAAGACGGATGGTTTCTTCACGACAATATGTGTTTCCATGGTTACCAGAAACCGCAGTCTTGGGGCGTTGCTCAGAAACTTTGTAGAAAGACGCACACTAACGGGGATCTCTTGACGATCGGCACTCAGGATCTTCAGCAGATAATAAACGGTAATTGCCAAGAACTGTATACATGAAAATATTAAGTAGTATTACTTCAGTCTGACTAACGGGATCGGGTGGTCAGACTCGCTGACTTGTTTGACATATATCATCGGTTCCCAATTGCGCGGATCGATGCTCATGTTGTTGGTCACTGGATTGTCTGGTCCAGACTAGAATATTTCCCGACCGCCGCCACATAGCTGGAATATTGCTGTGTGCGGCGTAACACTAAACTCACCCACTCACTCACTACTTCATTCTCGTTCACGTTTCTTCACATGGTATATATTGCACTGTAAATGGAATTTGGGGAACTCCCTGGGCATAATAATATATATATCGGAGCATGGGTGTGTCCTATGTGTTACAGGCAACAAAACAAAATCAAACAATAAAAACACATTTATCACTTATTCATGATATAAAATATACATTGCTGATTGTGAAAAGCAAATAAACAAAATTCTAAGTGTGCAATCAAGAATCAAAAGCGCACCATTTTATACTTGAGTTTACTTCCCTCGAAACGAACCAGAAGGGAGACCGAACTCAGTCAAAGCGTGTGTAACGAAGACTTTTCATTGGCTGGTTCATTTGACGATACGCTGACGGCGTACTGTTAGGATGATCTGCTTGATTGGCATTTTAGAAGTATGGTAAATATGTAAGTAAAGTAAGATTATTTAATGGAAAACAAATATGTTGATTGTATATGATTCGACGTTTCGGTATGGATCATATACCGTTGTCGAGCAAGTGTGACACATTATTGAAATCTGCACGTATGGGACCAGTGTATGTTTATTATTGCAGACAGGATGCTTGCTATCACAAGAAACATTTCTTGTTCTTAAACGTCGAAGGCAGCGATAATCCTTGCACGCATCACATGCTGCGTATTCACATGTTCTTCCCGGTTCAAGCCGCGCGAATATTGTCACTGGGCATACCCAATGTTTGGTTTATTGAAACCTATATGTCTCCCTGACTGTCTGCTTATTACAATTTGCAATGCACAACATCGATCAATCACTGATAACATGCAAGTAACACCGATCAGGCTTATAGGCCATAAACAAAGAGCCGGCTAAGCCACCGACCCTTACTGGATTTGTTATCGCGGCTGCTTTGTTTGCACTTTTGATTTGCGATTATCCGCTTATAAGTTTGTTTATTTGTTTTTTTCACAATCACCAATGCATTTAATTATCATGAACAAGTGATAACTGTGTTTTATTTATGTTTGATTGTTTGGTTCCATGTGACTTTTAAATCAAGTGATGTGAAAGTTGTTATTAGTAAGGGTTTGATCGTATCGTGTTCTGTGATTGCAGGCGCAATAGTGGAGAGACGGGTCAACTACTGGACAGGACTTCACTACGACAGGAGCTCGAGGGATTGGATATGGCTGGACATTGGCAAGGTGACATAGCTCACTATGGAAGCTCACAAATCTGGAAAACGAATTGTGACACTTTTCGAGCCTAAGTTAAAGTTCAGGGATTGTATCACAATACCTGGTTATCCCACCCTAGTATTCCCTAGCTTGTTTACTGGTCGAGAGCATTCCATCAAGACAGAGACAGAAGTAACAAATTATGAAATTACCAGAAGTACAAACACCGTTTTCATTTACGCTGAATTTGGATCCAGTCACCGCAGTTGTATTGCCCGCGGGGTTCATCGAAGTGGCAAAAGTTTGAAACCTGCTTTACTCCCGACTTTCATTCTACAATAACCTTACACGCCATCATCATTTTTGTTCAGAGCCGTGTTAAACAAATGAAATCAGCCATCTTCAGTTTTAAGAGACGGTTTTTCCTTTGGGTTTTGTTGTCATGTGACTATGAGAGCTGTAGTCTTTTTGCAGTGGAAACGTGCCGATGAATTTCGCTTAAACAAGAACGTAAATGGAATTCAGTGAAATTAAGACTGCGAATCCTCATAAATTTACCGTGCCAAATTAAAATTTAAACATGGGAATTTTATTCAACTTAGGACTAAAGCTGTTTAACAAACGATCATTGTATCAGATCACTTAATTTGTTTGTATTACACGGAGGTATGCCCTTTAAATTAAACACCGAGAACAAGTAGGATTGATCTAAGTTGAAGCTCACCGAGTACCGCACGTGCATTTGTTTCACTGTTCCAACCACTGCGCTTACCCCCTTGTGATACAAACCAATAATAACGATTTGAATCTATGATCGTTTTTTAAACAACTCTTATCTTAGGTTGAATAAGATTCTGAGGGTTCGATTTTTTTAAGCTAAAATTCTGAAGATTTGGAGGGGAGGGGGGGGGGGACTTTTTTTTAAAAGTGAATTTCGGTAAGTTTTCACTGCAAACGGACTATAACTACCAGATAATGGACTGGTCCATGGTGACCGATTACTTAATATGTGTCAAGTTACCCTCAACGTTATCGTAGACCTTTGATCAAACGAACAGTTCGGTTTATTTAGAGCACGAATAATATTAGACACCGCTTCGTCGACGTAAATTACTTTCTTGCACTTAAACAGTTTGATGCAACCGACGCGCTTGGTTCAATATTCTAAAATGCTTCCGACTTAATATTCAGAATCTATATTTTTCCCATTAGACAACTTTTCTGACCTACCAGTCTTCTTCCTCCTATCCTTCAGCCGGACTACACCAACTGGGCTCCGTCTTTACCAGACAGCTCTAGACGTCAGCGAGGGCAAGAATGCATGTATTTGATTGGTGGATTAAAACACCGGTTCTACAACCAGGAACCGCTCCTAGTAGGGATGTGGGATCATGGAATGTGCGAATCAAACCTGTATTTCTTCTGCCAGAAACCTGCAAGTATGTCAGCTAGTTTCAGAAAATGTGAAAATATGCATGAGGCCAATACCCAAGCTTGAATACGAAACCTTCACTTTTGTAAAACATACATGACAAAAATGACAAAAAACATATCATACATGATCAATGTTTACTACACATATATACACGAATAATTCTTGTTTGATGCATAATATCTCACACCTCGAGTCTCACATTTACGAAAATATTAAAATATTTGCTGATGTAACAGCCGTTGGGGATGCATTGAACACGAGTTTTTATTAATCAAGCTAATTTTCTCATGAGGTGAAGGCAACAGCTGCGTATTTTATAACATTTAGCTTCGCCCATAACATTTGTCTTCGGTACATTCTCTTTTAAAACAATAAATATCGATCTGTGTACTAGTTTAGCCATTTTCATGTTTTTGTCTCATGCCAGAAGTTAAAAACAAAGCTAAAAAGGGCACAAATGTGATTTGAACATGTTCTGTATGTCAATGTATTAAATTACCTCATACAGTATGGTTCAAAATTATTGAGAATAGCTAAAGCATTTCATATTATTAAACGAGAACAAATCAGATAAAATTGAATGTATTGTGAAAGTGAACTGACCTTTGCATGTTGTGTAGGTAACAGTTTAATATTTTATCAAGTCTCCTTGAGCTTCACGGCACAGTCTAAGACGGGTAGGCATACTTCCTATCAGAGAGGTTAGTGTTTCGTGAGTTATGCTGTCCCAGTATCGGACCACTTCTCTCTTCATGTCTTCAATTTTTGTCAACCCCTTTTGATTCACACATTCCTTCATCATCCCCCAAATGTTCTCAATGGGATTTAAGTCAGGACTATATGCAGGAAATGGTAATGCAGTCACATTTTTCTCCTGAAACCACTGCTTGGCATGTTTTGCGGTGTGTTTAGGAACATTATCTTGCTGCAAAATCAAGTCATTTCCATAAAACACATGTGCACTTGGAAGGAGAAAATTATCTAATATGTTAGTGTAGCGTTGACTCGTCAGATTTCCCTCAAACACACACAGCGGGGTCGTTCCTAATAAGGATATCCCTCCCCATACATGAAACTTTGGGCTGTATTTAGGTCGTCGATACAACGGTGCTGACGCAGACTTTGTCCATATTTTCACATTATTGGGATATACCCATATTGAGCTTTCATCAGTAAAAATCACATTTTCCCAGTCAAAGTTTTCATGTGCCAAACACCACTCAACACGCCTGTCTTTATGTTCTTGTTTCATGCAAGGAGAAGGAATTCCAGTCTTTTTCTCCCATCCAAGATCAATCAAATTTCTTCTAACTGTAGATTTTGATACAACTGTTGATCCCCTTTCTATCATTTCATACCTGATGTTGGAGATGCTTGCCCTTTGCTTTTTAGACGCTAAAATTCCCAGCCGGACGCGATCTGAGAAGTCCAATTTTCTGGGTCTCCCTGCTCCTTTCTGGTGCCCAAAATCCTTTCCCTCTTTAAAATTCTTCCTAATCCTATACACAGTAGAAAGAGGAGTTCCTGTTCTCTCTGCCAATGTATTTACATCATCAATTCCTTGATTACACAACTCAAAAATCAACCTTCTTTTATCTTCAGCAGACATTGTTGACAGTGCTGAGGAAAATGACGTCTGCTACAAATTCAGGGGAGGTAACTCTAATTGTACTATACTCAGTAGGCCAAGATGAGTTACCTCCCTTATACCATTACTTAGTTTTAAGTATCAGTGAATCAGTTGAGGTGTTAGGGTAGCTCAAAGTAAGAAGAAAAATTCTCAATAATTATGAACCAGACTTTATAATCCTTTTCGACACTAGTTTGATTAAGATAATTAATCGGAAGGAAAACAAATAAGAGAAAACCATTTGACGGGAATCGCTTGATTGATTATTATTGTTATCAATATTATTATTGAATATCTGTAGGTATGATGGAACTGCCTAGTGTACAGTTAGACAAACAACCAAGGCTGACCCAGGGGCCCGCTAGGTCTACAAGTTCCACCCCATCATCACGCAACACAACAGGATTAGCAGGGAAGGCCGCTGAAGTGTCTCCGGGTCCCGATCAGAAGGGCACCAAGGTCGTCACAAATGTAAAATGTAATGTAGTAATACGTATAATGGAATCAGGCTTGGGCTACGTGTAAACGCTGTTACGCGTTTTTAAATTATACCAAATCATACCTCTTTGTAATCAGTAGGTCTTACTTCTGCCTGAACATACTTTTGATATTAGAGAACGACTTTAAGCTAAAATCAGAATTTACGTTACTAGAGAATTATTTGAAAGTTTCACTTTATACACTCTTCAAGCAAACAAAAAGGAAACGCATTGGCTATTTTGAGAATATTGGGCTTGTGTAGCTGCGGCTAAAACAATACAGATTTACTATTTCTGTCAAAAACGTCATCATGTGTGATTGTAAACAGCATCAGCGTCAAAACACGGCAATTTTAACTTCGTCCCTTGTTTTAAAAGCGCTTAAAGAAATATTCGCCCAAATATCACCAAAAACATGCAAAGCAAAATACACGTGCCAGCATAGAAAAGCATGCGGTATAGACCACTATAAAAAGGCAAACATTGAGTTTTATGAGTTTTATGTTCACTCTCGTTTTCACCTGGGAAGAGGGAATCATCAGGCTACGGCTGAGTACCGCCTTGAAACTGGAGAGTCCGACATTTCAAAGTTCATCAGAGCACCAAATCTCGCCATTGGGATCGTGTCCTGCAGACCAAATCCGCCCAAGATCGCCCGAGAGGCGGCCGTCCAAGAGGTACCACCCAAACGAGATGGAAAGCAGCTTGTTTATCATCGGAGAAACGAACAGTTTGTCCTTAGCATACAGCAGATCGATAGTTTCATGATGTGAGGTGGGATATCCAGCAAACTGACATCAACGAAGCCCTTGGTTGTCACTTGCTTCCACGTATGGACCGGTAGAGGGAGCCGTTCCAGAATAATAAGGCTATCTCACATACAACACGCGTATCGGTCCGCTATGGTGCCAAATGTAACGTCAGTGTCTTGCCGGATCACCAGATTTAAACCAGATCGTCAACGTCAAAATACACCTCAGACCCTTCCAGACATGGCCATTGCATTGCACGAAGAGTGAAACGACTTCCACAAGAGCAACTTCGTCGGTTTTGTCCAGTTTGTGCCCAGGCTGTGCCTAGCAGTAATTGCTGCCAATGGTGGCCAAACAAAGTACTGACTTGAACGCCATCTTGTGGACTCCAGGCAACAGAAACAGCACAAAAGGCTCCTGCTGTTATGGCGACCTCTTTCTCTATAGACTGCCACTCTTTTACCATTTAAATCCCATGAAATAATTGGTCTATGTCTAACGCAATAAAGTCGTCTAAAGTGGTTTATGCGTTTCTTTCTCGGAAGAGTGTATCAAAAACATCAAAGTTACTGAAAGTCTGTTTGAAAGTCTTTGTCAAAAGTTTGGATCCTGAAAATGACAGGCTTATAAAATGATGTTATGAACTGATATTCAATAAACCCTATATCATATTTCTGGTTTAATGAATAGTGTTGACATCAATAGTAATGGCGAGATTAATGCATTTCACTCATGATGTTCCCCAGATATGGTGTCCAGTGTAAGCGGAGGAGTGGCGGTCGTTGTGGCGTTGGTGAGCAGCGTAATAATCACAACAATATACTTACAAAGGTAATCAATTTCACCTTTATTCAGTCTAAATCGAAACCATCTGACAGATCAGTTTAATTGGTCAGTACATTGGACTGATGCTCAAACGTTATACATGACTCTTGTATCTTGTTATGCCTGTAACTTGAGACTGGCAGTGATTTGGACTTATATGAATATACTTATATGAAAACACTGCAGAATGTTTCCAAAGCTGCTATATTTATCTACAATGTGGCTGTCGGGACTCGAGAATGTTTAACTTCTGATAAATGTTCGATAATTATGATCACCTGTCCATATAGTACTATATTGTTGTATGTACGAAAAGTACATGATCTAGACAACTAGTTGTCAGGCTTCCATTTTTGTGGGAATTATGGTGGGTAAGTGGGTTAGATTGCTCTTATTCTGTAGTGGCGATTATGTGACAAAATGTAAGAATGTGACTTCCGGTATGGGGTAAGGACCCTTCCCCTAAAAGGTCTAGAGTGACGGTAATGACGGATATGATACATGCTACCATATTGCCATTTAACATTCTTTCCGAAGTAAGATAATTACAGAAGTTACATTTTCAGGAAAAGGTTTGGATCTTTGGCGTCGAAAACATCGGAAGCTTGTGAAGACCCTCAGAACATGTCCAACTCCGACGACAGTGAATACGCAACCATCGGCGACATCATGGAACGAGATGAACCTCGCCAAGGACTACCCATCGACCGTGTTGATGGTGCCAGTGACAGTTGCCATGATGGCAACATGGGTATCAAGGTGATGCAGATTTCGCATACCATGGACGATAATGGTTATATTGACATCCTCGACAAAACATCGTCCCTGGAAAGGAAGGGCGCCTTTCACAAGCACGAGTTAAAGAAGAGAAATAAGGATTTAGTGAATGCTCGACATACCGTTGCTAGAAGTACATACGGTGGACAGGATCTGGAGCTCAGTGGGAAGCCCAGCTTCACTGAATTCTTTGACGAAGGTGAAGAGGAAGAAGATGTTGTGTACCAACTTGACCAAGGGCGGTTACCTAATAGTTACTACCTGTACCCATGTCAAGAGGAAACGACATGTAAACCTTGTGTACTTCACGACTTTGCGGAGTGTTTCGGACAACAAGCGGTAGCTGCTCTCGATGTTTCTCCTGGTGGGACATTGAGCGTCAAGGACCTTACTTATGCATATGAAAAGATGATACAGTGTACAGACAACGAGTATTTGGATCTCTCCCAGGATCAGGATGGAGGTTACGAGAAGCCAGTGGACAATCAGGGAGGGGCATATCTGGATCTGTGTGGGGAGGAGGGCCGGAGTATTCAACCATCGTCAGCATGATCAACTAGTATGTAAGACAGGACACGTCACTTCCACGTCGATCTATAGGCATGGGTCACATGAGCATCTCTATATGCATGACTCCTGCTTTAAAAACCTAGAGCACTCATGCACGAATATATACTTACATACATACAGGGACAGGTCACTTACATATTTCCACGGATGCGTCACCTACACATTTGACTGTGGATCTGCCACCAAGATAATTAGTTAGGGTCATGCCACTTACATATGATTCATTGACGTGTCACCTTTATGTATATCTTTGAACATGCCATGTGTAGGCATACAGATGCGACTATGTATGTTTCAGTCGATGTACAGCCTGTATGTATCTCAATGGACAAGTGATATTCAATATGGGTAAGTGCTAACATAATCGTATATTGAGAGTAGTATCATTATCGAAGTATATTTAGCACAGTGATGTATACCTTTTCACGGCAGTACTTATTTGGTCCTGATGTACGTCGTCCGTATTCTAATGGGTTGTTGTTTGGGGCGACTCACTTGGTTGCAATAACAGTTAAACCTCCCTTCTGCGATACAGTTTACGCATGTCAAATCGAGGTAATAAAATCCCAAAATATGTCGCTTGTTTGTTGTTGTCTGTAGGTTAAATACATGAGGTGGCAACGTTCATAATGTCTAAACAGAGCAGCTCTTCGGTGGTTCTGGTGGAAAATAATACTTCATAAGGTTACTATAATGTTTTACCGCTGCTTTACATCACCGTTTGTAGTGAGAGAGTACATTGTGTGTGATGAGGTGAACTGAGGTTGAACGTTGAGTTCCAGATTATCGCATGTACATACACATCTGAGTGGCCGATCAAACTAGCCAATGTACATGGGGGCTCTACGTATGATATTAGCTAGGCCCGCATTTCATCGGTTTCACGAAAAGACTGGATAACAATATCTACTGGATAACCATGCGTACTGGATAGTAACATGTACTGCATAGTAATGTGTACTGGATAGCGACATGTACTGGATAACAATATGTACCATCTTCCAGACATACTACGCGACAAGGAGATCGAATCAACATTCTTCTTTCCTCAAGATACTGATTTGTATGATGACGTATTGGGTGATTGAGTTGGTTTGTAAATAATCGAATCTGGACCAGGCAATCCAGTGATCACCAACATTATCCAATGACATGTGTCAACCAAGTCAGAAATCCTGACCACCCGATCCAGTTAGTCGCCTTTTTGTGACAAGCATGGGTTGCCTGAAGACCTATTCTTCCCCGGATCTTCACTTGTCCGATGATGTATTGTGCGCTAGCGTCTTGTTGCAGGACAGCCCAGAATTATGTCGCTTGTAATTACCTGGGTATCAGAGGGCACCGTGTCGAGGATCAAAATCAGAAATAATCTTGTCATGGCGCTTGTCGATTTCTTATCAAGAATGTTTGTACTTCACAATCGCCTCTTCCATGTGACAATAAAACACTTTTCAAAATGATTACGCACTTTGGGGGGTAAACGATCCCAGAGCTCAATATGTGTACTTTCTTCTGTACGCCACTATACGTCATGTAGAAGTAATAACACACAGACAGCAGTGTTAACCATCTTTATTGATAACAATCCTGGACGGGAGGTGAGTGAAAACAGCCACATAACAATAACGTACCATTTGGTTTTGGCATTACAAACACATTGGTGAAGTGCCTCAGACACAAATACAATGAGTTAGTGTTTTGAACATTCAGTGATCACTCAAGACAAACTCCCATTCATAGCAACTATATTTTACAGCAAGGAGTGTTTCGTGTATCTACTAGAACTTGCCCTTATTGATTCACATCAAAGTTTTATCCCATCTTTAGCTCAATTATTAATTCCTTGAATTGTATATATGAATCAAAATATGTTACAATTAAAATCCATGGTACCCGCTTTATAATGTTCTCGGATAACTGCAAAATTATCACATCGCATCTGTCATGTCGCTGGTAATCTTAAATCGAAGCAACCAACGAAAAGTGGATCCTGTCACAGCTCAAGGGAAGTAACTGTACATAGAAAATACCATTGAGCCAAGCGTCCCCACTTAGTGACACTAAAAGTATTTCGGTAACACACTTCCAACCAGCAAAACACTGGCTATGTCACCATTTAATTGCTTGAAGAAAATGTTACCAGACATATCAAATGAAAATGACAAAATGAAATAAAGACAGTGTCACACATAGACGTCTATATATACGATATAACATTCAACATCACCAAAGGCATCGTGATGCCATTTATATTAACTTGGTAAGTTTTGCTAGATAAATTGCGTAAACGACTGTACGATGATTGAATAACATATTCTGGACTTAACATACAATGAAATACATGATAGTGAAATCCTATAGTTAGTTACTACCAAGTTAGTCGTGTTGTTCATTTCATGATATCCACAAATTCCTGTTGATTTTGCTGCTAAAGCGACACTATTTTCTCCGTAGACACATGATTGTATATTATCTTCAAAATCATGTCATGTTGTCAACCAAATATTTCACCATTATGTATGTCGTTCATATCTCGGAACGTAACTGAACATGTACACGTATGATCTCATAACACGGTATATACAAACAGCACCGTTTTCTATAGTAGACGTGAAACATAGAAACTGATGCTTCTTGCAGTTTCGAGATACTTCACACTGGAAAACAGTTCACATTTACAAACTTGTAAATGTCTTGTAGAGATGAGGTTTACAAGATGCGTCAGTGGTAGTTGCATTGACATAAAGTACAAATGGATAATGTATGCGACTTATTCCTTCAGTTCTCATGCAGGATGATATTGTGAACAGGACAAAACCTGCGTGAAATGATGAGGTGTATACACTCATGTGATACTTGGAACAAAGAACAAACTGAAAGAACTAGCGGTAAACTTTTTCCTAAATTGACAAACATGTACATGCTTTGTAAATATCTTTTTTACTATTTTGGGATTTTTGTTGTAAATATGATATTTTGTAAAAATGATTTTTACGAGAAAAGGTTCAAGTTCAGTTGATATCAGCTTGGTAGTGTGTCAGAGTCATCTCAGAGAGGTAGCTTAACATGTGCACACCATGCTAGGATGTGATTCGTAGACACAGACACAGAGGCGATTTTTCAGAAACTTCTCTTGGACTGGAGTCACAAAATTGATATTTGATTCAGTCACATTATCTCGATCATGCAGTCATAAAACCATATCAATATCTCAAATGTAACTCGAGCAAGAGCGAGTCATATAAATAGGTATTTTAGAAAGTGATATATTTACCATGATGAAAAGACACGATATATGGCGTGCTTTTTGTCTCCATCGCATGATTTGCTTTCTCCTCAAATTCATTTTATGATGGACAGATATTGATAAAACCATGTCATAACGAAACACAGACACAACAGTGTTTAAGTGAGTAAGAGAGTGAGTGAGTGAGTGAGTGGCTGAGGACACTCCTGAACACTAATATTCCAGCAATATAGCAGGTGTCAGAGTACTGTGGAACTGATGATCACGTCTCAGACATGCATGACTTGAGGAGGACCGACAGGGATTCTAACCCTAATCAGTTGATTCGGTAACAGATAAGGGACACACCTCTGTGCCCTGCGTGTCTTAGTCACCAGTAGCACTGAATACAATTAGGAAACTCTTGATATGTACATGTATAGGTAATGAGTAATATGAAACATCTGTATCAGAGTTCGTCTTTGACTATTTGCTTTACACAATCATTTTATAGCAATGTCCGGTCTGTTTGTCATGTGTCATGTGTGCTATACCCTGCTATATATAACATTTGAATGTGTGTCGTGATGTCATACAATCTGTACTACACATAATTCCATACACAAAAATTTGTACATCGCAAATTAAAAATATAGTAAAAGAGCCACATTCTGTCTTTACAAAAATACAACAGTGTTTGTAAAGATATCACAGATTTCTATACATGTGTTCTTTTGACGTCACATAAAAACTAATGCCCAATTAATTCATGTACAACATTTCTGGATTAAAACATCCGGATTAACATATTTCAAGATTACGTTACCATGGGTACGGTATTCCTCAGAATTTGTATAAACATCTGGAGTTATGGAGAACATCACACTTTTTGCTTTTCCTTATACCTTATTTTCCTTGTTACTTAGTACAGCAGAGGTAAATAATATTTTAGACAATCAATTTAAAGTTCTATATTGCAGAAAAAAACATGTCTACTTTTAGAAAATTAACACTAAAGTATATCTTAAAGTAAATTAAATACGCAGTAAAATGTGATAAACCTTTTTTCCAATCGTATGGATGATCTGATTGTCAGTAACATTGGGTGTCCTTATTTACTTATTTTTGTTATTTAAAAAGTGTAAATAAGGTATTTGCTAGTTATATAGCAAATTGACAACTGTAAAAATACTTGCAATGATTCATACTTGTCGTACATTGCTACAAAGAAAGTAGGACGCGTTTGTGTGAGCATTGCCAACTCTAGCCAACCTCTGTAACTTTTACAAGTGGCAATAAGTAGACAAATGTAATCAGACAATAAGAAATGTTTGCTGATTATTTGAATGTGTGTTCAGCAATAGGCACTGCAAGGTCCAAGGAAGGTAACTCTTTGTGAAATCCGTCTTTACCCTTCAGGAAATATGTAACAATCGTCCCTTTGCCCTGAAAGAACAATGATTAATTTATAACAATCTGTCGCTTACAATAAAAGTTCTCATATTTAAAACTCTAAAACACAAAATGCCGATTAACAGCAAGCATACACTTGAAAACTGGATTTGTCCAATAATTTACAAAATTCTATAAACGTAAATCCAAAATACTGTATCAGGGATCTCAAACAAAAGAGGTCACCATTTTCAACCTAGTACATGCTGTGGTGATGAAATTACTTTCGTTCGTGTACGACATTTAAGGTATTTTGTTTGAGCTGCGTTTAGCAATGTTCATATTGTAAATAATAAATATTTCGCCGCGGGGGAGCAGTGCAAATCATGAGTATCACGATGTAGTGCGTGACAGCCAACACGCCTGCCGCTATAGATAATCATTTTGGACGTTCGCTGTTACCATATATTTTGAAGAAAGTTAACGCTTTTTATAGAAAATATAGAAGTCAATGAACTTAATGGAATGTGCCCAGTGTGGATCGGTCGCTTGCTTTTCGACTTTCTATGTTTGCCGAACGCAATATTCCAGCTCCATCACGGGAACGGGTAGATAGTCAAATCTGGACGAAATAGTCCAGTGATCGATTGGCTTAGCTTGGTTGTTTGTTGTTTGTTGTTTGGTCCAGTGGCTGACATCATGAACATCGAAACTTTGAGACACGGTGACTTATATCAAACACATCAGCGAGCCTGACCCCACGATCCCCTTAGTTGCAAGGGTTGCTGAAGATCAGTTCTAATCAGTTCTATATTGTACTAAAAGTTCATCATGAAATTAGTTTGTATTTTTAAGTCCAAGGGACGCAGCTATACAAAGGTGCTACTCAGGTGTGCTTGTGTGACACCTCAGAATACATGGACACAAGTTCCCCAGAATAAACAGATAACAACTGTTCAAGATATCTATTTGATAACCCATTGTTATGCCTCCTTTGGAACTAATCTGTCTTACAAACGGGAAAAATCATCCTTATTCCTTTGATCTTTAATACTTGCGCCTCTTTTGTGAACCTTTAACCACAATGGTGTGTTCCTGTCATCGTCGTTAATCCGAGTAAGGGCACAGAAGTCAAGGAAGCAATGCTATGAAACGGGGCCGTAACATTTCAGAAGACTGTGATTGTCCTATAACGGAGCACTGACCTTCATAATGACCTCTCCCCGGAGCTCTAAATGGAATCCCCCTAGCTTGTCCAGCACCAACTTGCATTCGGGACTCACGTGGATCCTCAGAGCTGCAACATATATCCAACAATGTGAAAATGATCAGTATTCTTCGAAATAGATTTGACCTGTGACGATCCGGGTTAGAATAGGCCTTCAGTAACCCACTCCTGTAGTAGGTGGTTACAAACGGAAAGAGTGAATAAGGTGTACGCCCAACTCAGCAATATTCCAGGTATATGGCGGCGGTCTGTAAATAATCGACTCTGGACCAGACAATCCGGTGATCAACAGCATTAGCATCGATCTGAGCAGTTGGGAAAATGATGACGTGTCAATCAAGTCAGCAAGCCTGACAACACGATCCCGTTAGTCGCCTCTTACGACAAGCATTAGTTACTGAAGGTAAGTATTTCAATCCAGATTTAACGGCGACTAACGGGATCGGGTGGTCAGGCTCGCTGGCTTGGCTGACACATTTCATCATATTCCAGACTGCGTTGATCGATCCTCATTATGTGAATGATTGTGTTGTCTGACCCAGATTCGATTATTTACAGACCGTCTTAAAGCCGGAATATTGATGAGTGCGGCTTTAAACAACATGCAAACAACAAACACTCGAAATATATTTAACGCAGCAATGGTACTTGCATCTATATATGCACATTCGTGATATATGTATACGTTTATATTCAGTGGTGAACAGTGACATTTCTTTAATCCGAAACTCGTTTTTCCGGACTATTTCTTTCAACCAAGTCTATGCTTTCAGCTCGTTATGCTGTAGGTAACATGGTGAATAATTATGTATTCAAGTCGATTCCACTTATGTCGCTGCAGTCCGGATTAGCGAGGTTTTGTTGTAAATATTTCACTGAAATGTACAATGACTGAGAACACGTGACATGGATACCTAAACCGGAAGACTCCATCCTTGAGGCGTAGTTCACTGTGTCCCCGAACAGGCAGTATCTCGGCATCTTCAACCCCACCACACCAGCCACGACTGGACCTGTATAGAGAAGCACCCTATTATTGCAGGTCAGTTACTATTCCCATTGTTTGGGCAGTACAGGGACCAGTTCTACAAAGTTATCTTAGTGCTACGGCAGTCTACGTTATACTAAGGACGTCGTCGTCGTCTTAGGGACTGTTGGATTGTTACGATTCTTTCTGAAAGCGTGGGATGTGTCATCGTTAAAGGACCACTAAACTCAATTTTTTGGTACTCTTTTTATCACTGCATATGAAAGACTTTTGGTTAGTCATAAACGAAACACCATCTTTTTTTTAAAAAAAAACAAACAAACTTGTGGTTACTTAATATCAAGCGCTTAAAAGTTGCTAAAAAGCCGTCTGCTTCTCTCCCTCAAACGAAACCGCAGACAGGTTACGTAACTCTGTCGCCAGAGCCCTACAGTGACGTCATAGAAGGAACGATTGCCCGTTAAATGTATAGTAAATGTGAAGGAAGCTCGTCATTTTGCTGATTTCTCGACGTCACCAAAGGCATGCCGAATTGTTGTGTTGCTGTCAATTGTTCCTTGGGGTCGGGTGATGGTGTCACTATGCACAGATTTCCACCAGACACCGTAGTTTGTGCTTAAATTGGTTGTTAGTGTGTGCGAAGTGAGCTTTGTGGAAGTCTGTGGTATACTAGTATACTAAATCGGATGGTTCGCCCCCAACCACGCTTCCAGGATGAAAAATGGAGTTCAAGTTTCATCGAGTTTATAAAACCAAGACTGCTAACTATACATTGCTGACCAAAAGGATTTTGCGTGGATATATCGCTTTCTTCCTCGGAAACGAGGTTGTTGTCGAAGTGACAATATTATCGTAAGTAATATTATATTGACCCCTTATATTGACCGATTCCAAGACTGAAATTGTATATTATAAGCAATGTCATGTAAAATCCTAATGTCCATCAATAAAATACATATTTTACTACCAGTAGAAAGTAATTTTGATTTTGTAAGTCGTTGAAAACAAACTTAAATAGCATTCATCCTCAGACAGGGCGCCGCCATTTTTGAAAATAGTGAAGTCACGGGCTAAAGTCCGTTAGAATTATTGAGATTATGATTTGTTCTCATCAAGTTAGAAAATCAAAACTACTTTTTACTGGTAGTGAAATATGCATCTGAATAATGGCCAAAAGGATTTTGCATGACACAACTTTTAACATAAGGACTTCTTCCAAGGAAGCAAGGTAGGGGTCGAAGTGACATTTATATTGCAAGCAATGTTATATTGACCTCCACCTCACCTCCAAGAGTGAAATTGTTATGTTATAAGCGACGTCATGCAAAATCCTATTGTCCATCAATAAAATAATATTTTACTACCAGTAGAAAGTAATTGTTCCTTTGTAAGTCGGTGAAAACAAACTTAAATAGCATAGTATAATAGGAATGTAAAATGTAGACATTTCATAATTTTCTTATATGAATCATAATTCCCACGCACGCCCTAGTGTATGTCGTCTGCATCATTACACTTAACGACGAAAACAATGATTCTGTTGATAGCTACGACAACTTATTAAAACAAAAATGCAAATATTAAAATTAAAATTATAGGAGCAATGTCAGGCTATTACGTTTTCTTCGAGGAATGTATCCATCAATATCCACAAAAACAAGTGATATATAATTCATCTGAAGATTTCCCAAGTGATATGTCTTTTAATAGTCTAATATACGAAAACGTGATGTATCGTTTCAGGTTTTTCACATTGCTGTATAGTTTCACTGGTTACCCAAGATAGCACACCTGGCAACTAATTGCATAATGTGCGTCATTCTATTTAAAAAGTTATCTAGTTAGCCAATAATGAGCAATCAATCAATGTATTGGCGGTTAATCCTTTGAAAGAAGGGTATTGTTTTACATAGACACAGACACGACAGGGTGTATTCAGTACAGATTGGGAAATGTACATACGTAAACACTACCTTTTGACAAATCCCCCATTTAAATCCCCATAAAACTAATTAATCAATCAGCGTGTTATCGGTTAATCCTTTGATCGATCCAGACAAAAGAACTGCCAAATGGGGCCTTTGTCGGGTAATCTAAGTGGCGTTACCACTAATTATACCTGTTATAAATTCATTAACTGAGCATCAAGTGAATGATGACAAATAACGTGTAGGTTTATACCACCTAACACGGATTACAACCTAGCGACACCAAGTGATTTTGACAGAATCGTCTATGAAAACAAGGGTTGCAACTCGAAACCTAGGCAAAGCAGGGGACAAAACTAAATGCTAGTAGATTGTGAGAACATATAGCTTTCATTGTTCTCAACAGCTTTCGCGATTTCAGGTTTGTACAAACCTGTAAACGAAATAGTTTAACCCCTGAAATGTAGATGAATACTGCACAGACCCTCATTTCTATACCCACTATTACGTCACGGAGACGCGCCGCTCTGATTGGTTGAAATTTCGTTTGCGGTTGAGAATTGTGCACTGTTGACAAAAAGGTCGATTTAAGGTAATTAAAGATCGAAATGAGCAGATTTAATGACGCGGTTTCATTTATAACGATGTCAGCAACTGATTTTGCATTTGTACCCTATTAGAGTATATGTGACTTTTAAGGCTGATGTGAATCAGCGTCCGTTTCACAAAGCAGTCATATCGTTGCGATTGTCGATGAGTTATGATAAATGGCATACGACTTACTTGCAGTGATAGTGGTAAGGACGCTTTGTGAAAGGGAACCCTGTCTTCAAGTTACGATCGTCTTAGAATGTACTTATTTATTGGTGCATAATGACTACAATTGTCATAGCTGCTGCTGGTATATAGGTATCGTAAAATATAGGAGTTCAGTTACAAATGTTTAGCATTCACGAGTGAGTCTGGTTTTACACCACCTTTAGCAATATCCCAGCAATATCACAGCAGGGTACACCGGAAATTGGCTTCACAGATTGCTCCCATGTCGAGAATCGAACCCGGACCTTCAACGTGACGAGCGACCGCTTAACAACTAGGCTACCCATCGGCCTTCATGAAGTGATCTAGTGTCAACTAAAGATAAGGTATGGAAGGTCTCGTCACCTCGCTAATTATAACTTGTGTAATGAAACTCTGTCTGTGGTATATTACTATGGGAGATCGCCTCAATGGAATATTAGCTATGACAGAGTCTAGGTCCTTGTTTCACAAAGCTGTCATAAAGCTAAGATGATCGTAACGCCTTTACCTAACGTAGACTTCCGGTCATCGACACGATCTGAGACTAAAATAGCTTTGAGGAGCGGAGCCCAGATACAGGGTGTAAACGACAGTCTGACTGTGATGAAGTAACCTTTCCGCTGAGTAAAGTACAAAGGCGCATCTAAATATGCAATATGTAAATGACAGGATCCCAACGGTGAAAATCAAAGAATTTGGAAATCAAGATTGACTGACGTATCAGCTGTGACAAATTGAGAAACTTACCCAAGTGTCTATCGATATCAATTCGAAATCTACTGTCAAGATGACATTAGGAGATATCGTTTGATCTCACAGAAGCAATATCTCCTGTGGATCACAGTTTTGAATACTAAATTGAAACCCAACGAAAATCTGTTAATAGCTCTGATACTCTTCAGCATCATCCTTGAGGGAAGAACAAAGTGAGCATCCTACCGCTGTGGATGCCAATCCGCAGCTGCAGCTGTTTCTCGGGCATGTGTCTTATCGTGAAGTGTTTCACAGAGCTCAGCAAATCCAGGGCCATCATAGCCACCTCCCCAGCATGCCGCATTCCGTTAGAAACCGGAAGTCCGCTTACTACCATGTAGGCATCACCGATAGTTTCCACCTTGTGAAAAAAAACATCCGTGAGTGAGTGAGCAAGTGAGAGTGAGCCAAATTTAGTGATGTCATGGCAGTTGCACAGATGATGGCACTAGAAATAGTTTTCACAACATTGTTCACATTTTGAATGAGTATGTTTTAATCGCGGTGACACGCCTCTGTTGCTGAGGAAGAAGTGAATGAGGAAGTATGGCCCATTCAGTGTATTTTCCTGCCGTCAAAGGTGTCTGTGTCGAAGGTGAAGGGACATACCTAACTACCTCGAGGTTTCAGAGGTTCGACACAACAGGAAAATGGACAATAAATAAGGAATACACAGTGAACAGGAGCCCTTTTCACAAAGCACTGAGGTAACCTTAATGCAATGTTAAAGAATGGAAGTTAATGTTAACCTAAGTAAGGATGTTTCGTCAGCTCTTTACTTCGACACAACAATAAGTGCGACCCTGCGGTGTGTGTCTACATCTTAATAAAGTGAGTTTATGCACATAACTGAACTTCAACTTCAACTTGCAACTTGCAAATATTCACCAAGGATAAGCCATTTTGTCCTGCATTGATCACAGAAAAAGACGACCTTACTTATGTCCCTTTCAAGCGTTTCCCTGAACTGCATTATGATTACAGTGAAGGACGTTGGATGAAACACAAACATGCTGAGTAACCTAATACCACTAATGAGTCGTTCTACTCAAGTGTAACGTTGTTGGAGGGTGAGTTGGTGCTGTTCTGGTTCCCCACAACCTTGAGCACGTTCTATATGCACCAGAAGATCAGGTTACAAAAACACACAGCTAGGCAGTATCCACAAGAGTAGTCAAAGAACGGATCCACTTAGGTTTCAAGGCTAGATATGTTTCATGTTTTTACCTTGTCCACTGGTTGAAGTGTTACACATAAGGGATATATTTTTTAACATTTTTACCAAAATAATTGTTAATGAAATTTTATTACCAAACAAAAAATGCAGAAATCTATATGAAACCTATTTTAGACACATCATGTCGTATAAAACTGTGATGATAGATATTGATTTAGGAACATGCAACATATTAGCACTAATCGTATTTATTGAACATCATGTCATGTTTGTTTTACTCCCGAAAGCATCATTAGACCACATTATGGACAGGTTCGCAGTGGGCTGTCTGAGAGTAATACTGCTTTTAATGTGTACTAATCCATTTACACAGTGTGACTTTCCGCGCTATTTTTAATATGTCATACAGTCCGTCATCTGTTGATTGACTGTTACTCAGTTTTAGAAACCACGAAAGTCTAATAGAAGCAAAAATCCTTTTTTTAAGTCTGAATTTCTCATTACTTCATTTATTGATATTTCTTCGATATATATTCGCTTCTTTTATACATTTTTTCAGGGTTTCGATTTGTTTCGTTATTTCGAATATTTCCTCATAATTATGAATTTTCCCGTTAGCATGTTTAACAAATACTCGAACACATAAAACAACATTCGTACTTTTATTTAAAAATATTGTATTCATAAGAAAGTGATAGAAACTACTAGGAAAAATTAAGAATTCTATGTTTTGAAATAAAATACATTTTATTTTGTAGTTACTAACTCATGCTGCAACGACAAGCGTGAAAACAACACTTAACCATAGCGAAATAGGTGTAGCACTAAATAAACTCCTTGACTACTTCCACAAGAAATCATGTTCATTGCAGCGACGACATTTTCTTTCTGTCTAAACACAGGTCACCATCAGACCATACATCATTAGCTAACGTGTAAATCCCTGTTCGAAAAATACGTATGTCTGCTGTAAACAAGGATGCAGACAAAGTGACCTAATACCAGCCTACTTTTTATCGATTTTGACAATTTTTGCTACCTAGAGCGACAGGATGACAAATATGAACCGTTAGCGCCAGGAAATGGCCAATCACCTTTATGTGAAAAAACACATTCGATATATAGCATTAAAGGAAACAGATCAGTGAAAATCGATGCTACTTCCAGGAATAATTAATAGCTTCAGAAAATAACCATTGATATTGGTTTTGAATGGACAGGAAGTTCTAAATTAAGCCGTCGATAAATTTGTCATCCGAGATGAATATGAATCATTCTCGACACATTAAAATTCGCATCGATTCATACTGTTTACATTGTACATATTCACTGCTGGTTCAACCGTGTATAATGGTTGTTCCCAATAGAAAATATTTCAACATCCCACAGAATAATGAGCTTCACAACAGGTTCCATTAGGGGCGAAAGGCAAAAAATGTGATAGAAAATAGTTCGATCCCTATAAATAAGTAAGTCACGAGGTTTTCACTGAAAGGCGGCATCGTTTCAATATTTTTCTAACAGAAGATAACACGATCGATATTGTCGCGAGCTCAGTGCCATTTTGTTTCAGATGTATTTTGGTGAGTTTTGTTGTTGTTTTTTTAAAAAAAAATAAACTAACGAGGCCGCAGATTTCTCCGCTAAAATTTATATCTCATAAAATTGGGTATATTGTGCTAAAAGTGTTTGCTGGTGATACTGTCGTGTTCCATTACGGTGTCTATGCTGACTCACGGCCAAGACTAAACGTATTACTGTCCTGGAGCGGTCTTATTGCCACTGAACATTTTCCGTACAAGATTTGATTACGAATATGTGGGATTAATGCCAAAACCAGAACTGCCTATAAATTAGTTAAGCAAAATAAGTTATTATATGTTTATTACATGTGTTCGATATATGCTATTTTCTTACGGACCTGTCAAAATCTGGCTTGAAAAAAAGGTGTCCATGGCGGAAAGCTGTTGTTATTATATATATATATTTGCAAAATATGTTCATGTTTAAAACAGCCTCTACCAACGTACATCAAGCATTTAAATGACTATACATGCATTAAACCTCACTTTTAAACTAAAACATAAAGCGAAAGTCAGGGCACGTCAATAATATCCATAAAATAATGTTGCTCAGTTATTTGCTTGTAAAGTGACGTGGAGATTTTAAAGATGTCATTTTAGTTCATTTGTACTGGGTTTCCTCATTTACTAGTGCATTACTGTAAATGACAACAAATCATTATCGATCTGCTAATTTCGAAGAATGGTACTTGCATCCATGGTTCTGGAATATGTCTTCCTTTTCACACAAAATATACATCCATGCTTCTGTAAATATACGCATAATCCTTTTCGCATGAAAGTGGATGTGGCACATCCATTGTGCTATGGGAGACTTGGCATTAACTAAAGAATCATATTTTCACTCTCTTACTCCTTTAAACCTTTCAAATATCCTGAAACGAAATTAATGAGTGTTCCAGAAAATTACGTTCAAAATCCGTTGTTTAGAATGAAAACAATAGCTAACTATTTCTGCAGGAATAGATTGATGCGAAAATAAAAAACGGAGGGTTGTGAAGAATGTGTGTGAAAAGACCGAAGAATCAATCACAATATGATATTTGAACTGACACTCTTGGAACAAAGCTTTTAATGTAGCCTTTCTTTATTTCTGACAAATCAGAAACACCTTCTGGCATGTAATATTCTACTTGAAAAGACGTGTTCGTTTCTTGGGGACAATATATAAGAAAAGGTCATACTGAACTCAACATCATCGACGCAATTCTAATTGAACTATAGTGGATAAACATTGAAATAGTGAATGGTTGTCAGAAACTGGGTTTACAAAGAATTGTGTCCTAACAGGAACTTAAAGAACTTTATATAAAAAGATCTAACTACAACAACGGGAGACTGTTTGTCGCCTTAAGACAGGCACAATGTACATATACAAGAAAACAATTATTAATAAAACATAATATATAGAAGTCAATATTTTGTATGATGATGTTGTTCCCTGATTTAATATCAAAGGTTATCGATTATTCTATCTAGTCTTATGGAAGATATAGGTTGGAAAGACGTCACGGAAAGTCGATTTTCAAGACACACTCCATTTCAAATAAACTATATCTAGAACGAATCTCTGCAGAATAAATTATCAACAATATTCAAATCATTAAAAAAAGACAATATGATAACGTCAAAACACTTAACATGGTACACTGATTTGACATGTTTCGTGATAAATATGCCATATACAATGAATATGATTGTCGTCAAATGTCTTTCCGTAATTTTCTAAATTGAAATTTACGATCAGCTTAAAGAGCAAGATGAATTTTATAGATCAAAAGATTTATCTTCCTCAAAACAATACACATGATAAACGTTCGATGAAAGTTTAGATACCGAGAATGTACTTGGCAAAACAGCTAATATACTCGATAGTTAGCACAATATTGCCGTCCGTTCACGAAATACAAACGGATATTAATAATATTCCACAAAGCGTAAGGGTAAAAGCTGTGTGATACGAATCATACATTGTGCGTTTAACAGAACGTTTAGACACATGACAAAGGGACTATACAGTACCTTGTACACGTCATAGGTGTCGATGATGTTGTCAAAGCAGGTGTAAAGGTCGTTCAAGAAGTTGACAACCTTCGAAGACAAAAGTAAAGCTCAGGGTTGAGTTTTCAAATGTTGGATTAAACAAACACAAGGAGGTTATGTTTATACCGTTCCCTTTTCTATGTACAGTCCATTTCCGGTTCTCATTTTTTCTGGTTCTGGTTTGTTTTTTTACGCCGCACTCAGCCAATATTCCAGCTATATGGCGGTGGAGTGTAAATAATCGAATACATACCAGACAATCCAGTGATCAACAGCATGAGCATCGTAAATGGGTTACGGTGGCATGGGTCAACCCAGCCAGCTAGCATGATCCGATCCATTTAGTCGCCTCTCACAACAAGGGTTATCAAAAACCAGTTCTAACCTGGAGCTTCCGTGTCTCGAAAGGAGTGAGAACAGACATGAGAATGGCAAAGATTAAACAATCACTGTTTTCTACATAGTGTGATTAGCGGATGTTAGCAGTTGGCGAGATCATGCGTATTTCTCCCTCACGAACTCATGTCATCACTATTTTGAATGATCTATTCATTAGGTTCGCCGTTGTTTTTCAGGTCCGGGAGTCGACGGCGGGTACAATCCCTTCTAGGGACCTTTCCACTAGAGCCCTTGACAAAGCATGAAGATGACTGAGACATAAGCAATATTTTCAAATGAGATGGATGACGTTCTCAGATATGTTACATTTGTCCACACACGTATTTGCCAAGGTGAAGATCTGAGTTACATTTAGTTTTCAGCCACCCATGCTTGTTGTAAGCTGCAACTAAATGTATCGGAATGGGGCTCATTGACCTGGCTGAAAACCATCGCATCCCAATAGCAAAAATCAATTCATATGTCGTCAATCACTGGATTTCCTGGTCCAGGCGTTATTATTTACTTACCGTTATCATACAGCTGGAACCTTTCTGAGCCAATGCTAAACAACAAAGTAACACAGGAACAAACAAACAATCAAGTAATTATGCAATAGTACACAAGAGTTTACAAACCTGGTACGGTGTGCTACTGGCTGCAAGTGCGGTGAATCCTACGATGTCTGAAAAGAAAATGGTGACGGAGCCAAAAGATTCCGGTTCGACATTTTTCCCTTTCTTCAGGTTTTCGGCGACGGACCTACGAGTCGAGAATAAGAGTCATCATGTTATAAACACACAGACATCACTAGTTGCAACAGTTCTGATTGAAGAATTGAGAAATGCCGAATGGATATGACGTTATGTCTAAAGTGCCAAAGAGTAAAGCGAAATAGTTCGCCTCATTTGCAAACATTTAGACATCAACGCTAGGCTATAGGAGGAGTTATTTCTCATATGCTAACCTGCCATGTCCGAACCATCGTGATTTACCTTCATCTGGTTCTATGCAACTGTGAGCCACATCTGCTCAGGCAATGACTCAAATGAGTAAAAGTCTACAACGCTTCGAGAATAATATTCTTCGCAACAACATGACATTTGATAATACCCTCTACTTCTCTATGTCAGTACCACAACGGAAGTATCTGTTCAGTCCGGCAAGTTGTCATCACCGGCATAGAATCGCAGTCCCCCCATAACTTGTACATCTATCATCAGCTCTACAGTCCGGCACACTGTCTAAACCGGATTATTTCTTCAGTCCCAAAGAGTGCCGGTGAATATAACATTCAACATGAAACGATGACTAACCTGGGCAACATTCTACACAGCAACTCCTCCGTCTTCTTCTTCTCTTCCTCCAGCTGATTGGTCCTCTCATCCACCAGTTCCTCCAAATGGTCAGCATAGTTGGATAACATATGTACCATCTGATCCACCAGACTGATCACCCTGAAACAAGTCCATTTTGTGCTGGACAAACGGCCACCCTGGGACTATGGTTTACATGAGTATTAGAAAAGCAAAATTTATGGACAAGCATACATTCTGAAATGTCGTGTTATTCACAATAAAGAAGTTGACATCCATAAATCTTGGTTTTCTTATGTATACCACTTCTAAATGTCCATCCAAGATTTATACCAGTATTATGTTTGTCTGCGTGCGTGTATGCGTGTGTGCACGCGCGTATGTGTGTGTGTGCGTTACTTTAGTAGCCATTTGTGCGTGAGTGTCAATGTCACTATGCTAACAGGTGTGTATGTGTGCCTGTTCGTGTGTGTGAATGAGCGTGTTATTATAGTTGGAGTTTGTGCTGATGTGTATATACTACAAATAAATTCTCATAATATTAAAGTGTGGGTAACAATAATACAATGTGTTATGTGTGTGTGGTGCGAGCGTGAGTCTGTGCGTGAAGTGCGAGCGTGGGTGTGTCTGCGCGTGCGTGTGTACATGTGTAAGAGATAAATACATGGCTCTTACTTTCCCTTGTTTAGTTTCTTCAGACTGTACTCTATGGTGGAGAAGTTTGGTCTAAATGCAGGGATCTCCTCCCAGCATATCCTCATGAGGTCGAGCATGGCATCTGGAGCATCCCCACCCTCCACAACCGGTCTGTAGGGAGGATGCTCCATCCTCTTCACACGAGACACTATATCTGAAAGCAGCAGTCGCAGGTAACAGCAGCGGAGTCACACAGTCAAGACATAAAGATAACGTGTACATACTGGTGACGTCTCATACCACACTGACTGTTCGACGGATGACCTGTGTGGTGGATATCGTCTTATACCACAGTGGGTGTATGACACATGACCTGTGTGTGTGTGTGTGTCGTCTAAATCACAGTGTGTATATGACACGTGACCTATGTTGGGGGATATCGATTTGGACTACATTGACTCTGCAACACGCAACCTGTGTTGCTGGTTATCGTCTTATACTAATGTGAGTGTACGACACATGAACTATGTTGTGGATATCGTCATACAATACATAGACTTATGACACATGACCTATGCAGGTGGTTATCGTCCTATACTACACTGACTGTATGACACACTGTCTGTACTGACTGTAGTGACTAGTGATGGTGCATATCGTCTTATACTGAATTACCTGTACCACACATGACCTATGTTGGGGGATATCGTCTTATACCACAGTGGGTGTATGACGCATGACCTATGTTGGGGGATATCGTCTTATGCCACAGTGGGTATATGACTCATGACCTATGTTGGGGGATATCGTCTTATACCACAGTGGGTGTATGGCGCATGACCTATGTTGGGGGATATCGTCTTATACCACAGTTGGTGTATGCCACATGACCTATGTTGGGGGATATCGTCTTATGCCACAGAGAGTGTATAACTCATTACCTGTGTTGGGGGATATCGTCTTATACCACAGTTGGTGTATGACTCACGACCTGTGTTGAGGGATATCGTCTTGTACTACACTGACACCACAACACGTTGCCTGTGTTGCTGGTTATCGTCTTATACTAAAGTGAGCGTATTACATATGACCTGTGCTGGTGGATATCGTCTTATACTACATTGACTGTACGATACATATCCTATGTTGGTGGATATCGTCTTATACTACACTGACTGTATGACACTTGACCTATGCTGGTGGATATTGTCTTATAATGAAGTAACTGTACCACACATGACCTGTGTTTGTGGATATCGTCTTATACTACATTGACTGTACGACACATGACCTGTGCTTGTGAATACAGTCTTATACGACAGTGAATGTATGACACATGACTAATGTTGGAGGATGCTTATACTACATTGACTGTACGACACATGACCTGTGCGTGTGAATACAGTCTTATACGACAGTGAATGTATGACACATGACTAATGTTGGAGGATGCTTATACTACATTGACTGTACGACACATGACCTGTGCGTGTGAATACAGTCTTATACGACAGTGAATGTATGACACATGACTAATGTTGGAGGATGCTTATACTACATTGACTGTACGACACATGACCTGTGCGTGTGAATACAGTCTTATACGACAGTGAATGTATGACACATGACTAATGTTGGAGGATGCTTATACTACATTGACTGTACGACACATGACCTGTGCGTGTGAATACAGTCTTATACGACAGTGAATGTATGACACATGACTAATGTTGGAGGATGCTTATACTACATAGACTGTACGACACATGACCTGTGCGTGTGAATACAGTCTTATACGACAGTGAATGTATGACACATGACTAATGTTGGTGGATGCTTATACTGCATAGACTGTACGACGCATAGTCTTCGGAGGATACATAGTATAATATTTCACGAGTTCCCTGAAATAAATCCGCTTTTGAGTCAGATTACCTTTTGGGCTCAAGTGAGAATCCCCATAGGGCCCAGTCCTGAGAATAAGTTCTTGGAGCACTATCCCAAAAGAGAATGTATCGCCTTTTTTGCTGCCCTTCGGAAATTCTTCAGGATCCCTAAGTATTTCAGGGGCTGTCCACAATTTCTCTGAAAATATTTTGTATTTTTGCTACCTTCTTCTCGAGTACATGCCACATACAGTATTACATTGAAAAATATGTATACGTAAAAATGATAATATTTTTTAAAACCTCAGTTGATTGGGTGGCGTTTCCCATAGCGTAGGTAGCAATATTACATGGAGGAATTAAAAACGATAGTTAGCAAGTCGACATGAAGATAATACCATATGGTGTTTTGTTACTAAATCAGTTGAGTTGTGTCGCCTTCAGCGATCCAACCCCGTCCTGGACTTGGCGGCAGATCACTTTCCCCAATAGACTATCCAACAATCCCGGTCGCTTCTCCAATGGATATAGAGCTAGTTGTTGCAACACTCATGGATATCCACGGAGTAACACTGCATGGAACTAATAAACATTGAAACGTTTCCACATAGTACATCACATCCTTTACCCAAACGTAAAATATCCCAGAACGGTACCATGACGTACCTAAACGTTGTGACGTGACTATGACGTATAACAATGTCAGTCAATAACGCTGTGAAGACACAAATGTCGTTATTTGGACCTACGGTCATAACACTGTGGCGATGTACAGTTACAGTGAGTTAGTGACTCAGCAATATTCCGCTATATGACGGCGGTCTGTAAATAATCGAGTCTGGACCAGACAGTCCAGTGATCAACAACATGAGCATCGATGTGTGTAATTGGGAATCGATGACAAGTGACACGAGTCTGACCCCAGATCCAGTTGGTCGCCTTTTACGACAAGTACTGTCATAGCATTACACGTAAACGCGCAAACACAAGGGCACAGGTGAGAGCAATGATGTGACAGTCGCTGGTAAACGCGCAGAAACGTACAATGTCAATAGTCAGTCCATCTAAGAATAAGGACATAATTGAAGCATTTACGACATTCACCACACTTATTAATCACAGGTGTCCACTTACGGTAGAATTCTGCGTGCTCTCCGTCCTTGTTAGAACGTTCTCCCTCCCGGAAGTAAGGCATAACCATATCCGCTATCCGGCATGACCAGTGCCCGTCCACGAGAATGTTGCTGGACTTGAGACGGCCGTGACATTCCACGGGGGAGTGATGAAGATAGATCATACCCTAAACAGGACCATCAAGCCTTTTTATCACTGACACACATTAATGGAAGACAGGAGTATGTCAGTGTTTTCTTTAATCTGTTTCGGAAACATACAAGGGTTTTATCAATTATTTCCGGTTTTTCACCAGCATGAAAGGAGCTGCCACTGTTGACTATCAAATGCTGTAAAGAACAGTGGTCTAATGGAAGAGTACCAAGATCTGGTCTATTGACTATCTCACGTGGTGTTGAACACTCTTCTATTGTCTATCTCACGTGATCTGACACGGGTCTAATGTATTCTGAAGTATACCAAGATCTGTTCTATATGACTGTCTCACGTAGTACCGAACAATAGTGTTGTTTTATTGTCTATCTCACATGTTCTGACACTGGTCTAATGTACTCTAATCCTGCCAAGATCTGGTTCACTGACTGTCTGGCGTAGCAGTGAGCTCTGATGTCAGTTATCTATCACACACAGCATTGCCCCAGTATATTTCCTATCACATGTTGTATCAAGAACTGATACGTAATTTTCAATAAATGATCAAACATTCACACAACCGGTAACTGAGACCAAACATAAGTAACCAACAGTGAGCGTACCTTTACTATATCAGACGCAAAGGAGAACTTGAAAATCCAGTCAAGTTTGATTCGTTCATTGTGCAGGACGTCCTCGAGACTTCCTTTAGGGCAGTACATCCAAACCAGGCACAGCTTCATCGGCTCGACGCACACACCAACCAGCTGGTTTATGTTTGGGTGTTTCAAGTTTCGTATCTGTAACCAACAAACAAACTGAGTTGGATCGAACTGACAACTGTCAGATCTGTCATCTGAGACGTTTTGGTATTTATGCATTCAAACACTGAACACTCATCATCCTGAACACACCGTTACTTGGGTGTCTGTTAAAGTCCTAGGTTCGATTCCCAACCAAATGCATTAATTTTTTTGTGTTCACCGAAACGTTACTGATTCAAAACAGATTAACTGATATTGTTTCTGAAAAATATGGAAGGAATTGCAATTTATTGTGTTCCACTTCGTGTTACCGGTCTCAAATGGGTATGCGCGGTTATAATACTGTATGGGTGAAAAGGATTGCATTTCAGAGACTTCATCTTCCTGTTTGTATGAAGGGGACTGCAAGTATTACTGTTACCCCACTGAAGAACTGCTTGCTGGAATAAACTGTGCTATCTCCGAACCTCAGCCCAGCACATGACCAGTGCTAACACAGTGGTCACTTACCCTGTTTATCTCCTGAATAACGTCCTTGGTTAGAGCCACGTAAGACTTGTGGATGGACTTCAAGGCCACTATCTGACCATCATAAAGTGCTGTCCTGGAGAATATCTGACCTCCTCTGGAGTCAACAGTCGTGCCACTGTCGACCGAGGGAACCGACAGCTTGGACCCGTGCATCCCGAAAGTAGCCTGGAAATACGAATAACGTGCAAGACGTTGATACACACACGGGGGTGAGATGTAAAATGAGATTGAAAATTAAAACGGAGAGAGAGAGAAAGAGAGAGAGAGGGAGAGAGAGAGGGAGAGAGAGACGAAGGGAGACGGTGGGAGATAGAATGGCTGGTATATATTATCAATATTTATATGTGAGTTCAATTTCGTCCATTAAGTATTCTGTCTGCCTGGCTGGCTGTCTTTTTGTGCTGACTCTCCACGGTAACAACAAGTCCCATCATAACATTTCCTTTCAGGATGTAGATCGAAATATCAACCTCCCGTTGAAGCGACAAGATAATATTACCATCCTAAGTCATGCTCAAATGAAACAAAATATAGCAATGTTTGTATTCTGTCCCAATATAAATTCCACATATCCACTCACGCACAGCAGGAATGTCAAAAAGTCGGTACATGTTTAACATCAGAATTTAAAAATACCCAAACAAACGATATTTGATACGAGTGAAGGCCGATAGATATCTGGCTTTGACGTCTACTGTGGTTTAATGTAATACTGACAGTGAGTGGAACTATTTTCCCCCAACACACTTTACTTATCATGCTCCCGTGAAAGGACCGGATGCCTTGTTTAATGGTCAGCTTGTCGGATGGGATCCTCCAGTCCAGTCTCTGCAGGTCAGCCTGTGCAATCCGGCGTCTGAAGAAAGCCGACACTACCATTAACATTTATTAGGCCCTAGGTTTAGTTCACCCAAATGATGACTCATCGGGTGAGTGTGACATAAATTTTGTTATCGGCTCCATGTGAAATATCTCTTCAAGAAGCCGGATTATGCTCCTGAATATTTACAGACACATTTCCATGTGACTTCACTGATAGGAACGACGCGAAACCTAGCTCACTCACTCACTCACTCTTAACATGACCCTCTCCATCCACTCAACGCAAATAAAAGGTACACCGAGATAATGTGAAATATTTAACAATATGACCGCAAACTGCAATACTGCCTATATGTGGTGCCGTTGTGTAAGTAACGTGGACTGGACCAGAAAACAAGATGGTCAACATCATGAGCATCGTTCTACACAACAGGACGACGAAGACATGTAGCAACAAAATCTGACTTCCTCAGGGAGCATGAGTTGCCGAAGGCCAGTTCTAATCTTTAGGGGAACAAAAACTTCTGCGGGGCACAGAACGTGAGATCACGTAATGAGTGAACCTTACTTGCTGATGATGATCCCAGCAACGATGATGATGACAAGGGCACCGCAGATGCCGCCGACACTGCCCAGAATGATGGCAATAGCTGTCAACAGAGTTCGGCAAGGATCAGTTGACTTCAAATACGTAATACCTCGCTACAGTGACTAGGTAATTCTTTCAACATAAAATATATAATTTATATTGAACGTCACCCAATTCACAAGGCACACATCTGCTTTTCGAAATTCATGACGTAAGAGTGGCACACTAGACTAAACTTCGCACATAACGAACACGGTTACAACGAAGTGATGACATAACGAAATATTGCATGCTTGTACGTTATAGTCCAACTGTTTTTGTAAGAAGTATGGTGCCTTCGAGTTAATCAATTTATTTATTTTTCAGTATTTAATCATTCCCACATTAGATACATGGAAAACTAGGTAGCTATATAAGTACATATGAGTGAAAGGACAATAACGCTGGTCACATACTAAGGGAAGCCAGTATATAATTCGTTCTGACTGGTAATGTCGATGAGCAAATAGAAGCAAGCGGTAGAAGTATCCCATTCGGAAACTAACGTAACTGTCCGGAAAATGGCGTCGTACATAATTATAATGAGATGCCAAAATGCGGTTGGTATGTTGCAAATGTAATGCCAAGAATTGGGTACTACGAGCCAGAACACTTGAACACTATTTTACCTAATGGTACATTGCAAATGATCAGTTAGGTCTCAGCTGACATTATGTTCCGTTAACCTGTCCTCATGATCTCGTTGCATATTAAGCATATTTGAAACATATTTGTTTGTGTGTATGTGTGTTTGGTTTGAGGGGTTCCTTTGGCAGATCAGACAACCGACGTGTATGTACACTGGACGTAGCGGTCAGCGTGTGTGTAGAAGTGACGCTGTCCTTGACATTGCCTGGTTGTACCCGGACTAAACGTTACCTTCAACATGTTTGCTGCTATAGTCATACTTACTGTTGTCAGGGCAGTGTTCGTTCTCCCAGCCACATGCAGGTTGCCCCGAGGGTGCTTTCTTCGTTCCCCCCGGCCATACCACTGTGCTGTTAAGAACATAGAAGCCGTGGCCCCTGGTGCGAAACACACAAGGATGTCTGCCTTAGATATTTAAGGTTACACGCATATTCTCAAACCTCGATTATTTAAAGTACGTTCTTGAAGGTTTGGCTTGGCATAATTTCACTCAAGATGCCTTCTGGATGTTCAAGCATATACCCAGCACTGATTCTCACAACTGATGTGTTCTCAGACAAAGAGGCAGATTGTGGTATACACTCACCCAACATTGGTTCTGAACATTGATGTGTTTGGGTAAAGGAAAGGACTAATTTGCGGTATACGAAACAACATTGGTTCTGAACATGGATATGTTCAGGCAAAGGGCTTGATTGTGGTATGAACTCACCCTAACTGTGGTTCTGAACATTGATGTGTTCAGGCAAAGGGTCTGATTGTGGTATACACTCACACAACATTGGTACTGAACATTGATGTGTTCAGGCAAGAGATTTGACACTGTCTACACTCACCCAAGACGACTTCTGGATGTCGGTGTGTACCGGCCATTGACCAGATTGTGGAGCATATAGCCTGCAAGCCGGCTGCCGTCCGACAATATCTGTAATGTGCCGCTAATGCCTGAAAAGATCAGCGTGATATACGTGCTTTCAGTGGCTGGTATGTATTAGATTTAAGTATGAATGATAATTCAGTTTAATCGAGGTGTGTCAAGGGAACGAAAACCCCAAAATGGGGGAGGTGGAATTGCTTTATGACCATACACACAACCATGCAATTATACTATTATTAACAATCATGTGGATAAAAGTCTTCACTAAAAGCCGGACTACAGGAAGGATAGGATGTTGTGAGAGAGATTTTGAATTATTTGATGCCTCCACTTGGGCTGATACAAAAATTATCTTTTCATGCGTTGACATGCGTGTGTGCGCACATGCGCTTGTGCGTAGGTGCATTTGTAACTATAGAAGTGCTGGTACTTATTATCATGCACATACGTGGGAAAATCTGAGAGTGTATTGTTTAATATCAGTTCTTCATTTTGGTGTCTTTTCTCCAACACCTGTGGCACATTATTTCTGAATACTTTGAAGACGCAATGATTTAAGGCCTCGCTCGTTTTCCCCAACTAGTGATTATATATACATTATGTGTGCATAATATACTTTACGAAGGAGGAAAATTAGTTCATCAATGTAATATTGCCTGGATATTACATCAATTATCTCCCTCAGTGTTTCATTAGGCATATGGAACTCCGATCTATAAGCAAGAGACATTGTAAGGTCAGGGTCAGAACACGTGCCACTTAACAAACCCTGTACTCGATATATTGACTGTTAGATACCAACAAACATTCGAAGGCGTATTAATGGGGCCTTATTTTCCTATCAGCGTTGACAAATGATGGCATAGATTCAGCGGTACGTAGTTGTTGGTTTGACGGTAGTTTCCGCATCTTTCACTATTTCGACACACCCTCAAATATCGAGAAAATCATCTGAAAATGTGTCCGAATTCGATTGACGTTTCATAAACCATCGGTTCCAAGGTCATTCCAAGCTTAAGGCTGTACGTGACACCCTGAAAATGACTATAGACTATGTAAACTGCGCACTTCTATGACGACACATTATTGTTTAATATTCTCGGTCCCAAACACAATGTCAACAGTCTTATTTTCTTCTAATTTCATTAGGTGTAGTGCGGCTGTGTGAAGTAGAATGTCTTCGGGGGACTTATATCCATATTTAGGCCACATTGAAATTAAATCCAAACAAAACCAAAGCACCACTTTCAACAGCCTTATCTCGACAAGTACGTAAACCCACTGAATGTTCTCGGTATGTAAGGACAGATCAAAGAGACAAAAAACACTGAAGGGAAAAACAAAGTATGCTCCAATGTTTGAAAGTTACATTCATTAAATTTACATACCGAAACATAAGTCTCATTAACCTATTCAGACAATGACCTACTTTTCAGACGATCCGAATGTGAAAGTGTAAACTGACACCACACACAATTCTGGTTGAACTGAATTCCAGTTCCTTGTTTCATAAGAAAATGGTATTTACAAATGAATTTTAATTTTAAACTTTAATTGCACCGTCATTCTCTACTTTATGTCGAGGTTGAGGCAGCATACCTTAACTATGGAATCACAGTTTGCCCCTGTCTGATGAGGTCGTAAAACGATTTACAATCCATCTGGCTCACTGGTTAAACCTGTTATGTCTTATTTTGCACTTATTGAGCGTAGCTCTGAAACGCCTAGTGAGGTTGATGTAATATCAGTTCCGTCAGAGACCGCTAAACTTTTCTAGTGGCAGAGCCTCGTTTTGATATTTCCACGATTTCCAGGTTTCCGTTTATCAGAGCTCGCTGTACGACACAGCACGCCGTACGACGTCTTTACTAGGATTAGAAGGAGGTTATTGTTGCTATATACAACTGCGTAGGCGTATCAAATCACACTGATTAATATTTATGCATCCAGTTAAATGACATAGTCAAAAAATACTGGAATGGTTATCGCATTAAGCTGCGCAATAGGACAGAACCAAGTAAACAAGAAACGAGACTGTTCTGTAATCAATGTTTTGACATGATAAGGAGAAGTGATCATACAATAGTGATGTGTTTGATAGGATGTAGCGCTATGTTTTCGACGTGAAGCTCCTTGACTTTCGGCAACTGTTTAACTAAATAATATTGCTAATAATAATCAGTTATTCATATAGCGTCTGTTTTCCTTCCACAAACATCTCCTCTGACTCACTGCAGAAAACAACTCAAACAAAGGATATTAATTTTCATACATATATGTAGAAGTACGTTGTTACGCTAGACTTGTATTCAGATAGTCCCTGAAATTGTCTCGGATCCTCCGGAATGGACCTCAGCAATATTGAACCAGCTTCTGAGAAGATCAAGTAAAGTTCTGATAACGTTTGTTGCTCTGCGGATAAGCATATCATACCCACAAAAAACAGCATATTATATTTGGTATCAATTGTTTCTCCAGTCTATGTTTCATCCATGACGTTGTGTAGGAAATAGCTCACCTGATAGGACAACACCATACATATGATCAGCCACCGAGACGCCATCGTCGACTGCAGCGCCGTCGGCGAGGCTGCTGTTGAGAGCTGCAGCATATAGGTATATAGCGTCCGCTAGTAGAGCCAGGTGGATGCCGTGCTGTGACAAAGTGCATTGTTAATGTTATGTCACACCATCGAATAAATACAACAAAACAAGGTCAGCCGCCTAGTCCTCTCAGCCACCGAGATTTCCACTGTGGAAGTCGCGGTGGCTGGGCGGGACTTTGTGTGCTGGCGATTAGGTGCCTGACTCTGGGGATGCGGGTTCGAATCCCGGATGGAACTCAACCCAACAAAAGTACTAGAATTTGCTCTTTACTAGAAAAGTGGAATCCCAAATATGACATATGTAGCATTTGACCACTTCCTATATGGCATCGTGTAATCACCGAATAAATAGTCTTGAAGTTATCATGAGAGAATCGTGTTTGATTCGGTGGCTGCACTCAGCAATATTCCAGTTGTGTGGTTTCGGTCTGTAAATAATCGTGTCTGGACCAGACAATCCAGTGATCAACAACATGAGCACTGAGCACAAATGGGATACGATCAACCAAGTTAGTGAGTCTGACCATCTGATCCCATTAGTCACCTCTTCCGACAAGCATTGGTTACTGATTGGTTACCCGAATCTTCACGGACCCCATGGCGTATGCAGTATATGAAAAGGATGAACGCGTTTTATAACGCACGCCCTTTCTCAAAGACTGGGCTGAGAACCTCACTCAGTCACTATGCAATGAACATGGTCTTGTAAAGCTACATAATGTAACACGGTTTACCCTTGGTGTAGTAATGACAAAATATCTGCAGACATAGATTCAAACCCATGCTGCACCATAGACCACTATGCCACCCCGTAGCATCTAAGACGAGACGATACTCACTTCATAATGCCCTCCTTCAGTGCCTACTACTGTATTGCTCTCCATCTCCTGCAGGAACGATTTGAACGCCTCACTCTCTGGCTCAACGTCAATCGTTATATCGAGTAAACCTGGACAGAAAACATGATGGTACCAGCACAAAAATTGTACCAGGACAGAGTTGGTGTTGATGAGTTGTTTAATACCGCAATATTCCGCATATCTGGCGGCGGTCTGGATCAAACAATCTAGTGATCAACAGTATGCGAATCGTTCTACTCAAATGGGATACCTTGCCATGTGTCAACCATGTCAGCGAGCTTGACCTCGATCCCGTTATTCGCCTTTTACGACAAACATGGGTTGCTGACGATCAATTCTAAACCGGATCTTCACGGGTCTCAGAACTCAGAAACATGGTTGGTCTTGCATCAGATAGTTATCAGTCCCTTTTCACAACATGATCACTGCTGGGAACCCTGTCATATCGGGAAACACTCAATCCACTTCACTGCGATTCTCACAGCCTCGGTTGTTCAGTTTCAAGCCATTACGATTATGTCACGCCATTGTTGATGCAGTTGATTCTAAGCCTGCCATGTATTCTGCGTAACAAGGACCAGACGCAGCTATAGACCATTATGCAGAACCAGATATGAATTTATATCTGCTCTAAATCCGTTTAATTCAAAGACATAGCTTGAATCTTATGCACCTTCATTTCACTGAATGCTTAAAAACGTGGTTTGGAAAAAAATAGGGAAGAAACTGGCATATTCGCTTTAGTGATTCTACTGTGAATGCCCTACCCCTTCAAGGGTAGGATGAAGATAGACGATGGATCCACTACTCTTGTACAGATCACTAACTTTCGACAAACAAATGCATTTTCTTCTTTACAACCCATCTATCTCACCATAAACTTTCCGTTACTTCACAGCAAATTACGTTTTTCTCCTGTACAATCCGTACATCACACCACAATGTTTCCTTCACTACAGCACAATCATCGCACCATTACGTTTTCCTTCCCTGCAACCCAACCATCGGACCACATTATCACCAATATGGTTTTCATCCCTGTAACCCAAACATTGCCCCACAATCTCACCATTAAGGGGTTTCGTCCCTGAAACCCAACCATCACACAGCAATGTTTTCTTCCCTACAATACAATCATCTCACCATTAAGTTTTTCTTCCCTGCAACCACAATCTCAACACTAGGTTTTTTCTTCTGTTTAATCCAACCACCTCACCACCATGTTTTCTTCACAACAACCACCTCACCATTAAGTATTGTGTCTCCTACATGCATTGTCAGGTTGTCCCCCTTCTGAGCTCTGTTGGCGTAGTCGATGGCCAGAAAGGCGTACTCCCCTGTCATCAGCCCTGCCTCCTCAGCAGCCACCATCAGTCGGATCACTTCGTCTCCATAGGCACACAAGATGAAGACTACAAAGGAGAGTAGCATGTATATGACGTGACTTCTTAACTGGTGTTAACATGTTAACAGTTGATTTTAGTATTATCAAAACATGTTCAAGATAAAGTACTTGTTTTTCTTTGTTTCGTGCAAGAATGTATTGGCAGCGGGTTCTTACCCAAGACTGACTACAGGTCATACACGTCTAACCATATTATAGACAAGTATTTGAGGCTGCATGCGAATGTTTGGGCTTTTATTTCACCTTAAGATAAAGGCATGGTTGAAACTAGACTGGCGTTCAAAGCAGGGCTTAACCCAGATACTGACTGCCCTGATGGCGCCGGTGATGACCATGATCAGGATAGCGACGAGGAAAAGGACGAAGAGGGAGAGAAGAAGAAGAAAAAGGAGGAAGAGGATGACAACGATGGTAACGATTTATATCATGTTCGTCACCGTCACCATAGTGAGTGTCACTCTGCCTGCAGTGTCTCCGTGTTGTGAATGCTTTCTATGGTGGGAATAACAATAGCACTGAAGGAAGAGCTACCTCGTGTTTCCTTGGCCTCTGCTGAAAGTTTCTCGACCATGGCGTCGCTGGTATTTTCATACACGATCCAGTGCCGAACATAAAGTCCTTGTTCCAGGAGCTTAAACTGTAATATGAACATATGACTACATGACTACAAGATTGTGTTGGGTGATGTATTATAGTTGGGTATAGATTGTATTCCAGCCGTCTCAAAGCGTCTCAGCTTAATATTGAAGAACCCCAATAGGGGCATACAGGCCTCAGACACATTAATAGTGCTTCTCTCATATGAGAAGCTGACCATTGAGCGACGGAAAATAGGCTTGTAGCGCAGGTTCGAACCCGGGTTTCAAACACATTATGTTGCTAGGTGTGTCAGCAAACGGTGGGCCAGCCCTTAAGGAAAAACATCATTGACAAGCATCACTTCCGGCTTGATCAATATAAAAAACTAACACGTGGGATGATCACTGAAATACTGTTTGAAGCGGCGTGGAACCATGCCCAATCACACAATGACACGCGTAACGTCATTGCATCACAAATGACGTTGTGGGCCTAGTTTTCGGGCAAGATAATCAGAACCGATATCGATATTTTCAATTTCCGTCTGGTGCCACTCTAACTCTTTACGGTTACTGCCAGGTCTCTGAACTAACGTCCCTGATAAAGAACACGTTTACCAATACACAGTTCTCTGATACACGGGCATCGCGCCGTTTCTCTTTCATTAATGCTCCTATGCCATAATGGCTTCCGCTGCACACAAACCTTATTGTCCTGAGTGTACTCAAAAACCAAACATATATCAAGTAAAAATTAAATGGGTCATTCTATTTTTCGATTTTCATAACACCAATAATAATCTTGCAAAAGTCAGCCACGGAGTCTGGTAAAAATATCTATTGTTTATTTTGAAAGGTGAAATAGTTCTTCGTCTGGAGCGGTACAAAGATACCACGCCCGTAAGTGATCGTTCTGCTAATGATGCTGCGTCATTATCTGGTTGTCTGGAGGGTTGATCGTTTGTTCTCTGACACTGTGCTATTGACACATTGAACATGGTCAGTTTTAGTACTCCGATAATCCAAGCAAAGCCGTTTGCAGTCAGGGTGCAATTATTGACACAGTCTGGAAAAGGCATAGTAAATGACGGAACAGGATATGCTTGGCAGAGATATTACTGCTGTAAATGCTTGTAAATATCTGCCATAGTTTTCGTTATAAGCTCCATTTCCTTAAATTACACACACACATACACAGATATATATAGGATATATATATATATATATATATATATATATATATATCTGTGTATGTATGTGTGTAATTTAAGGAATATATATATATCTGTGTGTGTGTGTGGCATCTGTGTGATTTACAGGCACTGTACAGAGAAAAACAGACTATCAGTCGACATCCTTTTCGCACAATGGACTTGCTCCACTTTTATGAGACACTAAAAGTGCTTTGGTTTGGATTGGTTGGTTTGTTGCTTAACGCCACAATCAGCAATATTGCAGCTCTGTGGCGGTGGTGTGTAAATAATCCCGCATGGACTAGTGATCAACAACATGAGCATCAATTTATGCAATGTGTCAAATAAGTCAGCGAATCTGACCACCCGATCCAGTTAGTCGTCTCTTACGACAGGCATGGGTTACTCCATATCAATGCTAACCCGGATCTACACGGGTTAAAGAGTATGGAGTGTTTGTGTCTATTACAGCATTGAGGTGGCTTAAATACCCGGCACTGCACTGAATAACATACACGTGTTTGAAAAGTAAATGCACCTGAGTGTGACCTATTGTTGAAAAACTTTCATGTTTCTTAAACAATCCCAAACGTCGACCCATACAGACACGATGCCGACAGACTTCGAAACACGATCAGGCCGATTCGTTATTCGAACCATCACACGGCGAATATCGACAATTTGACGATTGCGCTGTCTTTAACACCCTGTGTGGGCTTTTAAGTGAGTGAGTGAGTTAATATTTATCGTCACATCGGCAATATTGCAGCCATATCGTGCCGAGAACAAGTAATAATGACATTGTAGATCAAGAATATAAGAAACTAAAACCCTGTTGGCGGAGAACCATAAAACCACTAGTATATCACAGATATTCATTTAAGACTGGTAATTAAATCTAAAACAGTTTAACTATAGAGGACAATACAATAGGTGGGCATATAACGCTGGGTCTGTTGTTGTATTGTTATACAGCAGTCAAATGACCTGTATGCACCCATAAACAATCAAGTGGCGTGCAGACTGATATGGGCCATTAAGTACTATCAATATATTTTCAATAAAATTCGGAATTCATATGCATAGCTCTACTAATATTTTCGGTTATATCTTAAATATCTTGAAAATTGTATCCTAAGTCATCGTTTGTAGCGGAAAACATAACACGCTGTGTCTACCTCTCCTAAAATGGCGCTTAGATACCGCTGACAGAATATTTCTTCTGACTTTTACTTTTAAAATACAATTCAAATGAAAACTTTCCAGAATCAAAATAAACTCGCATAGTGCACAACTGTGAATGTGAATGTTAGACACCCTATCTCTGAAAATGAATAAATTTTCATTTTAATTTAGAGCAAACTTACAACATATGACACAGATAATTCTTTGGCATGTTCAGTTTTTGACCCACTTTCCTTCTTTCACAAGATACCTTATTGGGCTTAATTACGTTTATCGATATTTCGTTCACTTTGCAATCCCACAAAAATAAAACTTAATTGACTTTTCCGCCTCAGTTAATTACAGGTCTGGTTATTTCCTCCAACAAGGACATTTGCCGAAATATATTTCCTTTTCAGTTGCATGCAGTCGAGGCATATTTCGATGACTCCTCTCTGCGCGATACACATTCCTCACTCGTGAGGAATGCATCAGCTCTCAGTGACAGTACTCGATCTCCATATTGAAGAATGGCAGTCATATCAGTGACATTGAGCAACTGACAACAGAGTGGACAGCAAAAAGGGGATATGCCTGGATTGTTATGTGTAAAACTTCTGATGAAATCTAGCTATTTTCTGTATAACATTTAAGTGCTTATAACCCCATGATATGATAACCAGTATGGCGGTACAAAGAGAGTCAACAGCTGATTTCTCAACATAAAAGCGTGAAGTCCATTTCTGGTGTATTCCGCCGTCATATTGCTGGATTGTCTCTAAAAGAGGTAAAACTAAACTCCCTCACTCAAGCTGAGAGATCACTGTAGGTTCCTCACAATCGTTCCGATGCCAAATATCACTGACTCTATCTAAATGACTGGCAACAGTGACCATTAGTTTTGGATATACAAAACGGACATCACGCTATCTACTCAATATTAGTTCTTTATCACGCGGACCCATACAAGAAAGGTTGAACTCAATGAAACATTGCTGAACAGACACTATATACCATTCAGACATTCAAAATAAGTTGGCAATACTCCATTGTGCAAGCATACCACTAGACAACGCCAATGCATATGAGGAAATGTAATACATATCCACACAGATGAAACTTTTCCAAAGCTGTGGAATAAATTGTCATATTGTCCCTTCATTTCTCTTCATCATCTGTTTCCAGCTGCTTGGCTTCATCATGTGCATTTTATCAATCGTGTACATCCAATATCCGCTGCTTTTTTAATGGCATGTATGCGTGTGCTTGTTCGTATGTGCGTGCATGCGTGCGTGTGAGAGATTGGATAGCTCCCATGTCCACTTGTTTGAGTTGAGTTTCGCAACCTCAAACGCACCCCTCCCCTTCCCCCAGTCCCCCTCACGCATTTAATAGACACATGTCGAAACCACGACATACAAAGTGGCTCTGCCTGTCAGGTTTAAACAAGAACTCTTCCATCAGGAACATAAATTGTCTCCAAGAGGAAATTAAAGGATGTTCATGAAATAACATCAAGGGGATGCACGCTATATTCTCCTTTGGCATGCTAACAAGCAATGTATATTTGTATTGAAGCCGAGAGGACGATCATCTAAAAACCATTTATAATATTTTTCAGTATTGATTTATTTGATGGGAACTTCTAAATGTTGGTGTTGAAGTGCTAAGTGCATAATGTTCTCAATAAGTTTCTAAAGCTCCTTCATCAATGCTGAAATGAATGACAAGACATATGCAAGGCAATGTCTGAAACCAGTGTCCTGTTTAACTTAAGGTGAAAAAATACATCATTTATATTGTGCTAACCGTAAAGTTCTTGTTAAAGTTTTTTTTCGAAAGAATCTGTTGTCCCCTTGACCCAGTAGGTCACAGTTGCTCTATTTGGAACAGATGGTCGGTGTTCGAGCCTCGCTTTAGACTTGATTATGGTGAGTTGGCAGCACCATTGCCAAAAACCTGAATCAATTCGGGATTTCCTCAAGCGTTCAGGTGACATGCCCTAATGTAACCATGACTTAATCGTCTGTGGTAGAGTTGTTTCCCCTGATAGGGTTCGACTCACGGTCCAATTGTGTTCTAGGTCTGTCCCATATTCGTGCATTTTGTCCAAAGTTGTATCTGTTTCAAATCAGCATTCCTACGGGAGTTTCCCCCGTATTAAACATACACGGCTTTACAAGACAAAAATAATGGTCAAAGCTGCAGTCGCACACTATTCAATTGCGTTCAACGATTTATCAATGTTATGACGATACCTACATCAGAATCTAATTAAGAGCTTTTCTCTGCTACCTACATCAGAATATATATAAGACTTAGTTTTACATACAAATCTATATGCAAACCATCCAAACACACACTGTATTTAATATATTGTCAGAACATCAGTTGTTTCGATAAAGGGAATATGTATTTACCTTAATCAAGGTATACATGTATACACATTATGTGTGTGTTAGGTTTAAACCTGAACACGAAATACCTCTTAATACAAATCTGTATGGATGAAGCACAACACCGCCGCTGTTGAGATCAATGTACAGAACAATGGCTACATCAAGAGACTGCACCTCTATTTTTTTGCTTTAGATACAGAGACGCACGTTACTAAGTGCACGTGGACTGAACGTAAATTAAGCGTGAAGTACGTACCATCTTCCCTTCCTTCTGATAACGCGAAAGTCAATGACTGATATGTGTCTGAATCGGGGTCACTGGTCTGAATATGAACAGATATATTGCCATGAGTTGATGAGCCTACTCAAAAGTTACCGTCAATCATATGCACTGTGTGGAAGCTGCCGTGAATGTGGAATAAAGTTTCGCCAAGCCTTGCTTGTGTCTCGAGGCGCGTGGTCAGACTCTTTGACTTGGGTGCTCCATGTCATCATGTCGTCGATTGCTACTCAGGGTGGCACTAAATAAATTAGCGACCAAAAGAAACGCCACCAAAATATGAACGACTCTAAATTGTCACAATAACTGACATATGTCAGTCTGTTTGAAAATAGCGAAAACCACGTCTCGAGCACATGTCTATTCCCAGTTAACACTTGCAATTGCTTCATATTTCGTGGAGACAGAATCGTATTTACACGCATAAAGTGGAAATTGTGCACAACATTAACCTTATCAAATTAGCGTATAACAGCTAACCAGGTTTATTATCTTACATCATGTTATAGAGTGAAAACCAGGAATACGCCTCGTTCAACAGCAGACCAGAGAGTGAGAACAATCGGTATGTTACAGATGGAACAGACACAAGACCATGTGGCTAGGACCATATGGCTAGGATCATGTGGCTAGGATCATGTGGCTGGGACCATGGGATGATGCAAATCTACTATCGGAAGACTTGTCACACGTCTACGACAGATTGGCAGTACTGCAGACAGGCCAGAAAGTGGTAGACTGAAGGTCACTACCCAAAACGAAGACCGGTATTTACGGCTGTTACACTTGACGAACTGACACGTCACTGTGACATCAACCACCAACAGTACTGGACATCCAGTCAGAAGACAGAGTGTGACCAGACGACTCCTCATTTATGATCTCTGTGGCAATCGACGTGCCAAAACCGACTGTGCCACATTGGCAGCTGTGAAATTGGCGAAGAGTGAACTTTGGTGACGAAAGTAAGTTCTAGCTCTTCATGATCTATCCCCAACTGAGCACCTTTGGGAACTGCTGGGTCTTTGTATTCGGAAACGCCAAAACCGGCCATTGACGAAGAATGATTTGGCAGCTGTCCTGAATGGACATGGCTTCGGATTCCTATTCAAGACGTCCGAAGACACACCTACTTAGTTCGACGCCGGGTTGGGGCCTGCATCACTGTTAGGAGTGGTCACAGTCAACAATATGTGCTGCCCAGACAGTTCTAAAAGCTCCCAGTCAATTCTGCATTGGTGATCGAATACTGGATAATGCACCCCAATGTCATTCATGTGATATTAGATCACCATCAGCGTCGTTGTTTTTCTTCTTGTTATCCATTAATGAGTGTTGCTCAATGAGTGTTTTTTTTCACAGAAAACGTTTAATGTTACCATATTTTGCTTATATTTTTGGACCAGAAAAATATTTCGTGGCGTTTCTTTTGGACGTTAGTTTATTTACACACTGCACACTGTTATACCTCTCGAATATTCTAGTCAAGAAACAAAACAAACAAACAAACAAAATGGTTGTGAGTGTAACTATTAGCCGCTTTTAAAGTAGTCTAGCGGTTAAAGAACGAATAAATGTTTGGGTTGTTTGATCCAATATACATGCTGAAATTTTATGGCAAGATTATTGATTGCGGCGAAATATGAGAGTTCCACAAAGTAATGAAATGGGTCTTTGAATAGTAACATTTAAACATTATTTCAACTACAGGAATCCTATGGTCGTCGAGGGCGATGGGATTGCCTAGCGGTTGAAACATTCGCTCGTCACGCCGAAGACGTGCAACGTGAAAGCCCATATCTGATATCACACGCCATGATATAGCTGGAATATTGTTAAACGCGACGTAAAACTACACTCACTCCAACCATCTCAAGAATCGACATAAACAGGTACAAGCTTCGAAAGTGACAACCCTCGGTTTACGTTAAATAATCCTGCTTTTCATACAAAAGATTCTTATGATCAATATAACACTTTTAATAACGTCAGTCGCGTGTGTTGCGTACAAAGGGTCGCAATATACTGGCAATACTAAAAAAAGCATCATTATTTTCATCTCATCGTGCCACCGTATAAATACAACTGACACTAAACTGAATTATTCCTTCAAGATAGATTCATACTCGATTTAATGGAAAAAGGTATTCTATGAGCTGGGAGTGTTTCTTGCGCCTGAAACCTCACACACCATGAATATATTAATGATCTATTCAGAACACATCCTAGACAAAGGGAAGCACTGGCGGATGATAACCTAATAACCATGTGAGGTCATTCTAACAATAACCTGCTTAAAAGGTGTTTTTATTCAATGAGGTAAACAGTAGAAAACGTGGAGGAATTCACCGTGCGAGTAGTCACTGTGCACAGTGATCAAATAGTACCTACTGTTTTTGTGCCAATCTTGTTTAAAGAAACGCACCTGGAAAACCCAAACTGTACTGTTGACAACAAACAAGATTTTATTAATTACGCTGATATTGCCCCGATGTATTTGCCATACTTCATATCTGATATCTTATTTACTGGACTATTATGTCGAATCCATAATGCTATCAATTATTACAGAAATATGATTTACAAAATAATCCATAATGCTATCAATTATTACAGAAATATGATTTACAAAATAATCCATAATGTAGATCGGGTTTAATGTTAGATAAACATGTCAATGTGGATCGGGTTTAATGTTAGATAAACATGTCAATGTGGATGCTTGGAGAGAACCAGAATACAGGCCACTGCAATCGATACATAAAGTTCGACCCATATATACACTATACTGTATGCATACTGATGATCCGGTATGGAGAAATGCTATCGTAATGCAAGTGTTGATTAACTGTGTCACGATTCATCGATACGCATCGATACATTAAAACAATGAATCGATACAATTCTCACATTGTTATATATTCCTATACACTTCTGCAAATGGGCCACGATACATCGATATTTAAGTTTGAATAATGCCTATATTAGTAAAGAAAACAGATTTTCTTTTGTTTGATGAAACTATTTGCGTACATATTTCCCTTCATATGTAAACGTTTTCTCTGAAAACTGTGTCAGACATAGCGCCCCCATGTTGTTAATATTCACACAGTTCTTGTATAAACCTAATTATATCGTCTCCGATGGGCTACAATTAAAGAGTTTAATATTGTGACACGTATTGTATCGTTGCCATTATATCGGGATACGTATTGTATCGTCGCCATTATATCGTGATACGTATTGTATCGTCGCCATTATAGCGTGATACGTGTTGTATCGTCGCCATTATATCGTGATACGTATTGTATCGTCACCATTATAGCGTGATGCGTGTTGTATCGTCACCATTATATCGTGATGCGTATTGTATCGTTGCCATTATAGCGTGATGCGTATTGTATCGTCACCATTATATGGTGATACGTATTGTATCGTCACCATTATATCGTGATGCGTATTGTATCGTCACCATTATATCGGGATCCGTATTGTATCGCAGCATCAGTGCATAATACTTTGGCAATATATCGCCTTGACCAAAATTTCAGAGTCGTGATGTATTGTGTCACAGGTCGAATGGCAATACCGGCACTAATGCTGATCCGACACTTGTCACATGGACGGTGGTCGACGAAATGTATGTTAGTCACATACTAGTGACGAAAATAAACACCCAACCAGCCTCACCCTTGATTCACTATTTTCCCATATGTTATACTCACAGCGTCCCTTTCTCAGAAGGTTGCTCTCTGTCACAAATGCACTGTTCATTACAGAACTTTTAATTATGAATCATCGAAAATAAATATGCATACACATGATCAGACAAAGAGAAAAAGGCATTGGTTTTGTCTGTGTATATTTGAATACTGATATGATATTAGGCACGTGTTGCCCATGTGTGTAAATGTAACTAGAGTGTCTGTGCCACCTGCCCTAATGCAGTGGCAGTCCAGTAATGGTCCAGGCTTCAGCTCAATGAACTCGCTGTCTTTACTGGTGGGAATGCAACGTGTGCGTTCTCACAGTTAGCTCGAATAACGCAGGGTGCAGTATTGCGTGCATTGAGGATTAAGTGCACACGTGTGATCACCTTCTACCGAACAAGAATATCAGCCTGAATCAGTGTTGATTAACTGAATAGTGTAAGTACGTGTCAAGGTGATCCCAATTAACGCATGTTGTGACCTTTGTCTTCACCACACACTGTCTCGTTTGTGTTGCGTGGTCGGTCGCAAAGACAGTAAGCAGTGGAAGACGGAATCTGAAATATTTTAAGAAAAGAAATGGTGCGTTCTAAGTATTATTTAATAATAAAATGAATTGTCAAACGAGTCATTGGCTTAAATTAATGAGAGGTTACAACGTAATCGAGAGGAAAAGTGTACAATAATAACAAAAAATATAATATCGTGGTAAGTGTAGGTTCATGTCGTTTCAATGCCTGATGTATTTTCATGCAGGCTATGTTATGTTTAGTTTGCAGCATTTACTGCAAGTTCAAACTAATGCAGTGTAACACCTGAAATAGGTAGAACGTCATCGTGGTCGAGTGGATGGGATAACGGTAGGTTGATGGTTCGATTCTAGCGTCATCATAACAAACGTTAAAATGCCACCCTTGTCACGATGATTGTCACCTCTGAACAAATGGTGAGTGTGGCTTTCGTCGCTTTAAGCAATATTCTAGCAATATCTCAGCGAGGAACACCAGAAATGGGCTTCATACATTGTACCCATTTGGGGAATCGAACCCAGGTCTTAAGCGTGACGAGAGGACGCTTTAACCATTAGGCTACCTACATGTCCCTTCTGAACCAAGGTATAAACCAAAAACAAGTCAGCTCGGAGTCTGTATTCTGCTTATGGCGATGTGGCTATGTCAAACTATATATGGTATCTCAATGGGATAGGAAAATAAACCCAGCTCGACCTATGAGGAAAATCGTAACAGGGTAATAATCGTAAACGCTACATTACCCCAATTTCACATCTCTCCATTCCGTAGTCATTTCATCTGTTCTAGAACAGTATTTGTTGTATGTTCACAGTTATAGTCCAACTGGTCGTTGTAGATCCGTAAATATGTGTGTAATGATCGGTGTATGTTCATAAAATTGTGGTGCAATGTTCTTTGTATTTGCACAGTGAGTTCGTGCCATTGTAGTTTCATTGGTAAGTAGGCTTATGAAACTATAGTGCTACTTACACCGTGGGTCCAGGCTACTAAAGTACACACTTGCAGTTTATTCATACTATTTCATTGATAGGCTGGTTGTATATTTATTCAGCAGTACTTGCAGTGTCCGTCAGGGATGTGTACTTAGTCCCTTTTCGTTTATTTAGACTGAACAGACATCTTCACCAAGGTTTCTACTATCATTTGCAGACATTATTCATATTTCAGTTAGTACTGGAGGGTTACAAAAGACCATGAACGTATTAGAAAGTGTCTGTATAGAGTATGGGGAGGATATTAACTGAATATACCTAAGGCAATGTTCTTTAAGAGTGATGGGATATTTAGGCGTCACGTTTTTGTGTCGATTATTTTGGCCTACACATTTTCTAATAGTGTACTGTAAGGGGAAAACCCAATACGTTTGGGCCGTTAGTCTACACTAACGGAGTAATGACTGAATTGTAATTCAGTAATGACGAAATCTGGCGCAATCGCCGTCCTTTAACAAAGACGGACGACTAAGCTTGCCGTTAGAGGTGTGATATTATTGCGCACTGTTACATAAGGCTTGGAAAGTCTGAAATAAAGAAATAATAGTTCACTGTATAAGTGTTGATTATTGCCAACAAAAGTCTTTTGTAAAAAAAATATTTTAAAATCTTACTTAATTACTCGCACTTGTATTACAGTGATGTATTTATACTTTTGTCTCGGATTACATAACTTTCGGATTATCGATCTGTGTAGCTTTGATTGCTAAGCGTGGGTGGACGTCACACTAAGGTGAACTTAGCTATCAGCGAGTGTTCTAATCCACTTTATCACAATACTACACCTTTGGTTATTGTCGGGGTGTTTCTACCCAAATTGCCAAAGTTAACCTATTTGGTCTGCATCGAGGAAAACCCTTAGAAAGAAACAACAATTTGTAAGAATTATGTCTCAGGCAACTCTGTTTCGGAATAGGCCGTCATAAACCTCTCTACATGTCATAATGGGACCACAAGTCGCAAATATAAATAAAGTTATGATATTAGTTTTAGCAGTAGGTTTAGTGTCTGCTGGTCACATTCTATCAAATCCAATAACAAACAAACAAACAACAACAACAGCCCTCCCCCCTCCCCCCCCCCCCCAAAAAAAAATATATATATATATCAAAAGCAGAAAAATACAGAGGAAATTCCTTATTTAAAGATAATGAGTAGCTTTATAATAATAAAATTTTCATATATTTTGAGCATTCTTTTAAAAACTACTATTTTGGGAGTGACGTAGGAAATTATTTTTCTATAATTAATTATTTAAAAAATGAACCTTACCATGAATCAAAAGGTATAAAAATATGATCCAGTAATAATTTGCATTTCAACTACGTATGGGGCTCCAAGTGCTGCGTCAAGATTAAATCGAAACAACTCATAAATGTGTAATGAGTAATCTGTAGGGGGGTGGTATAATTACAGGTAGGTATTGTCTGCACATGATATTACTCACAGATATGTATACACACGTATACGTCTCCCAGATCAAACAAATTGTTATTTTTTTAAATAAATACCTTTCAGTGCCTTTACAATCCAAGGGCAGGCGGAATACGCTGACTTGATTGCATGACAAGAGGACTGTCTCGAACATTTCAAGAGTCAACTTTTCCTTCATTTTGAATAATATCAGATGCTCCATTTTACAACTTTCGTAGCATATCCCTGGTGCTCTTTCTACGAGTCAAATGACTCTTGCTTTAATATGTTTGAGACAATATGGTTTAAGTGATACAAATGGTTTTAGTAAACTTCTCCGATGATTTTATGATATGGAGGACATCCCAGCTGTGAAGCAACAGTACCCCAAATGATATCCAGTGCAATTCACTATTTTAACTGTTGTCACACGTTCCAGATATATTTTAAATCCGGCAAATGACGTGCATTCATGTATGTTTATAGCGACTGCCACCGATACAGCATGAAAATCTCATATTTTCGTGAACACTGGGTATCTTCGCTATTGGGGAGCAATAATTAGACACAAACCTATAGTATAGACGGTATAGAGTAATCTCTGCTGTCAGCAGCGATCGGCCTCTGATTATGGAAAAGGTTTATAGCTTAATATTATCAATGTTGATGTCAGTCACAGTTTTTAGTATATATGCTCTTTCAACTGTCGACTTTTCCCTTTGCTTCACCATGATGTTAATGAATTATATTCTAACGTATTTTCTGAATAATTCAAACCAACAATAAATATGAGAATGTACAGCAAAATGTTCCATTTCAGAAAGCAAGAAGAATTAGATTAATGAAAAGCATATGTTCTAGAACCAGTTCTGTTTCCAAATTGCGCTACGGCCAAATAGGGCTTTACTAGACCGGACCAAGTGTACGCTGTTTGTCCCGGGGTATACATTGGTCTCGAGAAGTGCGGTGACCCACTTAAAGGCCTCATAGGTCTATCATAAGCGTTATCTTCAGTGGAATATATTACTCGCACTTATGATGCAAAACGGGTGAACCAAACAAGTAAACTACGAAAATACCGAATACTTGTATAGCGAACTGAAACATAAAACGAACTGAATTTCGCGCCATTTGTTCTATTGGTGGTATAATGTGTATAATGAACTGGAGTTCCTTTCACTTCGTTATATCCGGAGTTTACTGCATCAGATTCTCTTGCGGTCTGATTGCCGTATGTGTATTAAAAAGTTCTAGAATTAACTTAATTTGTCACCTGTAAAACATCAAAAGTAAACCGTATATCAGATCCTGTCACGTAGATAATTGTACAGCCTCGTGATCAAACAGTGCCGAAAATTCATACACAGGTCCTCATCGACCTTCTTCATCTTTTTGACAGATCTCACATATGTATACCTGTCATAGTCGGCGGTACCATGGAAACGATTTATGATTGAAATGGACGGAAATAGGCCTAATAGATGTTTACTTAGGTACTTATCAATACCTGTTCATTGTTGTGGGCTCTTGGTATATTGCCGGACCGATAGTGTCCGCCATGTTGCACCGTCATCCATCACTGGGATGTCGGGTAACAGAAGCAGCCGGGCCAGCACTTAGCATTAATGACACTCTCTTTACCTGTCTAATGACTTCATTGTAATATATACCTTTCCTTTCATTCATCTTTCCCCGTAACGACTGATTTAACTACCGTTCAGAACGCATCACAACCTAAAGGGTAGCACCATATTTGATTACGGAAGTTCGCTTGAACGTGGAGACAAAACCGGTTAAACGATTCTTCTGATTTACTGGCATTCGTACAATCGTCGGAACGACATAAGTGCTAAAGAATTACGAATATGGATCTTATTTAAAGTAAACTGCCTTGGTGGAATCTCCCTGTAGCCTGACCACGGTTTGTTGCCTGTCTAGCCTCATTCCCTGATCAGAATAAAGACCCGGATGTTCTGTTAGTTTAACGAAAGTGATAATTGAAGATGGGTTATTTTCACAGTTGTACACGTAAACGTGCATCTGTCGACGTAATTGTCAAGACACACATAATTTACTTCTGTTTGCGTTTTGCAAGACTTTGGTCGTTTACATGGACATAACGTCAGTCTATTGCGTCAGGACAACTATGACAACAGACATAACAAGTATTATCACTGTCTCTAAATATTTCACAACACCGGTAACACACGCAGGGACAAGCCGGGAGCGAAAATTGATTCAACTGGGACAAAAAATCTGTGCATCCGCAAGTCTTCTCAAAATCCATTAACGACACCACAGGTTTATAAAGGATTAAAGACTATACATACCTGTGAAGATCCGGTCTAGAATTGATCTTTAGCAACTCATGTTTATCGCGAGAGGCGACTGACAGGATCTGATGTTCGACCGATTATTTACAGACCGCCATCATAGCTGAAATATTGTTGCGTTAAACAAACAAACAAACAAACAACCGAAGAAGAGCCGGCAGTACGACTGTGCTGAAAGCAACCCAGCCAAGACACAGCAATGCCCAACAGAAGGGTTTGTGACATGATTCGTTGTGAATGATGACACTTACATCGGACAAATCACAAACCAGACAACCAATCCACAGTGAGTGATTCCACCGTGATTCGCAAGGGTTTAACACGTTCTTATGTTACTGGCGCTATGATGTTGATCCTATGTCACATACTGCACCGGGCTGAAACCCTCTACAGCGTCACTCCTATCTGTCACTGTCTGCAGTTGTTTAGCGGGCTGTCATTAATTGAATTCAGTCAAGACAGTCCAGATTGAGATAATGCGATGTACACAATCTAGACACCATGGTGTCTGACAAACAAATGACCGCGCTCGGCCAGTTAGCTAGATACAGCTGGCTTTCAGGACAAGCAGGGATTCCTGAAGACCAATCCCATCCGAATCTTACCGGGTAGCACATGAAATCACTGGTTGTTATAATCTCTTTGCAGAGAGTATGCACATAAAATGAAACACCGAGAACAAGTAGGGTTAGTCTAAGTTAACGCTCATCACGTACCGCACGTGCATGTGTTTAATTGTTCCAGTTACCGCTCTTATCGCCTTGTAATAATACCAACAGAAGCAATTTGAATCAATGATCGTTTGTTGAACAACTTTTATCCTAAGCTGAATAAAGTTTTGAGACTTAAATTTTCAACTGGCAAGGTAAAATTATGAGCGAGTGAGTTAATGAGCTACGCAGCACTCAGTAATATTCCAGCTATATGGCGGCGGTCTCTGAATAATCAAGTCTGTTCCGTGACAATGATCAGTAATTGTCGTGACGTAGTACAAAATACTATTAAAATATGTCTTATTATACATTAAAAGTTCTGTAAATGTTTCTTGGTCATATAATGGTATAATGGCTTTTTAATGGCTTTTAAACATGTAAATATTAAAATAGATTGCTACAGAGACTCTTGGTGAGGATAAACAAACCAATATGGAGGACGACTCTGTAGCCGTCCAGTTCCAAACCTTATCAATTGATCTCTTGTACAATCACATCTGCGTTGACAGTGCCCAGTGGCCAGTGGCATTGTTTCAAAATGAAGGAAACAATAATTTCATTACTTTAAACCATCTGTTCAACTTTGACAATATATTGCAGTACGCTGACACATGTCACAATATATCGCAATACGCTGACATATGTCACAATATATTGCAATACGAAACTTTTGGCATACCCCACCAACTGTCCATACACCATACATTGCGTCAGGTCACAACAGGTCTCAGTGCATCATGGCGAAATGACATGGTGGCTTGCATAAAACACCTACGCCATATCTTAACATACTTTGTTTACTCCTCAGAAAACTGAGACTGTAGTTTGAGTGCCTTTGATCCATCAACTGTGATATCTTTAATAGAACGACATAGGTATATATATGTTGGTCTGTATATTATTATATAAATGTGTACTCGTGACTATTAAGGATTCGATAACAAAGGTTCAAACCTACCTCGAATTCGGCAACTGCCTCCACCCAGACGCTCTCCTGGCCGCTGACCAGGGTCAGTCTTGACCACCTGAAATGGAGCATCGTCTCCATCAGGAACGTCGACATGCCTGTATACGTGCCCGTGGTCCTGAGGAAGGTTGGGTAGTGTTCCTTGTTTGACAGCACGTCACTCTCACAGCCGAAACTGACAAGAGGGATTCCCCACTTCCCGGCCAGCCGACCCGTAGATAGACACACGTCATTACAGGAAGGCCCTGTGGACAAACATGGTTTCTGGAAACTGACGTCATGGTAAAGGTTTGCATGTTTACAGATCACAAGGGCTACGTGAAGATCACAAGGTCGCAGATCACAATGGATACATGAAGATTCCTGTTTGCTGAATAAAGGCAATTCAGGCTATCCCAGCCTTATGATATCCAATTGTAAATGAAAGGATCTCAACCAGGCGTCATGAGCATCGATTTACGCGACCGGGATACAACGACATGCATCTTTTGTGCTATAGTGTGGTCTCCGGGAATACATGTCGACCAGCCAGATTGTTTTTGAGATGCACGTTGCTGCTTTTATACTGCTCGGACGTTTATGCTCCAGGTTATTTGTTTGGCATTGCGTGTTTAACCACCACCTAAAACAACAATAACAACAACAACGACGACGACCTGATTACAAGGTTTTCAATTCTACTGGGCGTGGAGGAGAGTCTCGAACAATGGAAGCACGAGTGATATGCTGAAGTAAAATCATGCCGGTTTGCGAAGTACATATTTATGCATAGTCCAGTTGTTAACGCAATTCATCGGTTCACAGAAGACATACGTTAAAACTTCCAAACAGAGTGTATGTACCAAACCCTTTCTCTGCTCTCATATACGTAATACCCGTGGATTTATACAAACTGGCGCAAAATCCACAGGAGCAAATTTTGTTGCTCAAATGCCCATTGTTTATATAAGAAGGACATATGATCCTTACTAGAACCATTTGACATGATTATAAAATATCATCCGCAAGAACAACGTCGATACATCGGTGTCACTTCATCGATTAAAAGATATAGTTTATTATTCAAGGCCGCCCTTGTTCTCAACCCAACAGGAGCGGCGGTAACCTAGGGGTTGAAGAGTTCGCTCGTCACGCCGATTGCCCGGGTTCTATTCCCAATATGTGTACAATGTGGAAAGCCATTTCTGGTGTCTCTTACCGTGTTTTTACTAGAATATTGCTACATCTGCGTAGAACCACACTCCCTCTTCTCTCAACTCATTATAGACAATATGTTTATAATACATTATGATATCTTGTGTCACAATACTGCTATCATACACTTTAGGAATACATTCTGACATGCCTGACAACCCACCCCACCATAAGGCCACATAGAAGTTATTTCACTTTAATTCCTACCCACGTTGATCTTATCAAAGTTTTGGAAATATGACACCAAGTTGATGCCCAGTAAAATTAATATTTCAGTCATTTTAGCGTATAATCAATCACGTCCTGACAGAATGTATTTCATCCATGTTTACGAAACACTTTAGAACAGACGATGAAACGGATAAAATGGGTGTAGATTACAGCGACCTTTAAGCTTTAAGGAAGAGTGGCTTTCTTGAATACAAAAGTTTAAAGTATACAACCATGGATTGCATAAATGCTGGTCTCCAGCATAACATCTGAGTTAGGATGAGTTAGGATGAGTGCTCGGAACTACTGTAAGGTTGTTGTGAGTCTGGGAGTATGTTTTTTCGACCATTCGGCACCGGGGAACCTGGACATTTTGCGTGACGAGCGAGAACCTTAACCCTAGGGCTCTGGGATATCGGAAATTCAATACGTCCTTAACCAGGGTATCGGGACTTTCAACATCCATCAAATCAACCGGATATAATTATACACGTGGGGTATCACATTACCGCTAGTTTTCCGACATCTTGACGCAAATGCAATTTCCAAGGAAAACATGCACGGTACTGAATCCCCGATTCTATACAAATATCGTTTCTCTGTTAATGGCGGGTATTGATTCTATAAACTGACTCTGAAAGCTATCGTCCCGAATCTGCTTGCATTTTAAAACAGGGACAGAGATTTACATCTGGGGTTCATATCTCGGAACCGAATGTACTACCAATTTAATTGATGCTAAGTTAGACGGGTACAGTGAAATTTCCAGGAAAATTGTACTGGTTGCAAAGTCTGGAGATAAACCTCTGAAGTGCCAGCTATAATTCTTTTCAAAATTTTAAGATTTTGGGTTGAGCCTCAGTCCGGTTTGTTTTCGTTTAATACCACATTTAGCAATATTCAAAGTGTATGGCGTCGGGTAAATAATCGAGTCTGGACCAGACAGTTCAGTGATCAACAACATGAGCATTGATCAACGTGGAATACGATGACAAGTGTCTACCACGTCAGCGATCCTGACAACCCGATCCCGTTAGTCGCCTGAAACAATTCTACCCAGGATCTTCACGCGTCACCTGTGCGTTTGATTCTGGTACGAACGAATGCTAGGTTTGTGAGTGAGTTTAGTTTCACGTCGCTTTTAGCAATGTTACGGCAATAACCTCGGCGGGGGACACAGAAATGGGCTTCACACATTACACCCATGTGGAGAATCGAACCCGGGTCTTCGGCGTGACGAGTGAAGTCTTGAACCATTAGGCTACCCCACCGTCCCGCTCGGTTTGTAGTACCGGTCTATATTTATTAGACTGTTGTTCCTTAATTCGTCGCAGTAACAATTCTATGTACTTACAATAGTAAATATATTCTCGATGCACAAATCGGTTTCTGATAACGGCTACTACCACACCGTTTGACATTGTAAAACAATCTTGTGCAGGTTTCCCCTTACAATTCTCCTCAAGGAAACAATTATATGGATCGCTTGGTAATTATGTAATTGTCTCCCCATTTCCAAAACTAGTTTTAGTAACTAACTGGAACACATATGTGTCGTCAGTACGCGTTCGTCGTCAACAATATCTGCCTGTCTGAAGCCATCTCTGATCTTGTGACGTATTAACGGCATTTGACAATAATGACTTGAAATAGCTGGGGCGGTGTGATAACCACGCCCTACATGTCACTTACAGCATTGGCGACACGTTGTAATACAGTAAGGGTTGAAACTGTTCATTGAACCATGAGTAATGCTTTTTCACCATCAACATTATCGATCTCCAATCACCTCTTGCATGGAATCCAATCAAACTATCATTTGATCCTAAATGTTCATGCCAATCGAAAAGTCATGAAGTCGTACTTCCTCGGCCCACTATTTCGGTCAAGACATAATTATAGTTCCGGCAGGGTACTCAATGGCGTTCACTCCGCATGTCACGAAATACGAATAACTCGATTTCTTATTATTGCGCTGCTAATCGTATTTGTTAGGTTTTTGTTTAACGTCACCCATATCAATATTCCAGCTCTGTGACGATGTCTCTGTATGATCAATTAGATTAGATGCCGAAATCCAGTGACTGACACCTTGAGTATCGATCAACGCAACTAAATCCAGTGATTGACAACATGAGTATCGATCAACGCAACTGGCATATGGTGACATGCACCAACCCGCTCAACGAATCTGACCATCAATACCTTTCATCGATTCTCACAAGTACAGGATACTGTAGAATAATTCTAATCAGGATCTTTGTGTGTTTGTTTTTCTCATTAGAAGACAAATAGTCGACAAATCATGAGATCGATATATATAGCTTACGTAGTAAATCGATACCCAGCTAACTAAACCTCACATAAAACCCGGCGTTAAATATTTGATATCACGTACCAGTCGTTATTTGTTGTTTGTTTGTGAGCAATGGTTCACATCCAACCACGCGGTTTAGTTACACAGACATCGTTTTTAGTGCCGAGTCTTCAACCATTATAGGTTTCAGGCCGACACTAAATGACACACGGGGACGTCACTTAAAGTACCCGACACTTGAAAATCATGGCTTGTGCATTAAAACTAACTGGCACATAAATATAAACTGTATTTAACTAGTCTCAGATATCTGCCAAACTAGACCCAATTTGCCCAATATCTTTTATGGATAAATCTTCTTTGAAATTCTTTGACACACAACGTTTCGGGGTCATTTCAGAAGGGAGTGGACCACTGAAATCATTGATGACTTAAACCCATGGAGATCTGGGTCTGAATTCGTCTTCAGGAACCCTTGTTGAGGCGAATGTTGAATCGGGTGGTCAGGCTCGCTGACTTGGGTTACACATGTCACCGCATCCCAGTTGCGTGGATAGATGCTGTTAATGTTGATCACGGGATTGTCTGATTCAGATTTGATTGTTACAGCTGCCATATAGCTGGAATAATGCTCAGCGCGGCGTTAAAGAACACACTTTAACAGCTGAACAGTGATAACCACAGAGTTGCTTTTGAAGCATGAGCAAGCGCTCAGCGTCGCTTTCGACGCTTTGGTAGTTGTAGTTATATGACAGCATGTCAATTAAAAGCAGACCGGAAATCCTAAAATGACGCACCGTGCGCGCGCATAACGCTTTCCATAATCAATTAACTCTCATACGCGGCAATCAAGCGAGTTTAGTAGTTCAATCACCACATTTCCCGAGATACTTAATGCGTCTTGACATATATCCTTATGCCACTCCGTCAGACCCGCGGCATCGTCCTCATCATGGATACCAATGGTTGCCATAAATATCCACTTTCGTATAAATATATCTTCGGGGTATGCTATTACAAAATACGTAAATTCTACATGAGGCAAGAGACAGCGGACAGTCATTGACATGGAACGACATTATAGCTGTAATATGTCAGGGTTAGGCACAAAAACTTCAATATTCTGCCACGCGGATCCAGGGGTGGGGTTTGGGGCTGCAGGGATATTTTGTTATGTGTAACACACACACACACGCGCGCGCGCGCGCGCATACGCACACAGATAACGTTATAACGTTTTCGGTTTAACATAATTACATCTCAAAATGCCATGATGGGAGATGAAAGGTTGGATGGCATGGTAGTCTTGTGGATAAAGCATTCGCTCGTCACGCCGAAGACTCGGGTTCGATTCCCCTCAAGAGTACAATGTGTTAAGACCAATGCTGGTGTTCCCCGCCGTGACGTTACTGGAATATTGCTTAAAGCATAAAACTAAACTCACTGACTCAGTTTTATCCTCTTAGAATGCGATAACATGTGTCAACCAAGTCAGCGAGCCTGAGTACCCGATCCCGTTAGTCGCCTCTTACGACAAGTGAGGGTTACTGAAGATCAATTCTATCCCGGATCTTCACTTGTTTTATCTGCTTAGGACCCTGTTGCAGTTATATTAGGATCAGTTTGACTTACGTGGCGAACTGTGAAGGGATAACGCCTGTAATCCATGATCCCTGGTGCGTTTAAAATAAGCAGCTTGAAGACTGGTTCACTTTGTGCCTTAGAATTGTCCAACTGAAGAGTGAGTGAGTTTAGGTTTACGCTGCCTTTGATAAAATGCCAGCAAGGGCACGGCGTTTTGACACCACAAACGGGTTTCACGCATTGTTCCCATGTGAGGAATCGAACACAGGTCTCTGGCGTGACGAGCGACCTCCTTAACCACTGAGCTACCCCACCATCCACTCTAAAATATGAGAATGTACAGCAATGGTACGTACCTATAAAAGCGTGAGTGTTCTCAAAGGCAATTGTCCTGTGTGTAACCATTTCCACGAACTCAAACAGCCCTTGTCCAACCTCGCAGGTTGTGTCCTCTACGATGAACGAGAAGGTGATGTTCTTCTCTCGCAGTGCGGTGAAGTTGGCGTCGTAGTTGATGCGGTCGATGGTTAAGTTGACGGCGGTGTAAATTTCGGGCCCCATTCTCTTTGGACCCGTTATTGGAACTAGGATTCCTAGGTTAATGACGCTTGGGAACACTGAAGTTACCATGGCGACAGATACCAAAAGGACAAAAATGTTAGCCATTTAGAATGACATGGGTGAAATAACTAATAATGATATCTAAAGTTGGTGAAGCGCCCCATGTCCACTGTCTTCACGAGTGACTGAACCTGCTCATATTGTTCAAAGACATTCGATAATGGCTAACATCCATCACAGGATATATTTTAGACAGTGGACTGGACATTGTCCAATATAACCCAGTAGAACACAGCTGGTCCGGACGGTAGCCCTAAGCGAATTCCGATAAACTTATTCCTGGAGAACAGCATCCATTCAGATCCCTCAATCAAGTAAGGCATAAGGTATGAGCCATTTGCAAGTTAGAAAACTATGCTAGAGAACCACCTCCCGTTTGTTCTGTGACAAGTAAGATCAATACAGCATCACTGCCATTGACCCGGGGGTCATCTCAGAACATCCATTATTTTCAACCAATAGAACACCTGCTTACAATCTCCATATAACTGTTTGTCATTATTGACATTTGTTTGAGTAGTTGAAAGACACCCGGCCTGATTTGTTCTATTTAATTGCAAGAACCTCTTTTTCGGTATAAAGACTTCTTATCTTACATAAGATACTGGTACATTAATGGAATACATGTATGAATTAAAGGAAAATGCCGCACATGTTCTCGTATTTCAAAGCTTAAAATATGGAAGAGTTACTTAATTATATTTTACCTTGGAACATCTAAAAACACAAAATAACCTCTCGCATTAATGGTATATAGAGTTTAGATAAACTCTTTTAACTTCGTGATTCTATAGCTCTTACGAAAGATGCATTAATGTTGTTTTAAAATGTTCAATTATTAATTCATTTAAATATCCAATTTACGTTTTTCTTTGTATGAAATTGCCGGTTCGAGACGAATATGGAAATTATACATCAGAGTGATAACTGATGGAATTATGTTTTATGCATGTTTTTCGGGTTTACACTTTCTGAGTAAAGTACGGATTCTAGTAGTTTTGTTCCGTTCAGTCCCATCCGGGATTCCAATGTACAGAATCAGGCCTTCCAATTGCCAGCACACAAACGTCAGCCATCTAACCCACTCAGCCACCGACCATCTGAAATCACCCAAGCCATTTGTGATTCCTGTATAAAACCACAGTCGGTTTCATGTAAACGATGTGTACCCTGTTTAAATGTCCCAGCGAAAGTAGATCTGGTTTCACAAATATTAAACTGCACTAAAGTCTTTTCGCCAAGTTCACGTATTCATCCAGCACAAAACTTACTTGACGTGCACAACAGTTTTATCCACATCCATTCGTTTTGTGAAATATCCTAGATGTTGTAACAGACCAATACGTTGATATCACAATATTCGGCCCTCGGAGTATATCCTGTATGGAATGAGTACATCCATTAGCCTGGCCAGTCGGTCAGTAAGTATCCTCAATGTGTTACCCTGTTACTACAGGTCACGTGGTACGTGAGTGGTGATAATCACAAACCCTACCAGCCAATTAGGTATTGGATTTACCGCTTCATTTGTTTGCTATTTCAACGCATGCGCTTTGCGTGGTTGGGAACAGGTGATACTCTTTGAAGATTAGAGTCATTCATATGTAAAGCTCAGTTTTTGTCTATCATGATGTACTGTTTTAAGAACCTCCAAAAATGTTATGTATTTATTATCAAGATCGAGGTCTATAATTATGTTGATTATGTCAACGTATATTATTCAACACTAATTAATGCTTTTTCAAATACTTATAGTTAGTGGACATAGCCATTGACAGCCTTTAACATTATTCCAGCAGTATCACGGCGGGGTACTCAAGAAAAGGGCTCACAGCTACTCCTGAAAATTTGGAATTTAAAGATTGTATGGAAATATTATACCAGAAGGAGATATGGATATTTCTAATTCTATTCTCATTCTAAAACCTGTATTCTTACAAATGCACAACTAAACAGAAAATTACTATTATTACTATTCTTATTCTGATCACCGACAAAGGATTTTGATAAAATTCAGCATCTGACTAATACGAAACGAAACTCTGCATTGATGGCGTACTGCGATCAATTGATGACATCGAACACGGTCGCATATAAGCGAAAATCCCACTGTTACACCACAGCAAGTATATCACAGCTTGAATCTCATTATCCCATTCTGTGCTTTAATGGTGGCCATACATGCGGTAACACTGTAGCGTCAAACACTTAGGGTACTCCAGTCCTCTGTTGATCGCGCCGATAGTGTTGCGTGAATGAGACCATCTTTGGATTAATGCGTCAGATGGTGAACGACCTTTGTTTATGTACCGTCATATTTGGCGATCTGCCTATGGGGGTACTTTACACGTCGACAACAGTGACCACTTCTTGTTAAGCATAGACACCTCGTTACTAAACAGCATCAGCGAAGCGATCAGAATTAAGCGCCGGCATTGTGGTGCGTTGTCGCTGTGATGCTTTTTCACCGGTTCGGGTTAGCGTCGTCGATTGTCGGCGTCAAGGCTCTTAGTCGTTTCTCAGACTGTAGCTGAAATGACAAAGGGTCTATAAGACATCTTTATTGATATTATTTCTGAATTGATCACATTTCAAGTCCAGCATCATGAATGTAATGACATTTTCTGTATGCATGTGAGAACGTTTGTGTTTCACCTTGAAGCAGTAATTGTGTGACGGATCATGGGCGAACACGCTGATTGATGCACGCTGGAGAAATGATTAATTAATCCCATTTATTTGATTCTCCATCGCATCTTATGGCATTAATATATATGGAAATATGCAGCTTCCCATAAATTCAATACCGTGTCTGAAAATTGGAAAATCTATACAGTTCTGAGATTGTAAAGAGATTTTGTATATTCTTAGACATTCTTTTGGAAGCCGACGTTTTGGACTATAAGCGGAATTACAGACATGACGAAAATATTCATATGTATTGGCAAAACTGTAATCGCCCGGAGTTCGAATTCCGTATAACAAAGCCTCTCATTGAGTAGTATAATTAATAGGGGTATCTATAGTGCTCATAGATACGGTAGAATAGTTTTAGACAGACTGAGACACAGACAGATTGTATTCGTATGAGTCACGAGGTCATTGACCATAATCAGCTGGTAGGTGTAGATATACAAGGTGTACGGATATAAATGATCTAAATATTGAATAGTTTGGGTTCAGGTCTTAGTACATGTTACAAAATTTAGTGTTAATAATTTAAATCATTTCGTTAAGTTTATTGCTCTCAGAGATGTTGTCAGTGTTTTGAATCGAATCCTGTTGCTTATGTATATACAAAAACCTGTTCTGCCCGATAAGTCAAGGTTATTCCACAATGTATATATAAATCACTCCATCATCGTCTAGTTTGCAAATCATATGCCATGGGCATGACTTTGAAATCATTAGATCCATCTTAACAGGTAAACCCTAGTTTTATAATATCTATATGAAATATTGACTTCCCATTGTCAGTGTACATGGTCTGCAAGTATAATCGCAATCGTTAGTAACCCATAGCAACAGTATTCCTTAATTAGTTTCATCAATGCTATATCACATCTTTTCTTACTTTACGCTTGCAAGGTCATCAATGTACTTTAGATAAAATGTTAGGGAATGTGTTTCACAAACTAACACGGTACATATGAAGACTCTGAAATCTGCCCGTGTTTTCTTTCCACAAAGTACAAAATCAAAAATTGACAGGGTGGTGATGGTGTTGATTTCGGGAGGGAGGGGGGTTGGTGTGTTTGGTTATGCGAAGAATTGAAGTGGGGGGTAATTTTGCCTTAAGAGAATGAATGTTCTATAAATCAGTGGCTATCTGAAACAAGAACTGACAAAAACTTCCTATATTCATAATTTTTATCTGCTTATGGATACAATATATATTCGCCTCACTGTTACATAAGCACCTGCTTTTTCGGAGCTATCACATGTTCATTATAAAGCTTGGTACACCATTTCAGAAAGTAAGAAGTGTTCATCATTGTTGAATTATTTGAATCGAAACAAATTCCCTGTTAGGTATTATATTACATTAATCTCACAAAACTCCTTTGTACCATTGTGTAAATGACAATGCGTTATTAACCACAATGGAATTCATTTAATAAGGTTAAGCGCATTAGGGTGAATTGTCTGGGAAATAGTGTGAAAAGAACGGCTAGTCATATCGGTAAACAATCACTTTTATGTCTGTGATAATTATTGAGAGACCGGATGGAACATGCCATCTTGATCCTAAAAATGAATTGTTTCCTGGTGTTTGGATTACGGATTTCCATTTCGGAATGAAATGAAGTTTCCTTATAAGGACTCAGTGGAATTTCACCTGATTTCCAGGCAAGATTCTGCTTTAAGGAAGTAACTACTTTAATTGACCATCTCCGATTTGGAACTCATCACCATGAGATACCAGGGGAAAGGTAGAATAACACACGTACAGGGATATCGAAACTTTCAGTTAGGCGAACAATAGATCCTTCCCATTATGATACACAATCTGGTTTAGTTTGATACAATTTCTGGCCGCATTGGCAAAGTCAAAGCTGTGTAATTTGCCCAAGCAGTTGAAGTTAATCTTCAGGTATATCGATGATCTCATATAGGGCAATGACCATCAGGCAGGCAATCCCCTTCCTTGGAATCATCAACTTGAACTAGAAACATGAGAGACAGCCTGGTCCGTTTCAAACGTTGATCTATGCTTAAAGAATCAGAAGAACAAAAAGCCTTTCCACAAGACTATGTGACAAGGTGGAGGACGTCAACTTTCCAGCAGTCTACTTGAAGTGATTGGTTCGAGCAATGCTCCAAGAGCTTCAACCTATGGTGTTTACATTTCACATTGAAATACTGCAGGAAATGTACCATGTTTCTAACATACTATTCAACCTATAAAAAATTTCAATTGTTTTCTGTGCAGTTTGCCAAAAACGTCGAAAGTACTACATAATGTTTCTTTATTTTTTGTACATTAACAAACATAACCTCGATAATGTGATAAATGACGCTAACCCATTATCTTCGATGATTAATAATCGGTTGTAATGAACTAATCATCAACTATGAGAATTTTATCATTTCCCAATATTTTTCTTACCATGCCGCGTTTTCGTAAATCCGGTGTAGAAGCTAACCCGCTATATGTTTGTGTATATTAAACAGACATAAACATAAACACATACCTCTATTAAGGCTAGTGTGAGGAATGATAAATGGGTTTACTCAGTCTGGTCAGTTTAAAGCAAGGGTGTGTCCTCTGTCCTCTACTGTTTTCTCCATTCATGAAAGAATATCGGATGAATTACCGGAAAATAGTACATATGGTATACAGTTATTTCCCGACATTTTGTTACTTATGTTTGCTAACTTGATATTTTGTATAGTTTCTCTGGACGCGCAGGGTTAAAATTAATTTAGACAACACAAATATCGCTGTTTTTAGAAGGGGTGGGGCAGAGGGGGGAGCGGGGGTGGTGGTGGGGGTCTCCTAGCAAGAAATGAAATGTTGTTTTTGAATGATGAAACAATAACAACAGTTAATGCTTATAAATATTTGGATGTTATATTTTCTTCAACGCTTGAAATGAGAAACTGTGTAAATGATCTTTGACCATGAGGTAAACGGGCTTTAGTGGAAGTCACTACTAATCACAGTAAAATTGGAAGCGGAATAGATCCGAGTGTGTTTCTTCAAATATTTGATAGAAAAAGTCCATTCGGTAGCCTGTAAAACATTTAAATGTCGCTCCACAAACTCCTATCGCTATTGTCTACGGTGAGTGTTTAAGGTACCCTCGTTTTATAAATGCTCTGTATAAAACCTTCAAATATTTGTTACAAAGCACGGGTATGAATGAAGATGTAAATGTACTATTGACAACTGGGGATATAATGCGTGTGCTATGTACGTATGAAATATTCTTTTTTTCACATGGTTTTGGTTATGTCTGGATTTCCCAGATGGTTGGTTATAACGCATCTTTTGTTACAAATGAATTCATGTTAGTTGCAATCAATATGTTTTTTCAGCCATTGACGTGTATATTAAATACCAGCTCCCGATATTGAAAATACAGAGAATTCAAAAGTCTTTTAGCTCCTGAAAAACCTTTATCATGTATTGTCGACAGAAAACTTAAAATGTTGATTGAATTTAGATGTGGATTGCCAAGCTTCCCCATTCATTAAGATGAATATTGTTTGTATGATTATCCATGTACTGCGTCATATCGACTGTGTGTTGTAAGGCAGACTTTCTTATTGCATACATGTGTAAATATATGTAATATTGTTTATATGTTGTAGACGGGCCTGTGGCCTGTAGACGGGCCTGTGGCCTTTAGACAGTAAAAAGACTTGATGTCCCTGGTGGAACAGAACTCTTCTTGTTCTCAGTCGACACATCATGTGCGCAATATGTGAAACCATTTTTTCCATTCTTGCCATGACAAGCTATTTCAAATGGCTAAAACATAAAATTATTTTCATCTGTACATCTAGATCTTGTATGTGTGTCAGATATATAAGCAGAACTTATATATCGATGTCAGTCTGACATACTGGACATGTGAAAAGTGTATTAAATTATGAATATGTGTGTGCTTGATAAGTCCAATAAGAATTATTCCAGCAAATACATTTCACCTGTAGCTATTCTCATAACAGGATTTTCTGACCGTTCGAGAAAATCAATCTCCGTGTTTACCAATGTCTTTTAAATGTAGGTTTTGACTTTTTAACAATAATAATAGTTGTCCTGTTTGGTTAGACAACGTAAAGAAATATCAGTTATTAGCATAACTCTTTAAACCCTTTAATGCTTGAATTAGTGAAATTATTTGAACGAAAGATGCACTTACCATTAAGAGATTATCACTGTTATCCTTTCTCTTTAGTGAAATATTGAACCTAATACCGTTATGCCTTTGAAGACATTGACCTATCAACCAACAATATGCTTCAGCTTCCAGCTGAGAGACATATAGTCCAAATCACATGGCCTGTTACATCTTCCAGAAATAGATATTTGATATTGTCTCGTGCTGACGTGTACCATGTGCTTGTTATGTTAGTACTGACACCATTTACCGATCAAGAAACACCCTGTCGGAATTTAGAGAGAGAGAGAAAGAGAGAGAGAGACGCATAGCTTCACTCAGTGAGTAGACCCATCAAACGCACAATACACGGGAGGAATGGGTGTGTTTGAAACGTTCAATAATTGCAAATAACCACACAGATTTTTCATTACTTATACACATTGTACACGTACATAAAAGCTTAGATCCCTGCACTTTTGTCAGAAATCTATATCCACACATTTGCTATTCAATTAATATGACTGTTAAACTACACAGTCTTTAAACTTCACCATAATCGCACCATGATTTGTTTTAGGACAATTAATGACACCATCGGGTCCGAACCAGGCAATCCAAGTATAACGAGTCTGATTTCTACTTTCATTTCCATGGTTTGATAAATAAATGTATTGATGTATCATCTGTTCACCTCACTACTCAGAAACGTAAACACAAAAGCGCCCAAAGCTGCAATTATTAATGTTCAACCTTCCATTTGCTGTCAAATTATCACTTGTATGTTTCGAATTTGCCAGCATGTTAACAACCTCCAATATATCACCTGTCATAGGCTCTTGGCAAAAAAACAACAACAGTAATGATTAAATCCAATAATGATGATCAGCACTTTGGTAATTGACAATAAGCACTCATTTCCATGCCGATACTGACTATATAACAGTACCTACTGGAGGTCAAGGGCAAGTGTTTATCGGCAAACAGGCAAACAAATTGCACCTGTTTAGGAGCCACCAAGTTTAATTGTTGTGTCTGTAATGGCCGCGCCCCCAGTCTTCTGCAGCACTGCATCCTCGCTGCCCGAGAGTTGATGGGAATTAGCTACATTCATCAAAGAAAGATGTGGTTTAGATTAACATATCGAACTGGGAATCTAACCCGTCGATTACTGCATAGCGTGTCAAAAGAGATAATTCTGCGAGTATTTCAACTTGAAGTTTCGGGGACATTTTCAGGAAACTATGAAATGTCAAAGTCATTATCAAGTTCCTGTCTCGATTGGGATTCAGTTGCTGAAACCACCATACTTTGACAAAGATAACGGTGCTAAACATTCTTAATACAATAGCACAAAACGGACATTATGTGACAAGTGGCGTTTTAGTGATCCGTATAGGGTTTTCATAAGCAATATTCTGACACGAACGGTGTTGTTGGTGCTTACATATATATGTATATGTCCATCAATAAAATACACATTTTACTACCAGTAGAAAGTGGTTGTCCCTTCGTAAGTCGGTGAAAACAAACTTAAATAGCATTCATCCCAAGACAGGGCGCCGCCATTTTTGAAAATCGTGTCAAATCCATTGGAATTAATGAGATTATGTATGGTTTGTTCTCATCAAGTTAGGAAATCAAAACTACATAAATATGTATTTGAATCATTACCAAAAGGAGTTTGCATGACACAACCTGTAACATAACCTAAGCGAGGTCGGTGTCGAAGTGAAAATACTGCGTGATAAATTTCTTCACTTGCTTAATTTACTTGGTTTGTAAGTTCACTCACCAGCATGTAGACACTTGTCAATAAACGTCTATATACTTGGTCTCATAATCCTAATTACTTTATAATCATACTTGCATGCATTTTGAAACTTAATAAAAAGAAGCGATCTGCGAATGTATAACAGGAATGTAAGATGTAGACATTTCATAGTTTTCCTATAAGAATCACAATTCGCACGCACGCCCTAGTGTATGTCGCCTGCATCATTACACTTAACGACGAAAACAATGATTCTGTTAAAAGCTACGACAACTTATTAAAAACAAAAATTCCACTATTAAAATTAAAGTTATAGGAGCAATGGCTATTACCTTCTTCGAGGAATGTATCCATCAATATCCACAAAAACAAGTGATATATAATTCATCTGCAGATTTCCCAAGTGATGTGTCTTTTAACAGTCTAATATACGAAAACGCGATGTATCGTTTCGGGTTTTTCACATTGCTGTATGGTTTCATTGGTTACCCAAGATAGCACACCTGGCAACTAATTGCATAATGTGCGTCAGTCTTTCTAAAAAGTTGTTGAGTTAGCCAATAATGAGCAATCAATCAATGTATTGGCGGTTAATCCTTTGAAAGAAGGGTGTTGTTTTACGTAGACACAGACACGACAGAGTGTATTCAGTATAGATTACTAAATATATTACATAAACACTACCTTTTGACAAATCCCCCATTTAAATCCCCATAAAACTAATTAATCAATCAGCGTGTTATCGGTTAATCCTTTGATCGATCCAGACAAAATAAATGCCAAATGGGGACATTTGTCTAAGTGGCGTTTCCACTAATTATACCTGTTATAAATTCATTAACTGAGCATCAAGTGTATAATGACAAATAACGTGTAGGTTTATACCACCTAACACGGATTACAACCTAGCGACACCGAGTGATTTTGACAGAATCGTCTATGAAAACAAGGGTTGTAACTCGAAAACTAGGCAAAGCAGGAGACGAAACTAAATGATAGTAGATTGTGAGAACATATATAGCTTTCGTTTTTCTCAACAGCTTTCGCGATTTCAGGTTTGTACAAACCTGTAAACGAAATAGTTTAACCCCTGAAATGTAGATGAATACTGCACAGACTCTCATTTCTATACCCACTATTACATCACGGAGATGCGCCGCTCTGATTGGTTGAAATTTCGTTTGCGGTTGAGAATTGTGCACTGTTGACAAAAAGGTCGATTTAAGGTAATTAAAGATCGTAATGAGCAGTTTTAATGACGGGGTTTCATTTATAACGATGTCAGCAAGTGATTTTGCATTTGTACCCTACTAGAGTATATGTGACCTTTAAAATGTATTTCCCATTCTCTTTTCAAATCGTAACCGAATACATAGTGTCAAGGGTGTAGGCCTGTAGGCATGTATGTATGCAATTTCGACCAGTGTGGTCGAACGAATGGAATTCACCCATGACGGACACTTCCGGTTGTGCCGGATGTGTACATCCAGTTCAACATCAGTACTGCTGCTGTCTTTATTCTTGATGGTTCAACGATTTCTGGTATCGTGTATTATCGACGTTAACGGCCCCTTTAATATTGACAATTAAACTCCTTTTTGAATGTGGAAAGTGGTTTTAACAACAAAAAGGGGTGCGCGCCATCGATCAATTAACGATAGATACAAAGTTATATTGCGTTCCATTGCATAAAAGTTCTGTTACATGGGAAAGAGTCCACAACAAGATCATAGGAGCGTTTAATAAACTGGATGGGGTGGGATCAACAGTAGGATTCATTTCTTTAGCTCAATGAGTTGACTGAATATTCAGGTAAGACAAGACTGAAAAGCTTAGTATTGAATCGTTTTGGACCTTTGTTGGCAATATTTAACTTATTCTAAATGTCATTATCGCAGCAAAGTGTACATGGCTGCAAATCATTTGGTGGATGGATCGAACATTTCCGTTGTGATATTGTTCTACCATTGTATCACGAAGGATCTATGAGGACTAGTGGTACGACCTCATTACGCGATTCAAACGTATGTCCGTGATCTCACCTAAATTAAATTCAAGCGATGAGCGAAGGCTATTTTCAGCATCTATTGTTGGACGCACCATTAACATTGTGAAAACATATATTGGTGAGATATGATGGTAATCTAAATTATGTATGACAAATACGGCATTTAGTTAAATAATATTTTGATGTATTTTTTTATCCAGCACGCTATCTTGTGTTTTATTTCCATTATTTTACCACACCTCCATTACCACACGTCCTCTACAGTAAAGGTGATATTAGTGAACGATTTCTATTTCAGCTGTGCAGTCAATAGGTATATAAATATGGTGAAAATAAAATTTACGATGGAAATTGTGTTTACACTAGCCACACGTGCATTTCGTTATAAACACTTGACAAACAGCGAATGGCATTTTGTTTGCTTGGTGTATATGTACATAATTTGGGTGCTTAATGAGTATTGTTAGAACGTTTCATATCAACACATATTTCTGGCTTTTAAGAACACTTAATGGCTCTGGCGTGTTGACAGTATGTGGTAATGTAACAAATGTATTTATCACGTCAAGGGCAAAATGGCATCAATTTATCTTGCGGTGCTTCAACTCCACTGAACACATGTTTATGGTGCTAAATATGTGCTATTAACAGCTGCAAAACATGTTCTACAATCATAAAAAAACTCTGCTGGAAGTATGGTCGATTTTCAAAATCCAGCTTTATCATGAACATATGTTTCATGCAAGTCTAATTAGGAAAGAACCGTAAGTTGTTTTTTGTGGCTAGTATACGGTTCTTTAAAACATAATACAGTGGAATGGACGTATGGTGGAGAACCAAAAGTCAATGTTCCAACATATTGGCAGATATCTTCCGAAGTTGGTGCATTCATGTTGACATATAATGGTGATGTCATTTGATCCTTTTACGACATTTTATGCTGGGTCGATTTTGCACGAGTGCTTTTTTAAGTGGGAATGAGTTAGTATCATTGAACTACCGCATAACACCCATAAATAACCGAGAGTACAGTATTATTATTAGCTATATTTAACGTGATCAGACTGCCACTTATTGATTACGACACCTCTTAAGTCGATCGCATATTTGTGAGTACTTATTCTGTGACCGATCGCGACGTCCCCTATACAAAAAACACCAACAGCGTGTTATGGGACTGCATGATATTTGTCTGTATTTGTTTGCAGGTGTATTTTTTCTCTTATCTTGACCTTTTAAGCCTCACGTCAGTAAACGACAACTCGGAAACTTTCTAACGGAAGGATATGCAACAGGAAGACACGTGCTGGTAACCTGCCACATTACATCACTTCCCGTGGTATCGACAGTGATGGAATCGTGCTTCAATATCGACTGCACCGTGTGCAGTTACGACAGTTGTTATTATTGAGGTTAGTGTGTTAATATACTGCCTATAGTTTCAAGGAATATTTACAAAACAACAGGTACAAATGACAGGGACCAGAAAGACTACTACTACTACTACTACTACTACTACTACTACTACTACTACTACTACTACTACTACTACTACTACGACGACGACGACGACGACGACGACGACGATCTCTACTACTGCTACAACAACAACTACTACAACTACAACTACTACCATCTCTACTACTGCTAGTACTACAACTACAGCTACGATGTCTACGACTACAACTACTGCAACTACTACGACTACTACAACTACTACAACTACTACGACTACAACAACTACAACTACTACGACTACGACTACGACTACAACGACTACGACTACTACGACACTTACAACTCCTATCAATATGACTTCTACGAATCTATTAGTCCTTCACAGATACACCCAACGATCGCTGTTTCTTCTACCGTCTTCCACATACATACATACACACACACACACACACACACACACACACACACACACACACATACATACATACATACATACATACATACAGAATGCAATGCTGAATCTATGAATCTAGACAAGAAAAATCCGAAATGTGAACAAAAATTCAAATTCAGGATTTGTATCCCGAATCTGAAAAATATCCCGAATCCGTTTCTAACTTCACGTTCCCCTGCACAATGCAGAGTTGGAGAGATGCATGGTGGATCCGGCTAGGCAGCGCTTAATGTGAAAAGTCCGTCCTATTCTTTATCTCGTCTCCTTTTAAAGGATGCAGAGTCTAGAGATTACGATGACCCATACTAGTCTGGCTGTTAGTATAACCAGAACCTCTTTGCTACATTAATGTAACATAATCTGGAAAGTACAGAAGGCTTCAGTGTTGGGGAGTCTTCACATTCACTCGAAAGTCAAGCGTGGGCTTGACAAGGCGCCCCCTTCTGGGAGAAGTCCCATCAACGTTTAATATACAGTATATTATTGTTTGCTTCACTGAAAGCTGACTGAATCTACGTGCCGCTTACCACATCGTATACCAATACGCATTATACTAGCGACACTACTGTCATTACACGCTTCAGTGTAATGCTTTCAATAGAGCTATTTCAGTATGGGGAAATAATTAAAATAGGAAGGAACGTTTCCTTCGTCACTATTACCAAGCGCCATACCTAAAAGTAGATTTAAACAAAACAATAGAAATCTGATTAAAGCTGAATCTGGAAACCGAAGCATGATCAGATCCAAAAATAGCATATGCAGTACCAAATACGTTACTGATGGTGGCCTATTCCCTGTTTGTTTCTTTGGCCAATGTTTTGTTTGCCGTATAGTTATATATTCTGAATATGCGGCTCAGCAATGTCTCTGGATGACGTACAGTCACATTAAAAGAGGTAGAGTTCACTGATCAGACATTACAAGACGTAATATATAGTATTTGAAGGACCCCTAGAAGTGGAATGTATAAGAAAAGCACGTTTTATGGATGACAAATTCTATGTTATGAATAACACGACGTTTTTGAGTGTATGTTTGCTTCTTCATCAGGAGTCGCTGACTTTGATGTCATAATAAAGAAGCCGACATCTATAAGACTTGCTTTTCTTAAGTCAAACTGACGTGAGAAGCGATCTTGCTCTTTCACAATACATCATTTCCCTGGCAGAGACACGTGACTAGATTAAATCATGTTTGATTTAATATTGGCAGCCTGCACCAAGACAAACGCATAACCTCATTCTCAAGACCTTTATGCGTCTCACTTACATTCATGTCAGTTTGAAGTCGCAGTTTTGTTCAGTAGTTTAACGCCGCACTCACCGTTATCTATTCTGTACAGGTTAGTCTATGAATAACAGAGTCGAGTGTCTGATAGCATGAGCATTCACCTGTTGGTGATCTAGGACTTCATTTAACAAATACATTCGTTCATGTAATGCAATATCTGTAAAAGACTTACCGTGTATTAATTTCAGTGCGTTGAGGTATGAATCGAAAAATCAATGTGCATACATGTTTTGTTAAGTGTGGATTGTATACAAGTGGATTTTCGATTTATTCCTCATTGAATGCACAGTGAGTTCTTATAATTACATTCTTTGGCATCTACATAAGATAGATCAAAAACACTGATATAAAAGAATACAGACAAACTCGAGGAAAACCATAGTGACGAATAACATGATGCATAAAATCATGCGCATAAACTGACACGCCCACAAAAGTCATTAGCCAATCACAGGAGAGCGCAACGAAAACAAACTTTATGGTATAAAAAATACCCAGCAATTCTTCAGGCCTTGGGTCGTTTCCTTCGTTTTCAGTTTTGGTCGATAGTATTGGTAAGCACCCGACTGTATCGGTTTGCCCCATCTTTCCAGTATAAGTTAAGACCCGTGAGGAACCGGATTGGAAATGACCTTCAGGAACCGATGCTTGTCGTAAGTCGGGAGGACTTGGTTGATACATATCTTCGTATCCTAATTGCATAGATGCATGCTCATGCTGTTGATCACTGGGTTGGCTGGTCATAGCTCATTATTTACAGATCGTCGCCACATGCATTAGATATGGCTGAGAGTGGCGTTGAACAATAAACAAACAAACCGGGTGAATGAAAGTCTGTGTTGTGAGCGAAGCTCAGCATTGTACATTCTTTGGTAAAGGAATTCTTTAACCCGTGCCTAGTGCAGAAAACAGGGATTATACAAACACTGTGGACATGTGCTTATTGACAAGTGAATATGACCTTTTTCTTCTCAGGTTTATGAAGCAGCTGTGTCAGTCTATCAATAAGTAGGCATGCCTACAAAATGGATCACGATGTCTCACACTCCAATATAAAAAATCTGTAATGAGTAATATCGTCTAGACACTCTCTGGGAGCGTAAGTTCAATACCATTCATGATCAACCAGTGCTTTTCCGGAACCAGCGACTCGTGTATTCGTGAAGGTTACGAAAAGGGACGAGTGGTGAAAATTTGTCCGATAACTCGCCTATACCTCGTGCCCAGTGAAATGGTGCACGAGCGCAAGTGGCATCGTAAACGGGGAAGGTATGCTTCATAATCATTGTTAAAGGCTGACATTCTGTAGGACCCAACTTTGTTTAATTTAATACTGATGCTTCAAGACATGCTTGTACCTTGAGTCATAGTTCATCTCCCTTTCTGTACAACCAGTTTGTCGACTTTAATTACATGCTTACATGTTGTAAAAAGTTTTAAAATCTATTTGCATCATTTACCCAACTAGAAAGGTCAGTTTGAGAGCTTGTCTCCCATAATAATATCTTCCTTCATTGTCTTCTTGTCATTTTACGACAGGGATCGCATACCGGCGGATTAACGCAGGTGATTTAATGTGAGTCAACATTGACAGAGTGCAACCTGAGTGCATGACAAACTATCTGGTAGGGGTCGGGGTAGATATGGTATGCTCCCGCTAGTGGTTCATGACACTGTTAGTGCAAACAAAGGAGTAAAAACTCGTAATTCTTACCCAGTTCATTTAATCGGATACACTGACAACAGAGACTCGTAATTCGGAGTCCTCTCACTTAGCCAGAGTGTAATTAAGTGCTTTGATAATTGTCCTTTAATACTTGTCCAGATGAGCCATAATCTGAATCAACAAAATCCTCATTTAGTGAATGACACCAAGATGTTTATGTTGATGTGCACGCTCTAAATGTTCATTATTGAAGGTCAGGTTTTCAGTCCATTTATTCAATTGAGCTAAATCATAGTTGAGAGAAGGTATTGCTGATTTTACATATTTTCCCCGCAAAATCCGTGTCCAAAATTGTAACGACTGGCTCGACTGTCGTCTTTGCGGAGATGTTTTTGTGTTATTTCATTTGTTTTAACATGAACGACGCATTTCATGTTCTTTGCTCTTTTAGGAATTGAAACGGTCAACGAAACATTTTCACGTTCATCTGTCAACAGGTTATACTAACCATGGAAGTACTATTCCGAACAATGTCTATATGAACTGAGCTACCGGTAGTGGTCTGTAAATACTTCAGTAACATCAAAGGGTTGCCTCTTTTCGGAATATATCTCGATCATTCTTCGATAGCATGTTTGAGAATAAACTCACACACACTCACATGCACTGACACCGATCAATGAATTAGGCGTGACCCAACTACATGACACGTAGTCTGACATTCAGTCATCTGTTACCCCTCATGACCTCTGTTAGGATTTTTTTTAAACAGGCTTAATAATTACTTTTGGATGATAACTTTAACCTGCAAGCTGACTTTCTAGTCAGGTCAAAGTATGCCAGTAGCATATACCTTTTAATCATTCTGTGTAAATATACCCCGGGGTATTTAATTGCCCCAAAACTGGATGTAAAAAACAACAGTATACAGGAGAATTGTTTACAAGACTATTCTGTCAGTACGACGTATAATGACCACCAAACACGCATACAAGCACACACGCACATAAACACAAACGCACACATACTCACACACATCTGAACATTTAATACACCTCCACAGAGTGTTTCGTTAATTGTCACGACGTTAATTGTCAAAAGATGTGATCTTAAGATTCCGACTGAAAAATCAGCTTATGTTTTGTGTAAACCGGAAGCTTACCTTAACATGGGAACCAGACTGGTGACAAAACAAAAGGACAGTTCCAGGTTCTTGGAAAGACAGTGTGTTTTTGTACACCTGGAACTCGCGTTGTTCTTGAATGCCCTGCACGCAATAGTACAGGTCGTGTTCCGAACTACATCACTGTCCTGCCCAGAAATATATCACGTAATCAAAGTCGTCAACATTACTGTCACGGCCTTAAAACGTACTCTCTCTGGTGTTTCGATTTTCGCGAATCTTCGCACTGTTATACCGCTAGATGGGAGTGTCTTCTCTGAGGTCCGCGCCAGCTGTACGTCGCGTGCCGTAGAAACGCTGTTTAGAGATTTCTTCCTGTAATTAATGGTATAATCAATAGCAGTTCCAAAATGGGATTTGCTAACATTTAGAGTATGTGGATGGACGGGTTGTCTGTCGTGAAACGCCTGGGGATAACGGTCTCATTATGTGATCGGAACACAATAACCTATGACATGTATAATAACCCGTGTTCTCAACATGGTCAGACAACGTGTAATGGGTGTCAGTTACGTTGTGATCGATATAGGTTGACAGTCAAACTTAGTTCAACCATGAAGGACACTGTGTCCCGAGGACTATATCCAATGAAATTGATGACATGGTAGTAATTCTCGGAAATGTCAGGTATCGGATATCAGTTGATAATATGAATGACCCATTTTGTTATTTGTGTCTACTTGCCGTCAGCCCATTTCCTTTATGGTGTGATGATGTCTAATCATTATTTTTTAAGAAAGAGGAGTTTGTGTTTAATTTTATCCCACATTTATAACGATTTAGTGCTTACGCTTAGTGCTTCGGTAAATACATTCCGAAGACTCAGGAACTAATAAACCTTGTTTAGACGATACCACTCTTAAATGACTTCACAATCAAACAAACATAAAATTAATGTGCTTTGTGAATTGTATTTGGCAGGTAACTAAATGGTGGTATGCATTACAGGTCTTACCACAGGGTTGTTTTGAACAATACAATTGTGGCCATTAACCACTTTACTTCACAATTGTTCACACTCTGTATATTGTTGAATCACATACCTGCACGTTCACGACATGTGCCTGTCGCTATCTGATTTAATATGAAACCATAATGTTTTAGTTTTATAAATTTGGGATGGAATTTCTATTATGAGAAAAAGATAACAGTTCTTATATTGTCTTATATAACATTGGGTCTGGTTGAATTGTTGCTGTTTTAAACGGTCATAGATCAAGAACGAAAACAGAAAAGGGAACACTTGCGCTTATATGTGACCCCATATTGTTCCCCGAGCATATCTTGCATTATCATTGTGTATAATATCAGATTCCCGTGTACAAATAAACCAGGAAACCAAGGCCATAACCCTTCGATCTGAGTATCTAGTAACGTGGATGCCTCTAGAGAAACGTTTCCTGGTTGCATGATGGCCGTTTTGATCATAACTCTGTAGTATGTACCATCCGACCAACAATGCAGTTTGATCATAACTCTGTAGTATGTACCATCCTGTCAACAACGCAGTTTGATCATAACTCTGTAGTATGTACCATCCGACAACAATGCGGTTTGATCATAACTCTGTAGTATGTACCATCCTGTCAACAACGCAGTTTGATCATAACTCTGTAGTATGTACCATCCTGTCAACAACGCAGTTTGATCATAACTCTGTAGTATGTACCATCCGACCAACAATGCAGTTTGATCATAACTCTGTAGTATGTACCATCCTGTCAACAACGCAGTTTGATCATAACTCTGTAGTATGTACCATCCTGTCAACAACGCAGTTTGATCATAACCATTTCATGAGTCGATCATCCTCTTTATGGTTTGTTCATGTATATCACCCAAGTTGCAGATCACAATTCAGTTTGATCATAAATCGGGCTGCAGGGTAGGCTAGTGGTTAAAGCGTTCGGTCGTCACGCTGAAGACCTGGGTTCCATTCCCCACACGTTAAATATGTGAAGCTCATTTCAGGTGTCCCCCGACGTCATATTGCTGGATATTGCTCAAAGCGGCGTAAAACCAAACTCAGCTACTGATACTAAATATCTCAGCTGCGTACAACAGGTTAATGATGCGGTTCGAGCATAACATTTCGAAGTATAGATCAACCGGTAAATGACATTTTGCTTGAAAACTTCCAACCATCCTGATTCATACTAAAGAAATACAAGCTTACAGTAAGTTCAGGAAAATCGACAAAAGGCCCATCCTGCAGGGCACAGTAATGAATATGCATGCATTCTATTTACCTATATACTGTCTGACATTGCCTTACACATGTCAAAAAATCTAGACAAAAGGAGACCATACAACAATTCAAAGCCATACATATCTTGAACGAAATTAATGGTTATTAGGGAAAGAAAGTAGATACTTTTCAACTTAGAAATAGTCAGGGGATAATAATTTCGTATGCTTGTTACGAATAATGTCCCTCGCGTTTCCTTAACCATTGGCGCTGATCATGATACAGACAAATATACTATATTAGGTGTCTAATTATAGAACTGTGTCTTCCATACTGGAGACTGTTTGCCAGTAATGTTCCAGATCTGTATATCATTAATATAGATGGACACTTATTGTTTCCTTTGTTCACGGAACCTTGACTACTAACGGTACTGAATAGTAAATAGTGATCTTATATGTCACTATCTTCCGTCGATGTACTTGACTTCTGTTTAAGCAATAAACTACCAGCTGTTTCAACGCCTGTAGAAGTTTAAATGGTACTTCTGAAAATGTTAATGTAAACTGATATGAACAGATTTTCGTTGATAAAGTCTGTTTGATCTCATTGATCATATGGCGTGTAACATTGTGTTTTATTGTTCCGACATATTAGGAAATGAAGCATCAATCTTTGAAATATGGAAAATTGATAAACATGAGAACATGTTAGAAAAGAATTGTAACTTTAATACCATCAACACATACCCATAAAATTAATGTTCATTTAAAAACGTTTCTACCGCCTTGGAATAGGGCGTGGATTCATTTAAGAGTGTATCACGTTAGCTTACAACACTAAATGAAAATATACACATTACAGTGTGAAAGGCGTGTTTAAAACAGGAACAGAAATACCAGAAAACTACCGGGTACATATGGTGTAACCATATTTATGCATAAAAACAATGAATGGATTGGCCAAAAGCTCCGAAAGGCTTATTTGAAGATGCGTCCATTCGCTCAACTTAAACACTTCTCATTCTGAAGTCCAACCTGTAAACCTTGAAATTATGAAATGATATTCCTTTTTTGCTATATCTAACGAAAATAGCCAACATCGGGACTAGATGCGGACCGCCATATGAGAATATGCAGGTCATAAGCAGTATATGCTGTTTGCCTGTCGAATGGAGTATTGGGAGGGGGGGTCTGGGTTCAGTTTCTCACATGGGTACAATGTGTGCAGCCCATTTCTGGTGCCGTGATATTGCTGGAATATTACTAAAACGGCGTAAAAGCAAACTCACTCACTCCGATCGCGCTTGTGAGTTGGTGTGAACTCTGCACGATTTTCAACGATTATTATTTTCCATCTTTAGCTCAGACTTCTATTATAGTACAATACGTGAAATCACCGAACCTTGCCGTGCTGTTGACTCGATGCGGTTAAGCAGATTAGGGGTCGTTGCCTTTCCTGATGACAATCCATTGAAGACACGGCTTTAAGCAGTAATGCAGACACTATGTTATTGTAACAGACAACCTTATGGCAACTGGATCTTGGGATATTTCAAGAGACACCCGATAGGGTGTACGTGCTCCGGTCGAGCTATGTAGTGACCACAGTGACAAAGCTCAACGTCAGCGATATCCACACGCTTTGGTTGAAGCGATAATCATATTGGTTGGGTTCTTTGAACACCCAGTTTCTTAAACTTAAATTCATACTACAGGGAATTGTAGTATGTTCTGCTAGTGAAAAAATATATTAGAAATATCTAACGTCACCATCCTGTTTTTCATTGGTTGCTTCAAGCCGCACTCAGCAATATTCTAGCTATATGACAGCGGTCTGTAAGCAATCGCGTCTGGACCAGAGAGTCCAGTGATCGACATCAAGAGCAACATTAATAATTAACCAGTGAGCCAGGTGCATTTTGCGACCTCAAAGGTGTGCTGCCTAAACCTCGACATGAAATATAGAAATAAAGTTATTAAAGTTTAAAATTAAAATTCATTTGTGAATACCATTCTCTTATCAAATAAGGAATTGGAATTCAGTGTGACCAGACTTGTTTATGGTGTCTATTTTCACTTTCACACCAAACAGTTAGGGTCGCCTGAAAAGTAGGTCATTGTCTGAAAAGGTTAATGAGACTCATGTTTAAGTTTGAAGACCAATGATGTCATCATCAGCACCAACAGTGATGTTAAAGTTGTTGCTGTTGCAAAATTACTGTTACATGTGTGATCATTTCAATTTTTCCCACGATCAACTGAAAAATCAGAACAAGAAGAGATTGTAGATAACGATTTTCGTACATTGGGTCGATAGAGCATGTCTACGGTCCCCTATTGTCTCCATAGTGTTTACAGTACCTGGGATATAGGCACTTATAACATCGATATCCTCGCATTAATAATAGTTCGTCCAGATACCAGAATTCGAGTTTACATATGCAGTCTGTGAAAACAGATTATCATTAATGATCCGGAAGAGGCTTTTGTTCTGACAATCACTGCCAGTGTAATTGTTGTTTGTCATAGCGATCTGACGGGTTACAGGTTTACACAACCTTCGAGAAATAACGGGACAAATTACACGCTATGAAAAACTGTCGATTGTATACACATCATTCTACATCCAATCACTAAAACGCAACAGAAAATGGGTGTAAATATACATTTTACTCATAAAAAAGTAGACATTTTAACAGAGATAGAATTAAAGTTTAAAAAATTAGAAAAAAACGTTAATAATTCACGTAGTACACTACAGCACAAAGTGCACGCCGTCGATTGTATAGACATTATTCTTCTGGAGGTTGAAATCACGAACAACGATCAAGGCCTGGAAGGAGAAAGACAGAAAGGACTGCCTTTCTGTTTGCCTTTCAGGTTTGACCGTCAACCGGCTGGTCAAACGACGCTCAACCGTACACAGCATAATGTGTCCCACGTAATGTTGGAGCCGTTGAGGGTTTGTCAGTCCCTTGTCATTCATAATGGACGTTGAGTATTTTTTTGTTTACTTAATAAAAGAAAGTGCTCATTCGAAACCTTCTTGATTTCAAATAGAAATTAAAAACGTTATGAAGTGGTTACCAGGCTTAAATAAAATCTCCCCATTGCTGCAACCAACTATGGGACTATGCATGCTCTTGTGCTTCAGGCTGTTACCTATACAAGTGCCCAGTAGGTTGTTGGGGCATCGATCAAGTGTTCATTCCTATCCAAACCTGTGAACATACGGGTTAGAGCTGGTCGTCGGCAACCCATGCCTGTCATAAGAGGCGACTAGCGGATCAGAACGACTGAAGGTCAGGCTCGCTGACGTGGATGACACATACCAGCATATCCTGAGTAGATCGATGCTCATGCAATTGAACACTGGATTGTCTCGTCCAGACGTGATCACGTTAAGATGGCCGCCATAAAATTGGAATATTCCCGAGCATTAAACAACAAACAGACGCTCAATTATTCCTATCCAAGTCATACACAAATGCAGAGGCACACAAACTGATACGGATGCCGAGGCCTCAAAGAACGCATGTGATGTGCATTTGACTTGAAACGTATGTTATATTTCGGGTTACACTTTCTCAGTAAAGTACAGATTCTAGTGCTTCGTTGGGTTGAGTCCCATCCGGGATTCGAACCCACAACCTAGACAATCAGGCGCCCAATCGACAGGGCACAAAGTCAACCAGCTAGCGTTTGTGCTTTACTGCATAAGTAATCCTAACTGAACAGTCCCTGTACCACATTACCTTCCCTACTGCCTTGCCCGCCCTGCAATGATCAAGCCCTATGTACAACAAGTCTTGATTTTCCTTGGTTCCTCCTTTTCCATTTTCATGGATTTGTCTGTTGCTATAGACATTCTATATATACTCAGTGACTGAACGTAAGTCGAGTGTAATCCCAAATATACCATATGATACATTTGACCACTTGTACCAATATTAATATTACAAGGGATCGCCGTCGGTGTTTTCATACATGCAGCTCATAAGCATTAAATCGTGTCTTCAAAATGAATTAGTTGAACGAAAAGCTGCACGAATTTGTTTCCATCACTTCTGTTCCCAACACGTACGCCATGACATTTATTAATAAACGTAATTCATGCACCACCAGCACTGCTGATCATAGCTAGTGCACGAACCGGGAACGGGAAGCGGAACCTTTTGATCATAACTTGATCCGTCACGAACATCACGTCCTGGTTTACAACTAATGGCTATCTGATTTAGATCAGGTATCATCTAGTACACTCGTATCTCGTTGACAATAGAATTCTTGTAATGAGAGTTGCTTTTAAATGTGCTTTGACTTTTCTTTGTTTTGGTTTGTTTCTGTTGTTTTGAGTTTTTTTGTTTGTTTGTTTGTTCAATGCTGCGGTTAATTATCCAGCTGTATGACGCAGGTATGTACTAGTGAACGAGTGAGTTTAGTTGTAAACTGTATATAGCGCAACAGAGAGAAAATGGCCAGTAGCTCCCACTGGTAATTTTCTCTCTGTTGCGCGACCCTATTTGCGCTGCAGTTTGCCTGTGGTTTAAGGAAACTGTCTTTATGATGCGCCATCCGTTGTCAGTCCATGTTTCACCCCCTGGATGCTGAACACAAGGCAGGGAAACAACAAGCACCACATACCTGATCCCAGGAGCGACCCACCTTTCCGCCCTCCTCTCACGGGCAGTGTGTTAATTTCTTCTCCATACATTGTTTGCGCGACATCCGTTTAGCAATGACATGATGTTCCAAAATATTGTCACAATAAATTAATTCTAAGTGTCAGAGGAACGCATTAAATCTTTACATAGGACATTACAAATTACAAATATAGTGTGATACAAACAGTTCCAAAAAGAGACAAGTTTTTCTAGATCAAGTGGATTTAATTACTCGATATGAAAGCTGTGCTCTAGGGATATCGACAACTGTAAAGTAACGGTAAATTATGTATTAATGGGTATTGCAGGATAGAGTAAAAACAGACGTACTTTCTATTTTCAGGATAACGCAAATGATAGTTGTTCAAAGAGCATCCTTAATAAAGACATTAATACAAACGCCCTAAACAGGTTTTGTACATTATGTCATTAGGTGGTCACTATGTAGTTGAACAGAGCGTTAATGGGTTGTCCTCACACATCGCACTCACAGACACAATGGGAGAGCTATCGCCTTGATGGCTGAATGAGTTCACAGTAAGGCAACTCGATTAATGATTACTATAATACACGCAAAATAAATAATCATATGCACTACAAAGTTATTAAAGCCGGGAGAATTAGGCAATATCATCATCATCATCATCATCATCATCATCATCATCATCATCTTCGTCGTCGTCATCATTGTCGTCGTCATGGTCATCGTCATGGACATCGTGTTCATTGTCGTTATCATCATCAGCAGCAGCAGCAGCAGCTTTGTTTGTGGCAGTGGTAGGGGTAAGAGTAGTGGTAGTAGAAGGTTTGTTTGTTTGTTTGTTTGTGTGAAGTTTATAACCAAATATAAGGCGGATAATCCCCGTGATCAACAGCATGAATATCGATCTACGCTCTTGGGATAAGAAACCATCTGTCAACCATGAGACTGACCACCAGATCCCGTATTATTAGTCATAAATAGTAGCAGCAGTAGCAGCAGCAGCAGCAGCAGCAGCAGCAGCAGCAGCAGTAGTAGTAGTAGTAGTAGTAGTAGTAGTAGTAGCAGCAGCAGCAGCAGTAGTAGTAGTAGTAGCAGCAGGTGTCCCTGTTGTGATACATGTCCTTTTTCAGAGAGTGTTTCGGAAGATATGACAAGTAATCTGTGTGGGACGCGTATAGTTGTGATTTTGCTGGAATAGTATTAAAAGCGGCGTTGAACTAAACTCACTCACTGAACATTGTCTCGTGGTTGTCTCAGCGCTGAGATCGTTTTGGGGAACAGAGTTCGAGTCAGCTGCCGATTAGGATTTTACGAGCACTTCCGACACTTTGCTAATTTCCCAGAAAACCGTCACTATTGTGCGACATGCTCGACCCTGTCACTCCTTGGGACGTCATACGCTGCTACATTACCCCCTCTGCTCCCATTCCCAACGTTAGCATCACCCTCCTGGGCAACACTTAGAGGACTACCACGCCGAGGTGTATCGTACTGGAAACCGGTGTTCTCGAGCTCACTGTAGCTGACCTGAACAGGAAAACAGGTGATGTCTGAACTTCGATTACCATCCTCATCGTTGTGCTTGACGACTTCAACCTCTGCAACTTCCACGCACTTTCTCGTTGACTTCGGGGTATCATATGCGGCAGTGTGTGACTCACTTTGATCTGCATGTGATGCAAGGTGATCATAATCGTAGAGGGGGTGTGGCGAGTTGACCCTGCCAGCGGTAACATCGTACTCTGCTCCAGCTCCACCCAGCTGTCCAGTATGGTTGTATAGAGCCTGGTCGCTAGGCTGGACACGCCCACCAATACCTACCTCCGCGTTGTATGGGACTTGATACACATCCTCCTCAGCTGGTTCAGGGGATGCTGGGATCATGGTAGAATCGCCAACTTCCGAATACTCCACGTCAGTAGACTCTCGTTTGAGACGTTTCACATCTACTGTTGGCTTCCTCTGCTTTACTTTTTTATCTACCTTGGTTTTAAGCTTACTGAAAAATAATTTCATAGATGTCGGAAATCATCTATGTAGTTAATAAATGCAACATTTACAAAATATTTGTTAATATGTTTTAAATACCAGTTACTGTAATATCTCATTAAGCGACCATGCCCCGATTTCTAGAAACAAAATTACTTTTTCACTCAATTTCAAACTGAGTTCAAACAGTTGATTATTCAACTCAGCTGCCTTTTTGAAATAAAGAAAGCCCCAAAATCTATTCACCATACTCAAATTGTCTACCAAGAGAGTGATATCGATTTCAGTTCATTCTGTTCTGGGAAATGCATTTTACTGCATTTTTTTCAAATATGAGTAAAAACTCTTAACTTAAATCAGTATTTTTTTTTGCGAGAATTCAGGTACAGGGCGGTTAAGCGGTTAAAGAGTTCACTCCAACACGCACACATACGCACGCACGCACACACGCACACACGCACACACACACTGTAGGAGAAGAAGACATAGTGCACAATATGTATTTTTCTGGAGGGTGAAACCTACCGTCTGCAGCATCCAGTCGTGGCGCCGATGACGAGAACAGTCACAGCGGCCCCGGCCACCCCTGTAGGAAGTGCCCAGCCATACCCCTCACCCCTGCGACTGCCGGTGTCTACAACGAATAGGGGAAGGACATAGCTATGATAGCAAACAGATCGAAATCCCAGGTATACAACACGAAACAAAACAAAACAGAAAGACCACAACGTAGGTTACTTTACCTGTTTTGCTTAATGAATAGCCAAATGCACATAATAACACCGACTATATCCGGGAAACATTTCCACAATAAATGACAGACAGGTTACATCAGATATTGACATTGTCCTCGATTATTTATTGATAGTGGTTTAATATATTTACGACTGTACTTTAGAATCTTCAAAATAACAATACTTGTTAACGTCATTCGACGTCATTTCATGCAATTCTTGTTTGTTTCTCAGAATTACCCACATTTTGTTTTTGTTTTCGTTTTCGTTCCTTTTACGGGTCCTTAAGGGTCCAAAACGTACGTAGAATTAAAGCCGGACTGCGTTCCTTGCTATGGCTAATGGTCGATGGTTTCCGTTAACAATAGGGGCTGTAGCGATTCGTTTTTCCATGTGTATAGTGTTTGTTGTTTTTCATCAGTTTGTCGTTATATGACAGGCAGTGTCGGTACGAATTTAAATCTGAACTTGTTCAGCGTTGAAGGGTCCATTGTTACCATACCTGTTAAACATATGTATCTCAATGGCATGGAACAGTCTTGATTCTTGACACGAACTGAACTTCCTTGTTTCCTCACAGACAGGCATCGATACGGTAGTGAAGCGTTCACAGTATCCTGTGTTACTGTTTTCCCTGGAAGTATAGTGGGTGATAGTTTGGTAACCCAGTGTTCACATCGTTTGCTTTCGTCACATTGAAAGCCCGGTTCGATTACCAAACATCGGTACAATGTGTAAAGTACGCTATTGATACCCAGTCGCAGGATTTTTCTGGGTTATTGGTATAAGCGGCGTAAAACTAACTCAACTTATGTTTCATTTTTCTTCACTTGTCTTTTGACTTGATGAATAACACCATACTCTTTGTCAAACTAAGCATTCATGAGATCCAATTTCGACGATAGCTAAAGAGCATAAAAGTTCACAGTTTGGATGACAGTCTGAATTATTCTGATTATTCTTGCTATTTTTTCTAATTATCCTACACAACTATTGAATGTTTTATGCTTATACACGTAACTGATAGAAATAAATGCATTCACAGGGAGATGTGTGAGCCATTGGTGTAAAAACACCCGACACGCTTTGTTGAGTTGCTTCCCTTCGTTGCCCCAGGGTCCCCAGCGATGATCCGTTTAAGTCAGCACCATTCCAACATTCGTGGGTTCCTGTGATAAACTTTCACGATCTTCATCACCACTGGCTGCAGTGGGTGAGTGATGTGGGTTTACGCCGCTTTTAACAATTTTCTCGTAATATCACGGCGGGGAACTCCAGAAATGAGTTTCACACATTGTACCCATGTGAGGAATCGAATCCGGGTCTTCGGAGTGACGAGCGAACGCTTTACCCACTAGGCCATCGCACCACATCCGATATTATACAAACATGTGATAAACCTTTCAAAGTGGGGTCAAAACAGTTCCTTTAGAATGACAATTGAAACAGCTGCAAAATAATACACTCTACCTGTGATCCATACCCAGGTAAAACTTCTCCGAAGTCCTATCCAATAGCGACCAGCTGGGAGGAAATTCCTTCTCCCTCTCACTTGAAGAAGGTCACCTAGTCTGTCCACACACGTTTTGCTTGCTTGTCGGCGTGTAGATAGGGCAGTTATTGGATCTATACGCTCTGAGTAAAATCAAAGTGGTAAGTGCTCTTACAATGCCTGACCATATAAACTAATGGACCGCATGACCCTTACCTACATCCTGCAAGAATACATTAAACAAACCCAAGGTAGCCCGCAATGTTCAACTAGAGGAATGACTTGTTGGCGTTGTTGTTGGGTTGTTGGTTTTTTTTGTTTGTTTTTTTGTTTGTTTTTGCTTTGTTTTGTTTTGTGTTTTGTGTTTTGTGTTTTGTTTTTGTTTTTGTTTTTGTTTTTGTTTTTGTTTTTGTTTTTGTTTTTGTTTTTTGTTTTTGTTTTGTTGTTGTTGTTGTTGTTGTTGTTGTTATTGTTGTTGTTATTTTTATTCTTTTTCTCTGGGGATCATGTCCAGGTCATGTCCTGTATTATCAATTACCTATCAAATGATTATGACGACCCATGAACAGAATCACGGAAGGTTAATTTCAGACGGGACTTCAAATTTGAGATATGCTTATTGATTACATAAACATCATTTGTTCTGGTCAAAGGTTCTTTCAGACAGCTTACCAGTACCATCTTGCGGTGTGGAGCTGCACAGCGCCATCAAGGTGTCTGTCTGACTGTCTGTTGTGGAGATACGCCATGGCTGGGAGGCGCCATTAATCTCCAGGAGTCCCCAGACGTACCGAAAATCATTTTGTCTGGGCTTACGGAATTTTTCCAACTGGGATAATCCTGAAACAGCACAGGTAATATCATGTAAACTTCCGATCAAACGTTTAACCTCACGTAAATCACTAACTATATGGATATAAGGTGTATATGTATAAGTTTGTAAATCGTTACACTGACGATTGGTTTCTCCACTAACTTGGGGCAACCAACTGTTAACTTAATGCAGACGAATTGCACGAGGATCATGCATCAAATTGCTGAGAAACATATGCAAATATCATGCACGTGAACAGTTGCGTTTTGTGCGAGGTTTTGTTAAGAATTAGCCAGGTTTCACTGATTTTTATCACTTCTTAAACTGACGGCAATAATCTTCTCAACGTTACGAATTTGTTTAAAATACATTAGTTCATGTGTAAACAGTATCTTTAAACAGCAAGGAATATCGTTCGTTTAGAACAGTTGCCTGAAGTAAGTGGCTATACTCACTCTAGCTAACTTAAACTTTCGATGAAAAGTATATATTCCGATTTTGGTGAAGGGGCTGCTTCTTTTCGAAAGAAATTAATTTTGGTCACATTGTCTTGGTACCGGTGCCTTAAAACAACATTCAACCCAAACAACTGCCCGTGACTTGAAACAGCACCTAGTCATTAATGTAACATCTATCTTGAAAGAGCATCGCTCTTTTTGTGCGTGTGGCTTCAAACAACATCCACTACTTCTTAATGCATGTGACCTAAAACAATATTCGCCCATAATTGGTGTGTAGAGATTCAAACAACAATCAGTCCTTATTAATCTAGTCGTTATTGCACCAAGTAACTTGAAAGAACAATCACTCTTTGCATGCAGTTTCAAACAACATTCAATCCTTATTGCATCTAGTCCTTATCGCAGGATGTAACATTTTGCGTGCGGCTTCAAACAGTATCTAATCCTTATTAACGCAGTTGACTTAAAACAACATTAGCTCTTAACTGGTGTGTGCGGTTTCAGATAACATCTACTCCGTACTAGTGCATGTCACTTGAATCTGCACTAGCACACTATACATGCAGTATACATACTGTCACTATATACAGAATAGCCATCAGCGTCACCGCATCTCTCCTCTCTGTTACCCGGGCACAATAAACTCGATATGTTGTTGTCTACAGGTGTTGGGTGTTCTCTCAGACAAACACATTCAGTCTCCTGTTAAGAAGAAAAGCAATGACTGAAGCTGGTACACAACCTGCACAGGCCGTTAAGACAGCATGGTGGTGAGACGGTACACTGGACAGTTGATATGAAAAAAGTTAAAGTGAAAAAGAACAACACATAAAAAAACATAAAAAACATAAAAGTGAAGAACCAAATTGCGGAAAGCTGGGTAACAAAACAATACTCCTGTACTGGTTCACGTTTTACAACAATATTATCGCAAGGCATGCCAGATGTTCAGAAATTTATTACAATCTTCAAATCATCCCATCTTTTCTTCAGACAAAAATATAAATTGAAATAGAGAAACTATATCAGGACTCTGACAGAAATGTAAGTGACTTATGAGTTGAGGTCTAAAATGAAATTCAAAAAGAGGAAAAACACAGAATATCATTTCTAATTCCTAATATATTGGTTAGAGAAACTTTCGTTAATTGTTACCTTGAGTGCAACGTAGATGGAGTTGCAGAAGGTAAAGCAGGTGAAGGCCTGGTTGTCCTCATAGTGTGAGGTTCTGATCTTCCTGATGTTTGATGACGAGACGTAGCCTCTGTATGAGTACAGACGATCTGGTAGGAATACAGAATATACTGAATACATACTAATATATTATAGATATATAGATATACTTTATTTTCTCTATAGCATATGGATATAAATGGGATTACACAGATATACAGTAAAAAGTATGGCATTTACTCATGTCGGAGGGTATACAGATTTATAGAAATGTCTTTTCCACAACTTATGAGATCTGCATATTCGACTGGTGCACATTGCCAATGTTTCATACTCGAGTGTCTTCGAGCACTGAGGAGGAAGTATAAAAAGTATAAAAGAGAGTAATATATTGTCTTTATTTTTCAAGACGTAATTAAACCTTTCACGTCAAGAATGTCAGTTAAATTTTCAAGTAGTCTGTCTCTTTAATACTGCGTTTCTTTACTGTATAGCAATACGTGTTTAATGATGTCATAAGCCAATGTATCACAAAGCCATTCACGAGATTGTGTTATATCAATGCCGATGTGTTATATCAATGCCGATGTGTTATATCAATGCCGATGTGTTATAGCAATGCCGATGTGTTATAGCAATGCCGATGTGTTATAGCAATGCAATGTCAAAGAAGCATAGATGTCTTTTCTAGGGCAAGACTCCCCAACCTGCTCGGAACGTTTTCATAAATAAGGTGATACCGTGATAAAGCTGCTCTTGGTAAAAGTCTTGAAATAATATATTTGTTGTCTTCTTCATGAACAAGAGTTTTAACCTTATGTGCCAAAAGTTGTATACTTGGAAATAACGAAGTTTCCAGGTACATGTTTACGTTATATATTCCATTATGTGACAACCCTGATATACCCTGTGTACACCTCCTACTACCCCGACAGTGTGACATCCCTGATATACCCTGTGTACACCTCCTACTACCCCGACAGTGTGACATCCCTGATATACCCTGTGTACACCTCCTACTACCCCGACAGTGTGACATCCCTGATATACCCTGTGTACACCTCCTACTACCCCGACAGTGTGACATCCCTCACCTACCCTGTGTACACCTCCTACTACCCCGACAGTGTGACATCCCTCACCTACCCTGTGTACACCTCCTACTACCCCGACAGTGTGACATCCCTGATATACCCTGTGTACACCTCCTACTACCCCGACAGTGTGACATCCCTGATATACCCTGTGTACACCTCCTACTACCCCGACAGTGTGACATCCCTGATATACCCTGTGTACACCTCCTACTACCCCGACAGTGTGACATCCCTGATATACCCTGTGTACACCTCCTACTACCCCGACAGTGTGACATCCCTGATATACCCTGTGTACACCTCCTACTACCCCGACAGTGTGACATCCCTCACCTACCCTGTGTACACCTCCTACTACCCCGACAGTGTGACATCCCTCACCTACCCTGTGTACACCTCCTACTACCCCGACAGTGTGACATACTGTTTGAGAGGCATTCTAGAAGTTGCTGAGATAAAGATGACAAGAATTTTTATGGATGATCAACTTCTTTATTGCAGGGTAGCGACGTTTCGGTATAGATTCTTATACCGTTTTCAAGCGTGTGGGGAATGGCAGGGGGAGTACAATATATATACAGCAGAGATGAGCATGTGATGACAATACAACAATAACAGGATTAACAATAACTATTTGAGGTAACAATACATTAGAGAAGTGTTGAGGTAAGCTGATTAAGGAGTGAAGCCAGCGGGTGAGTTGACAGAAGCCAGAGTGAGATGAGTGGATTAATTGGTGGAAGCCAGGGTGAGTTGAGTGGATAAATTGAGACTGGGGGCCAGAGTGGGTTGATTAATTAGTGTTAATGATGCAGTTGAATGCCGGAGAGACAAAGACGCCTTGATCCCTGTTGATTGTTGGGTTGTGTCTGCGGATTTGTACTGCTTCAGCAAGTTTGCGTTGTTTGAAGTCATGTTTGTTGCTAGCAAGTGTTGTGACAGTGTCCCAGTTGATGTTGTGGTCAGGAAATTTGGTGATGTGTTCCGAAATGGCTGATTTTGTGTCACCTTTGTTTGTGGAGGTTTTGTGTTCTTTGATGCGTATGTTGAGTGGTCTGGATGTTTCCCCAATGTAGTTGCTGCCTCAGCTGCAGCTGATGTTGTAGATGACGCCTTTAGGGTGTTGTTGTTGTGTACTGTGTTTCCTACCGTTGGCCTTAATGATTGTTTTGAGGGGTGTTCCTGTTGTAAAGTGTCAATGCCTGCTTGTTGCTTGAGTAGGCGACTGATGTGGTGTGATGTTTTGCCGGTGTATGGTAGTGAGATGCGTATGGGAGCGGGATCAGGCTTGGTAGTAGTGGGTTTGGGAGGTGGGTTGACAGTGGAGTTGATGACACGGTTAACAAGTTGGGGAGGGTAGTTGTTTAGTTGAGTGAAGACATGCTTGAGATGGTTTAGTTCGGGTTGAGGAGAGACAGAGGATAGGTTTAGGGCACGGCGGGTGAGGGTAGAGATGGTGCCTGTTTTAGTTCGGAGTGAGTGGTTTGAGTCAAAGTGGAGGTATTGGTCAGTGTGAGTGGGTTTACGATAGACAGAGGTTTGGATGGTGTTGTCAGTAGTGCGGGTGACGAGAACGTCAAGGAAGGGGAGTTGTGAGTTGCATTCAGTTCACGTTTGAGACTGAAAGCAACTCACAACTCCCCTTCCTTGACGTTCTCGTCACCCGCACTACTGACAACACCATCCAAACCTCTGTCTATCGTAAACCCACTCACACTGACCAATACCTCCACTTTGACTCAAACCACTCACTCCGAACTAAAACAGGCATCATCTCTACCCTCACCCGCCGTGCCCTAAACCTATCCTCTGTCTCTCCTCAACCCGAACTAAACCATCTCAAGCATGTCTTCACTCAACTAAACAACTACCCTCCCCAACTTGTTAACCGTGTCATTAACTCCACTGTCAACCCACCTCCCAAACCCACTACTGCCAAGCCTGATCCCGCTCCCATACGCATCTCACTACCATACACCGGCAAAACATCACACCACATCAGTCGCCTACTCAAGCAACAAGCAGGCATTGACACCTACTTTACAACAGGAACACCCCTCAAAACAATCATTAAGGCCAACGGTAGGAAACACAGTACACAACAACAACACCCTAAAGGCGTCATCTACAACATCAGCTGCAGCTGCGGCAGCAACTACATTGGGGAAACATCCAGACCACTCAACATACGCATCAAAGAACACAAAACCTCCACAAACAAAGGTGACACAAAATCAGCCATTTCGGAACACATCACCAAATTTCCTGACCACAACATCAACTGGGACACTGTCACAACACTTGCTAGCAACAAACATGACTTCAAACAACGCAAACTTGCTGAAGCAGTACAAATCCGCAGACACAACCCAACAATCAACAGGGATCAAGGCGTCTTTGTCTCTCCGGCATTCAACTGCATCATTAACACTAATTAATCAACCCACTCTGGCCCCCAGTCTCAATTTATCCACTCAACTCACCCTGGCTTCCACCAATTAATCCACTCATCTCACTCTGGCTTCTGTCAACTCACCCGCTGGCTTCACTCCTTAATCAGCTTACCTCAACACTTCTCTAATGTATTGTTACCTCAAATAGTTATTGTTAATCCTGTTATTGTTGTATTGTCATCACATGCTCATCTCTGCTGTATATATATTGTACTCCCCCTGCCATTCCCCACACGCTTGAAAACGGTATAAGAATCTATACCGAAACGTCGCTACCCTGCAATAAAGAAGTTGATCATCCATAAAAATTCTTGTCATCTTTAGTGTGACATACTCTGTATACGCTCAAAGTACCTCAACTGTGTGACAAACCTCAACGACCCTGTGTACCCCTCCCCTCCCCCTCCCCCAGTATCCCGACAGTGTGACAATCCCGACCTACCCTGTGCACCCTCCCTCTATCCCGACTGTGTGATAACCCTGTCAAACTCTGTGCACTCTCCCAGTACCAAGAGTGTGTGACAACCCTGATCTACCCTGTGTACCCTCCCAGTACCCCGTCAGTGTGACAATCCTGACCGACTCTGTGTACCCTCCCAATACCCCGACCGTGTGATATCCCTCACCTACCCTGTGTACCCTCCTAGTACCCCGACTGTATGACAACGCTGACCTACCCTGCGTACCCTCCCAGTACCAGGACTGTGTGACAACCGTGCCACCGACCCAGTAGTATGTATCTTCCTCCAGTCTGTCAGCAAGACTCCCAACAGTGTCTCCCGATGTCTCCACGTACAGATGACCACCATGTCTCCGACAAGAGAATGATGACGACGCCCATGTCATCGTCTGGTTCATTTCAGACACTAGTACATCTGAACCGATGTCCTTCTCAGTCACCCAGAAACCTTCAACAGAATACGCTGTTGTCTATGTTTCCAAAGTCTATAACATTCCAGTACTTCTAATACGATGCTGTCAGAATTAACCAAATCGCGATCGTTGACGTGGTAACGAGACATTTTGATTATTTCATACATTCCTGCTGTAGTTAGTGCTAACTCATTTTTTTCGGCGACGTGACAGAATCTCTTGCAGAAGTTCATATGTACCGGCGATAATGCATATAATATCGACAAGATTTATGAATGCTGACTAATGCATGAATGCTAAAGATGGTCAACATGTGGCGTTGACACATGTTTGACACCGATAACTGTATCGAAATTCGCATCACCTGAATAAAGAAGCTTTTCATATCCTTATCTGATTCTCCAAGTTCTAAAAATGCCACTAACAGAAGATAAAGCATATTACTAACAGTAATAACAAACATTATCGCTCTGACGTGCTGCATTATCCCTTTGATCTACCTCGCTTTGATTTATTACACACGTTTATCCCTAGAACCGCACCCCTGTGCAGCACGCTAACGTGACACTTGTAGAAGTGTTTACTTTATCAACCCAACAATATTGAAGGTATATCGATATACGTGATGTGCATGCGGTAATTGTTTGGAGAATATAAACAAATCGTACCTTGTCCATGTGCTGACGAGAGCAGCAGAACAGCTAACTTCGTGTATGTAAGGTAATCCATTGCCGTAATAGGATGTCACATATGCTGAAGTCCTTCCTCGCCGGGGAAGCAGACTGGACGTGGACACGAGGTAAACCACGATTCCCACGGTAACTGTTTTGGGAAATACTAAGAACTGAAGGGATGTTTAAAGCGTGGGCAACACATTAACACAAGTAAACATGGAGTCGTAACAATTCATGGTCTAACGTTGTTTCTGGTTGTCATATCCGGCTGATCTGAGAGGGGCATGTGGGTGAGAATCCGTGATGGTTAACAGTGAACCCGTGTTAATCTGGATTAAGTACCTATTGAAATCTACTGGATATAGTGTAACATGTAATGGCTATGGAGTAATGGAAAGCTAATTTGTACACAGGGGTGCATACAGCTTCTAGAGAAGAGGGGGCTGGGAGTAGGGGGAGGTGGGGAGAAGCGCAACCTGTTGAGAATAGAGGGGTGCACACTTCATTTTCAACCGAGTTTCAATATTCATTTAATCAATTTCAGGGCAAACTGGGAGAGCCTCTGGATCCGCATATGGTACACTTTTACAAATGGTACTAGAAAAAATCTTGTGTTGGCTGTCCGGATTAGCAATGTCCGGTATATACTGTTTGCAATGTGTTATGGGAAGGTTTGCAAGGCTTGAAACACTGTGTTCATATCCATTCACCCACAACTGAAGTATCTTAAATGGACTGTTTGTGTTGTCTTTAACGTACTCGGCTCACAGCGAGAGGCGGAAATGAAGTCAGCGTTGTTGTCAACTGCTGGATAAGTAGTAGAATGACGTCACTCTTCAACTTCCGGTGTACGAAACGGCCCCAATACTGAGCTTGACAGAAAAATGCCGACATCTTCAGCATTGCGTTAACCCACGGCTTGTCAGTTTTGAAGAACTAATACGTTCGATGTGAACTTACATTTATCAGTTTGGTTAAACACTGCACGTGCAGGATGCAAACGAATCCCAAAACACTATAGGTTAATCTGGGGATCGAACTCTAAAGGGAGGCAACTCTTCAGTATGACCTCCACAGAGGTTGTGACGAAATCATTTAATGAAAAAAATTAAAACAACTAAGTGCTGAAAATTATTGCACTGTATTAGCCCAGTTTGTTAGCTTAGGGCGAGAGTGTGATAGCTCACTCAGACATGCCTCTCCACGTAAGTCAGACCTTGTACCATGTTTTGGTGCCAAGAGTCATTGACACAAACAATCCCAGAACGGGATCGGGGATCGAATAACCGATATTCTGGGACGACACACTATCTACACTACCACGAGTGAGTTGCCGTTTGCCTAACATTCTAGTCATGGTGTAAGTGTCAGTGATCACGGCACAGAACAGGGTTCCATTGTAGACATACTTGTGGTTGGTTCGAACCAGAGAATCAACCTGATTATGACGGCTCAATGTCACATCTTTTAAGATTTGGAACCAGTGTATACTGGAACAAAATGGAGACAAGCATACTACTTGTAACTCATTATCCCAGTTTTTATCTGAAAGATAAAAGGTGAGTGGGTATAGCTTTATGTCGCATTCAGCGATACTCCAGTTATATGGCGGCTGTCTGTAATTATCGATCTGAACCAGACAATCCAGTAGTCGACATCATGGGCAATGTTCTACACGTTTTGAACCAGTGACATGTGTGAACCAAGTCACAAAGCCTGACAACCCATTCCATTAGTCACCTATTACAACCTTGGCTTAAGGGAGACCAATTGTCCAGGGTTTACTGGTAATGGATGTGCTCTGTTCTGACTGCCTACAGGAAGAAGTAAGTCACTTACAACACAGCCCATACAGATAGAATAGATCTTTATTCAGGAATAAATAATGTGATATTACGTCACTAATCACCACCATGCGATCCATATTTTGAGGCAAGGCTTGTCACTATATAATTCATTACTGGTTATTCCATACTCCCTCAGAAGTAAAAAAGCCACTGGACTACTTGTCTTCAGCTGACCATTGGATTCTTGTCAATGGGCATCAAGAATTGATGTCATAGTATCCCAAAGGGAAGTAACTCTGTCCATTAAATTGCAAGGCCTTCGATGACTTACCGAAAATGATAACTGGGTAAAAAACATTTATTATTTTTAGGGCACTGGATTCCTGACACAGAACACTTTTAAACAGTCATTTTGAAAAACTTTTTCACCCAATATGTTTTTTTCAGTAATCCAGTGAACCATTTTCTTCACATGCAAGCAACTGTAAATGCATCTTTTGCAGCATATCTCTCTGTGCTTGGTCCTGTGTAACATATTCATTGGAAATAATACCACAACCATAAAACCTCCCTTATCCAAACAAGGCACGTACTGGTGATATAAGATAGAGAAAATATATGATACAGTACAAATACGTGAACCTTGTTCTCCATGGAATTAAAAAACTTTGAAAACTATATGCATAGTCAAGAAATAATCTCTCCCTTTTGAAGTAAATGACAAATCACCTTGTCAATCATTACTTTTCAGACACACCCATCTGAAATACAACCAGTCTGAAGCGAGGGCACACCTGCGACCTTTGCATCACTGACAGTCGATGTAATGGAATAAGAGTTATTACAATGATATCAATGTGTCACAATTATGCATAGTTCCTGAGATCATGCTGTGAATACAACAAATACGCATGTAACCAGCTGCCCACCATTTTCAGCAGATATTTATGTGTACAAACACTCTGAAGGTTAAAATGTAAACCATGGTTATCACCACAGTTGACATTATTCCAGTCATGTCACGGTGACCTGTAAACATTAAGTCAGGGCCAGACAGTGTCAGGACTCAACGATTTGACTATAGGCCTCACCTCATTCACATGGTGAAGGAACAAGAATTAGCTCTGAAATGAGGTGTAAAGAATAAAAAAGACGTGTTATGTATTCACCCTCACAAGTTCTTTCAAAACGAACTGATCCTTAAGAACATGAATCAACATTTCTTATGTATGAGTAGAATGAGTAAATTTAGATTGATACTACTTATAGCAATAAACCCACAATATCATGGCTAAGGACACAAGAAATGGGCTTCACACGTTGCAACCATTTGGGGAACTGAACCTGGACCTACAGTGTGATAACTGAATGCTAATGCTAGGGTAGCATTTTCCCTTTCGCTATAGAACCCTGCTGACAAGAATTACTGACCTGAGCTGTACAAAATATTATGTTATGTATTTCAAGGGCATTCATAACGCTACCTCTACCTACCTAAATTACTTAGTGGAGTGAGTGAGTGAATGTGTTGTGCTTAGTGCCACTTCCAACACTATTCTGGTAGTGTCATAATTTTAGCTTCATGTGTGAAGAAAGCCTAGGAGGATGCAGATCTTAGACGTTTACATCTTCGGTGAAACTCACAGAAAACCACGATTGTGTCCTAAGATGACACCAGCTTCTCAACAGTATTATGAATACAAAATTATCCCTTTCAACTTCAAAAAAATATCCTTTCATTCCATAATATGCAACATTGATAACACATGTTAGAGAGTCATTAGTATGCAATGTGTAGATATCCCTACAAAATATGAGTAGCATTCATATCTTTGAAATATACGAAATAAATCACCATAATCCAATGACGTTTTTCATACCAGCATGCAAAGAAATTTGAAAAACCCGTCAGCATGAACAACTACAAAGACAATATAATGAATGTAGTAAACTGCATTTAATTGCATGACAACATTTCAGTCAGTTTATGCAATGTCCCTCAATTTGAAAAGCATAAAAGGACATTGACTATACCAAGGCATCTGTCACTACCAAAACTGAATGATGCAAGTATACCCATAAAACATTTAGACTCGCCTAAAGCGCTCTCTATATGTTATGATTACAGGAACGTTACATCGAAGATGACTTTCTCCATGAAAATGGGGCAACAAATCGCTGAATTGCATGATGATAATGCATCATTTTGCTGAAAAGCATGTGCTGTTGTTTTTTTGTGTAAAGCTTGGTTATTAATACTACAATTTTTACTGAATCTCATCATTTATTGAACCTATGACAATAACTTCTTTATCATTATGAACTTGTTTTACAATACAACAGTTCATGTATAAACAATGTATTTAAACAGTAGGGAATATTTGGCAAAATCTATTTCAGAACAGCTGACTAAAGTGGCTACATTTACTCTAGAAAGGCTGAACTTTTGATAGGTAGTGTATGTGCTCAAAGACTCAAAAGGCACTCAAGAACATGTTTGTGTGAATTGACACAACATAGATGTGCAGTACCCACAGACATATGGAGGGTCCCATGTTCCCATATGCCATTTGACAGGAAAAAACGGATATTCTAAAGATATATACTGAGGGTAAAATAAAAGGGATCACATGAAAGCACAAATGTTCCCTTATATTTTTCCAGGTTTCTGCAACAGCTTTGTATCAGATAGCTTGTGAAGAAACCTTGAAAAATAATTAAGGAACACTTGTCCTTTCATGTGATCCCTTATTTATTTCCAACAGTATATGTTTTCAATATTTTGTCATTTCAGGGTATTGGGAAATTCTGAATTCAAACATATCTGAGATATTTAAATTTTAGGCAGTTTGAGACAACCCTGAGGTGGTCTTGACAAAACATATATACACTTCACAGCACATAAGCATAAAATAAAAACATTTGCGAACTTGAACTATGATGAAGGAAAGTGGTTGTTTTTTCAAGTATATCTAGGGGTCATAAACTCGTATGTTTTGCCTTATTTGCTTTCCTATTTTCTTTTTGTGTTACTGATGCCAGAATTTGGGAGCAGTGCACTTTACCAGGTGCACTTTTTCCGATTTTTTTCTGTGCTGGCAGGGCTCGAACGCTCTCAGCAGGAGTCATGGGATTCCAGACGGGTGCTAATTAGTCTAATTAGCAGACACGGTACCTCGGGACCACCACTGCGATCACAGTTAGTGCTCGTTTAATGGGTCATTACCACCCTAGCTCTGTGCATGTGCAGTAAATGACAACAAACTATTGTGGTTTGTTTCCATTTCCTGTGCATGCGCAGAGCTAGTCCCTGCCTACCCATTCATCACAGCGAAAAGCCACACCTAGCCATTGTTTTCAAGATCTCGTGCAGCCAATCCAGCGAAGTAATGATATATGATGATGTTTATCATCTGACATTTGATTCGTTGGCCCTTGTCGACTGCCTGACTACCTGCAGGGTCATACGTGACTTTACAGGAACCTGTCCCCGTTGTGGTAGCAGCAAGTTGACTAGGAAGAAAGACAGCAGCTACGGTCGAGACGAACTAGTTTGGAGATGCGGGTCAAGACCTGTAGGTAGAAAGTATCCATCTGGGAGAGGAGCTGGTTCAGCGGTTCCCACCTCACTCTTGCGCAAGTGATGAAGCACCTATACTACTGGGTGCACAAGACTCTCTCCCATGTCATCCAGTGGGAACTGAGGATCGGTTCAAACAACGTTTTGCCGAGAGATCTGCATGACTGTCATCGAGGCGGACAGTTCCCAGATCAGTGGCCCTGGAACCACAATGGAAATCAACGAGTCAAAGTTTGGTAAGAGAAAGTTCAACAGTGGGAAAAAGGTCGGAGGTGTATGGGTGCTTGGCAGCACTGAGCCAGAAAGTCGGCTGGAAGGCCTCTTTGAGCTGGGACAACTGGGTTACATGCACTTGACAGTGAATCACAGCAAGCATTTTAAGGACCCGGAAACTGGAGCGCACACCAACACTATTGAGTCAACTTGGCATGCCATGAAGAACACTGAACTTCCCAGCTCTGGAACCCAGAAAAAGGTCTATGATTCATATTTTATGGAATACATCTTCCGCCGAAAGTACTTGTCTGGTGAGAAGGACAAATACCTCGCCTTTCTGGATGTGGTGAAACATGTCTACGAGCCCACTCTGCAACGGGTGGAAGAACATCTGCAACACAAGCCTCTCGCCAAGCTTTATATCTTCACGACGTGTTTTGGCCACAGTCAGACAACACCCAAAACACGTCTGCAGTGTCCTTATGGATTGATGAGTCCTGGTGGGTAGAAACATGTTTCAAATTCACAATGGATGGATACACTCGCACCAAAGGTAAGCCAACCTTAAACTTTACTCACTAACCCTAAGAATCCAGAAGAGGGGTGCCCAAGGGTTAGGGATTCGGGGGAGGGGGGTGCCCAAGGGCTAAGCACCTAGAAGGTCTGTGCCCAAGGGCTAAGGATACAGCAGCGCAGTACAGTGAGATAGTTCAGTAGAGTTACAGAGCTTACTCACTGTAGAATGCTCATTAGCAAGCACTCAGCAGTCCCCAGGGAGCATGTGCGGTAAACTGCACCTGCATACTAACCAGTTACAAGGCACCTGCATACTAACCAGTTACAGAGCACCTGCATACTAACCAGTTACAGAGCATCTGCATACTAACTAGCTACAGAGCACATGTATACTAACTAGTCACAGAGCACCTGCATACTAACTAGTCACACAGCACCTGCATACTAACCAGTTACAGAACACCTGCATACTAACCAGTCACAGAGCACCTGCATACAAACTAGTCACATATAAACCTAAAGCGTGCTTCTCATTATATGTCAGGTCATCTCTTGACAGTATATGTATACGAGAAAACACACCTCCGAGGTTTTGGTAGACAATGTAAAACTAGAAGGGGAGGGACCCCGATGGTTTTACATTGTCTACCAAAACTGAGGAGAAGTGTTTTCTCTAACATATATACCGTCAATAATGATCACTTAATGAAGCTACATAACAATAATTGAAGCGCGCATAAAATCAATTTAATGACAGTAACTATAAGTAGATAATTTAACTCCTCCACCTTCATCGGCCTGGTGGCGTGCGGTAGAGCGTCTACCTAAGGATGAGAAAATTGCAGTTCCAATCCCACTTTGGAAAACCTTTGTATTGTAACTTTAATCTTGAATAATATTTTTCCATTGATTTCAAACACTCATGTATCATTTGAATGTTGAACTGAAGTTAGGAAAAGTAAACCCTGGGAAGAGGTCTTACTAACGAAAAGTAAACCCTGGGAAGAGGTCTTACTAACGAAAAGTAACACCTTTCCCTACAAAACAAAAAACTCAAATGCGGTTATTCTGGGTAAACGAGAGATGGCCTAATATATCTCACAGAGCACCTGCACACTAACAATTCACAGAGCATCTGCACATTAACTGGATGTATTGGCAGAGCATAGAGACACTTTAGGATTCATGTAGTCCACTTTATCCCACAAGGGAAACTTGAAGACAACATCTGATGTAAGCTTGTCTATGACTGGCTGGAGCAGTGTAAACAACAAGTGAGATCCTGTCTGTGATAGGTGGAGACCATCACAAAGCATTTCCTTCCATTCCTGCAAATGAAGAAACATTCAAAGAAAAATTACATTAAAAAACTACAATTCAATTGCCACTTGGATAAGCTGAAAAGGGAAAAAATAAGAAGCATGACAATGACAGTTGTGTTGAACATAAAAATTAATGACAGTATTTTAAACACTTAAATACTGTAAATACAGATATTAAACAATGTATGACACTGACATGATCAATTAGGATTATTTGTAAATTATGTGAAATGTACACATGCACAAAAGTTAAGCGGCACTATTTTCATAGTATCTTGATTTCACCACTGAAGATCAGAAATACAAACTATAAATGTTTATGACTGAATTAGCCTTCCCTACATTCTTTAACCTAAGATTGTCAACATATGACAAGGAAAAGGTTCAGCACGTGCAACTACATTTCCCTACCATCTGAATCTTGAAAACCAATTTTCACACACTTGGTTTCCCGGGTCTGTTGTGAGATTCTCCTTTCACTGTAGCGTTAGAAAATCAGTCGTGGTGAGGAGAAAGTTAACTACTGCTGAGAGATGGCAGGGGATAGGCATGAAAAATGCTGGCATGTCATGCAGGGTCATTACAAGTGAAAAGGGTAGTCATCGCAGCGTCATCACCTGTTTAGTTGCCTAACATAATCAACCCAATGATGTCAGTGGCAGGCATAGATCTCGTTATGATACCACTGAGTATCCAAAGCAATTCATAAAAATAGTGGGTGGCTTTTAACTTTTGTGCATGTGTATATAATGGTTGCCCGGAATTCCAGCAAAATTGAAAGTGAAATAAAATCTTTATTTTTTACATTGTAAAAACTATAAATAACTAACAGTGTAATTTAGTTTAATAGTGATGATAAGTATAGGTAAGATGTTTAACTTTAGGCTGTTGTGGTAAATAAAACATAAACACTCTGCTCTAAATAGATGTGACACTTGAGTATTCTGAAGCCGGTGGATTTATGAATCAAGTACCATATAATAACATTCTTCAGTGTTACTGCAAGTTTGCCTTTTCTAACAAATACCTCTGATTTGATCATGGCCTTGTACAGATCCACACACTGGGTACCGCAGTCAATGGCTACCTTAGCACAGTTCTTGGCATAGAGCTCTGTCAAAGTGTTGGACTTGCTCATCGGCTTATCTGGTCATGAGGAAAATGCCATGGCACACATTAGAAAGGAGTGTTTGTTTTTCACAGTCAGCTGTGTTTAGCAAAATTACTGCCAGTCTGTATTTCTGTGTTGAAAAGTCACCTTGCTGTTGAAAACATAACTCTCACTGACCTATCAAGATCAAATATTTTTAAACACCATGGAAAATTTTGAAAATAATATTTCGAATATCAACTGAAATACACTGTGTCCTTTCATGAAGGATATACTGGTCACAGTTGAATGTGCATGTCACACACATTTTATGTATGTCATATCTGACTGTATATATCAAAGCTGCATATCACAGCTGTATGTCATATATCAGTCAGTCAATGTATGTCATATATCAGTCACTGTCATCTGTGTACATCACCTTCAGCAAAGTACTCACACCTCAGTGTGATTCAGCATGCTGACAAATTGTGCGAGTTGATATTACTTAAATGTTGATTGGAGTAGTATACAGACTCACTCACTCACTCACCCACCCACCAGCTGATATCTCTTTGACAAGTAAACCCTTATCTTTTCTAACAAAAGAAAAAGGGCAATAATGTATGAGGAACCTAGCAGAAACACTCATTCTTGTGAACGTTGGGATCGCAGTTCAAATTTCAGAGGATCTTTAAAAAGATAAGCAGCAAAACATTTGCAGTAGATGAATTCATATTGCCTGAAAACACCTGGCAATTAGGGACGGCAGAATACCTTTCTTCTTGCACTCTTCTCCCCAGGCATCCTCATCACATGGTGGGGGAGTGATGAGGATGATTCTCTCCCTCTGTATGCCGATTGACTGCAAGGAAATAAGAGCTGGGTCAGCTAACAGGTAGATCAGCTGACAGGTAGGACAGCTAACAGGTGAATCAGCAGACAGGTGGATCAGCTGACAGGTAGGACACCAAACATGTGGATCAGCTAACAGATAGGACAGCTAACTTGGTGGATCAGCTGACAGGTAGGGCAGCAGACACATGGGTCCGCTAACAGGTACGACAGCTAACTGGTGGGTCAGCTGACAGGTATGACAGCAAACAGGTGGATCAGCTAACAGGTAGGGCAGGAAAGAGGTGGATCAGATAACAGGTAGGACAGCTAACAGATGGATCAGCTGACAGGTAGGACAGCTAACAGGTGGATCAGCTAACAGGTAGGACAGCTAACAGGTGGATCAGCTAACAGGTAGGACAGCAAACACGTGGATCAGCTAACAGGTAGGATAGCAAACAAGTGGATCAGTTAACAGGTAGGACAGCTAACTGGTGGATCAGCTCACATGTAGGGCAGCAAACATGTGGATCAGCTAACAGGTAGGACAGCAAACACCTGGATCAGCTAACAGGTAGGACAGCAAACACCAGGATCAGCTAACAGGTAGGACAGCTAACGGGTGGATCAGCTGACATGTAGGGCAGCAAACAGGTGGATTGACAAAACAGGTGCACAAACAAAGAAGTGGACAAGCAAACAGATGGACAGGGACGAAGAGGAACAAGAGAATGAAACTGTGATGAGTGTCTTGAATAATGATATTATTATTAAAACAAATCTGGAAATCACATCCAAAGAAACCAAAACATTTTACAGTTTCAGCTGAGTTTTCCAACATCAAACCATACTAACACATGCTCAACCCTTGCTTTACAGAAAGACACATAGAAGGGGAGATAACTACTGACCTGCAAATACTGCACCATCTCTGTCAGGTCCTCCCGATAGTCTTTGAGGGGCACATGCTGTGAGGGGTTCAGGTCTCCATCATTGGAATCATTAGCGCCAAGAAAGATGGTGACAGCAGCTACACTTGCAGCATCATCACTACCAAGGATCTGGGGCAGGACAAACTTGCACCACCTGGCATTGTAGCCAGAGAAACCACGATTTATCACATCACATTTCCTGAAAACAGGAAATCATTCCATTTCACTTGAGAAGCATCTCTGCAGACAAAGTACTTAAATCTTAAAAAGTAATAATATTACGATAATGGACATTCTAAAGGCATCTGTATCATTTACAGGGGGCATGACATAAAGCAACCAAAGAGGAATTTTATACTTTCAAGATCTTAGTATTTGGCATGTTGGTTTGTAAGGTCATAAAAGTCACTTGTAATGCCACATAAAGCACACGCATAAGACATTTCTGCTGCTGACTATATTTCAGCAAAGAGGGGCACACCAGTAATTTTGTTCTCTGCAATTTATTGTGCAGCGTTGTGAGTATGGTTTAACACTACTAGTGGTCTCCAGCTGTACCACTGTACAAGAATCTGTATTGAAAAGTTGCACTCATGAAATGAAAGAAATTGTTATCCATGACGTTTGTCAATATTACTTCTATAAAGTATTTGGTGGCAATTTGTTATTCTGTTATTAGCAACAGGGAAGGATTCTTGTATCCCTGACTCAAAATCATATGCGGTTTTGAGTTGAGTCAAGTACAGAAGTTCAACCTGCAGTCTGTGTGTGCAGTTTGTGTTGGGTAGTCTCGTGGTTAAAGTGTTCACTCGTCAAGTCTGAAGACCTGATTTTGATTCTCCACATGAGTACAAAGTGTGAAGTCCATTTCTGGTGTCCCCCGCCATGATATTGCTGGAACATTGCTAAAAGTATACTCACTCAGTATGCACTAGCCTTACCTCTGTAAATAATCTGCTAACAAAGCACCCCACTGGCCATCTTGACTGAAACTAAGCTGAAACAAAACATGCAAATAGATTTGATGCCTTTAACCTAAACAAATGGACTGTTTCCTGTCTTTACATAAATACTATCAATTTTCCTATAGAATAATGTGATTGCGATTCAAATGGTCTGGTACCGATTTTTAATTGTTACTGGATTTCCGGTCGATCTGATATCTATGCAGTGCTATCTCTCACTAACTTTGATCTCAGGGTTAAAAGTACAAACCAATATGTCATGAGCCTGATCAGGATTACATGCAATTTTTCCTACTATTAACTTATCCGGATTATGTTCTTTTTACTTTCTTAGCAACTTAGAGCTCAGAATTATGTTCCACTAACTTTCTTAGCAGTTTAGTGCTCAGGATTAGGTTCCACAAACCTTCTTAGCAACTTAGTGCTCAGGATTACGTTCTTCTTCCTTTCTTAGCAGCTTAGTGCTCAGGATTATGCTCCACTAACTTTCTTAGCAAATTAGTGATTAGGATTATGTTCCACTAACTTCCTTAGCAACATAGTGCTCAGGATTATGTTCTTACTTTCTTAGCAACTTAGTGATCAGGATTATGTTCTTCTTCCTATCTTAGCAACTTAGTGCTCAGGATTATGTCCCACTAACTTTCTTAGCAACTTAGTACTCAGGATTATGTTCCACTAACTTTCTTAACAACTTAGTGCTCAGGATTATGTTCCACTAACTTTCTTAGCAACTTAGTGATCAGGATTATGTTCTTCTTCCTTTCTTAGCACTTAGTGATCAGGATTATGTTCCACTAACTTTCTTAACAACTTAGTGATCAGGATTATGTTCCACTCACTTTCTTAGCAACTTAGTGTACATAAATATGTTCCACTCACTTTCTTAACAACTTAGTGCTCAGGATTATGTTCCACTCACTTTCTTAACAACTTAGTGCTCAGGATTATGTTCTTCTTCCTTTCTTAGCAACTTAGTGCTCATAAATATGTTCCACTCAATTTGGGAGCAATTACCTGATATTCAGCCAATAATGAGTTTAGTGATCTGGATTGTAAGAGCCTTACTTTGGATACAGGGTGCATCTTCGGGATTTTTCAGCAGCAGCACCGAGTGCAACAATGGCTTTTATAGATTTGGCTGCCCCATCAAAATTTGGGATACATGGTAAAATAATGTCACTGGTTCTATAAAGTGACAAATACTACTTTAGGAAGTTTCAAAACAAAAGTACTCAGTATCAAATGCAATGAACAGGACCTGACCCTATGATGATAAATGATGAATGATTCTGATTCATTTTCGCATTACCTGTATTCATAAATCTCAAATGTAAGACAACTGTTACATAATTAATTTATGAGAAAGTGAGACCCTGGATATTCGAACACATTTGTTTTTGTGTGCAGGATAACTGAGTATTTGGTTATATGGATTTCTGTCATCCAGGATTTGTTCTTGAAACAGTAGTGAGCATACACTTCTGGGTTCAAAACCACTTTCAAAAGATCATGGTCATTTTTGATTTGCCAATTACAATTCACTCAGTGTCATATAGGCCTATTAATCACCACCAATACCCTTCTAACTGGTCATGAATATTGATAAGCAGACTCTGTCTCGTGTCAAAACATGTGGGACACTTGCACTTCATTTCACACAATCAGCGGAAGATCAACACTTCATGCAGGTACTGGTAAACACATATAAGATGATCCACCTGACAAATGACCCCAATTTGCATACTTGTGAATGCCCCACAGAACGATCCACTTGAAACAAGAGGGAGACAGGTTGTCTGGTAAATATCGAGAAGTTCATTTTCCCTGTGCGGTTCTTGCATGAATTGTTATAGCACACTCGATTTGGGAACAGGTACATTCCCAACAAATTGAATCAACACAATATACTGAGCAAATATGTTTAGGACCACCGATCCATTTCACGAAGCAAATGACATTTTCCTGGTTTTTATTTAACAAAATTGTTGAATATCTAAAATGCTTGTCAATGCCCCAACCATCTATTTGTCTTCGTCTTAACTAAAGGTTAGCATGGAATATCAGTATCTTATGCCTGAAATTGCAGTCTTATCATTCGAAGGAATATGTGATGTTGATTTCAAGTCACGGTTAGCATGTATTGCACGTGCATAATCGTCAAGCTACCTGTAGCAGCCAAATGTACTCACCCAATTCGTTGTACCGCCTCTCGTCACAAATGTGCTTAGTGCACAGGATCATCTATGTGTCTAGCAGTAAGTGAGTCAATTTTGCGTTGATTTAGTCAGTTCGTTTGTAAAATTTATTGTCCGGAAACGGAAACCAAATATCTGTTATAGACAGTCACTTTTATAATGTAAGAGATTGTTTATTCATGAGAATTGACCAGAAGGCAAGGTTTCCGGATACTTGGTGTCCAAGTATCCGCGGTCTTACTGTACACCAAAGTTTTGCTTGCAGCAAGTCATGCAGAGAAAAAATGTTAGTACTTACTTTTATTCACTTACTTCCCAAATAAAACAGATGATGACAGTGATAAGATGTTGAAGGATTTATCGTTTACCTGCACCGTGTGCATTTTCTTACTGCAGGTAACCTGCACCAGCCCTTGCTAACATGCACCAGTGCAGGTTGTAAATAGCTAATTGCACCCTGGTTTAGATAGTTGGTTATACAAAGCAAAAGGCTACCCTGGGTAAAAAATAACAGCATAAAGTAAATTGCATTTTTTAAAAGTAAGTGAATGACTTTGGGTTAATGCTGATTTTAGCAATAGATCTATTCCAGCAATATCATGGCAGGGGACACCTGAAATGAGCTTCACACATTGTACCCATTTGGGAACTGAACCAAGATCTCCAGTGTTAAGAGTGAACACTTTAACCACAGGGCTACCCCACAGCCCCGGTCATATACAGGCATGCAATGGAAATGAAATTGAGATATACTGAACTCATTTCAGTATTCTACTCTAAATGACTGTAAACATATTCACAAGAAAATTCTAGGAAGAGCATTATTTTCTGCAGTTGGAATTTCCAGGTTCTGTTTTTTAGGTGATTGTATAGTTTATAATCCACTATTTATAGTAAATTGCTGACATAGTACGACCCTTCAGGTCTAATTATTACTTTCATAATCGTTGACTACACATCTCACATGTTCTGAGAGTGACAATAAATTATATCTCACTACTTGAAATAAGTTGCCATGAGGTTGAAATACTGTCAGCATAACATTAGATTAAAACTAGTGTACTGTAAACAATGCTACAAAAATGGTTATTACCTTGTATTTTCTCATCTCAACTATCATCAAAAGGCTGATATAAAATATTAACTAAGGCAACAACTACCTAGTTGAGATTTCAAGCTTTAATGATATCACTGATCCAGTACCAACGTTTACGGAGAAGAAATTTCTAAAAACTACCACTTTCTTATTTTTACTAAGTCCAAACAATAATAAGAAGCAGACTTTAATTATGCAATTGCCTTGCACCCAGGTCAGAACTGAACAGTAGGATAGATTAGTAATTTAAATCATAACCTGAAATCAAGTCTGCGTTATTGAGGCCTCGAAAATGTGTAGTGCATCAATTATTTTGTGTGAGATGTGTAGGCTCTATATAACACAATAATCCTGTGCACCCGGTATACGAGTGTATGCACTTCCCAATCACATACTGCAAGCGCTGCATCAACAACATAGATGGTAACACAGAGAAGCTTGTTCATAACGTCATTAAATACTTCTGTTTTGAAAGAGACAGAGGGAAACCATTTATTAGTTATGACAGGGTGTACTATAGGGCCAGTTGTGCACTGGGGTTGTCATATAGCCGGGTAGATGAGGTTGCGAAGAAATTTACAATGGGGCTTGTCTCAAAACCAATGACCAATAATAAGCCAAGTAACACAAGCTGGACAGTTTTGATAAGTGTTATTTGATGAGCTGCCCTGAAGTTGTATGAATGGAAAATACCAACAACTTCTGCAAATACGAGAGGAAATAAAAGACACCATAAACATGTCACATCCAACGTTAGCTGTAGATATGGGGTTCAAATATACAAAATGCGGGGATGATAGACATGTCTTCACAGAAAAATATTCCATGGTCTCCATGCGTCCAACACTCAACTGACATATGTGGCTAACATCAGATTAAGTACCTGCACTGCCGTCAGGAAAGGGCAAGCGTTTGGTCATTCTTCACGCAGTCACCTCTGACAAGGGTTTGATAGAGGGTCTGAGGCAAAGCGCACAGACAGGTATTATCACCATGAAATGAATGGTGAGGTATTCTTGGACTGGTTTGAACACCAACTGTTGCCATAAGTAGCCTTAAAGCACATATGCAGGAATATCTTACTTCCTGTAATGTGCCTTACAAACAATCAGAAACCATGGTGCAGTTGTTACAGCACATAAAGCAAAACAAATAACCATTCCAGTAAATCAGCGATGACTTGGATTTTCAACATGGTCACTTTTCCCTAAGTTCACCAGTCAAGCACTGTGAGCTCAACACCATCAAGCTCATCTGGGCTAATTGCAAAGGGTTCATATCCAGAAACAACGTGATGTTCAAACTATCTGATGAAAAGGACCTGGTTTATGCCTCCTTTGCTAGAATTACTCCGGACGTGTGACAAAAGGCTGAAGGTCATGTGCTGAAAATCAAAGAGGACTATTGCAGATCAGACTGTGTTGATTATAACAAAATTGCACCCGTCATCATCCATTTGGATGATTCAGCTGATGATGACACTTAGCATTCCAAGTCAACACTACATCTGAAGTCGTCACTATAATGTAGTTTGACCAGCACACTGTGATACGTGAACACGTGTTCTTTTCCTGTCATTAATCAATAAGTCAATTTAATATATACCAGCACAACACAAAACAATGGAAACACATATAATTCAAAGCTAAACAAAGCATTACATTTTGACACTGCTACACTTATCTATAACATGCACTGTCATGAGTATAACACTCTTATACAGTTCACTATGCATTCAGACTATCATCTCCTGAAATTATTTATTTGCGCGGGACGTTTGGTATTCTCGTATCATCAGCAGCTACCTTATGAGATGACCCCTTCCCATGCAATGCATGCAAATCTGTGTGATTCAGGTCATATTATGGTCTGTTTCATACAACTGTGTACATTGCTGATTTTTTCTAAGTTTTCCAATTTTTTAAGGGTAAACCAGGACTTATCTGATAACAATCTCCCACACAAATGTTGGTCAAGCTAGGTAAGGCTTGGTTTATGTGATGTATGGTTTGAAACACTTTCCTATATATATTATCATAGACTGAGTGCCCCAAACCATTTTTGTAGCGTTGTTTACATTACTTTAACTACTTTAGATAGCTTTAAGAGTCCATGAACATGGAGATACTGATACAGTCATACATTGTGTAAATATTTCCCTTTTTCGAAACATTTCATCTAAGAGCAAAAAAACATGCATCAAACTGACAAAAACATAATACCAAAGGACACATTCTTCAAAAGAAAGGTGGTGGTTTAGCCTAATGGTTAAAGCATTCACTTGTCATGCTAAGGATCTGGGTTCAAATCCCCAAATGGGTACAATGTATGGAGCCCATTTCTGGTGTCTCCCATCATGACATTGCTGGAATATTGCTATAAGTTGTGTAAAACCATACTCACTTTCGATAGAAGTAGTGCATGAAATTGGCTTTAGAGAGAGTCCTGGAGCTGTAGGGAGCTTTAAAGGAGGTCACAGAGGGGTCACGTAAACAGTTTGAGAGTGTGTGGTCGTGGTTATCTCCTCATCACTGTTTTCATCAGTCCATTGTTCTCATTTTTTCATCATTGCCATAGTTTCTATGCCTACCACAACTTGGGGATACAGATTGTTTGCTTATCTCCACTAGATTTATTGCATTCTTATAACTGGACAACAATCCAAATTATTTTTAATACGATTGTGTTTCCTCAAGTTTCTTATCTATGCTGTGTCATGCACCATGTCAAATAACAGGCCCTAGTTTGTGACACGGTGATTTGATCTTAGTCAAACAATGCATAATAGGTACTTACAACAGTCTGATTACTTGTTGTAAGGCCTTGTGTCACTTTAAGGTCTGTCTTAACCTAGAGGTTCATGATATATGGGCTAGTGTCTTGGAATAAACACATATCTACACGTCATCTGGAAACGACATCCTGGAAAAGTGGTTCCCTTGCATTACCTCCAGATTGTGTGAGTAGAAAAAGCATATTTCTCTGTGTCTGCGTTCACGGATGGGTGTATACATGCATGGGGAGGCTGTGTGTTTGTGCATGTGGGAATGCTTGCATTAGAGGAGCCCATTGTGTGTGTGCATGCATGCATGCTCAGTTGGGGGTTTCTATCTCTGTATGCATGTATGTGTATGTGCACAGTAGGACTGGGATGGGTAACCCAGAAACCCGGGACTGGCATGTAGAGTTAGACTCAGATACCCATCTCAATACCCAGACCTGTTGTGATTGTTATGATAGGGATCTCGGGTCCAAGTGAGGGTACCAGTGAAATCCCTTATCTAACTGGCGTGCTGGTTTGCTTGGGGGAATTAACTCAGCAAAGAGTCCGAAGTCACAAGAAGCTAATTACAATTTTATTTACAAGAGATGGAGTAACAAGGGTGGCCACAGAGAGTCGGTACAACTCTCTGGGCTGAGGGCTAGAGCTGACCTGTGTTGGGAGTCTAAACCCTACTACTGGACAAATGAAGTTGGAGACTATTTAACTACAATTCAAACAATACAAAGATTCTGATTTGCTGACAAAAATGGGTGTAACCTACAATAGCCAATGGAATAAACAAAATGGGGTGTGTCTTACCATTACAACTTCAGTGACCAGACAGGGGGAGTACTTAATCTTTTAATCCTATTCTAAGTGGCATTAATCTTGTTGGCACATTTACTGGATGCTTGATTGCTTACTCTGGGCTAGATCTTTAACAACCCTTTACTGGTGTTAGCATAATGTTATTTTACTGTAGGTGATGGCATGTTTACCTCTTCAAAGCAGTTTATTAACCCGTCTAGACATAACCCTTGTTTTAGTGAATGGTTTGTCTTACAGTGTTCTGATTACCTCAGGCTAGGATTCTAACTGTGAAATTGTGTGGTCATTACTTATACCTTTTTCAATGGAATGTCTGTGAGATAAGCTTTACTACTTTTGAGAGGAGTCTTGTCTAAGCTTTTACTGATACATGATGAAACTAATATTCTATATTCATATTTTCCTCATATTTGAATGCTAATATATTGCTTGTACTGGTTACAATTAATAAAGTATTTTTGGTATGAATTATCATTTCATGATAACTTCCCCTCTGTCTGAAAAAGTTTGGTCCCCAAACTTGTACAAAAGAAAATATGGACAGTGGTAAAAATTTAGTTGATGGACAGTTGCATCATAATGTTAGAATAGTAAATGATAGTTAAATATATTATTGTCTCTCTCTGATATAGGGGCACAGGTTCTTTTTGCTGTCGTCAGGGTGTCAGGATGTGGAATCTGGCTTGTCTTGGCTAGGTGTGCTGGTTCTTGATGTTTCCAGGAGGCCTTGTGATGGTTCCACATCCTAATTTTGGGAGTTGACTTGTCCATTATCCCATGCAGACAGATGATTTGTATGAAAAATACAAAACAAATGAGAGTTAGTTAGTGGCAACGATATACATGTAACTTATTTTGATTTGTGTAGAATATGTACATAAGGATATTTTGCCCTGAAAATAAATTGTCTATTGGTAAAATGTGACATATGTATTAAAGTAAAAACCTGGAATATCAAGCATGGGCAATGTAATTGAGGAAGTACTTTTCTCCTGTTAGGAGAGAAATGTTAGGTATAAGTAAACATATATACATGTGCTTGTGCATATAACAAGTGCATGTGTTCATTGAGCTCATACAAGTACATTTCATTTAGAACCATTTGTTATGTACTAATTTGGACACCTTTAATTTGGTTAGACAAACAGTCTGTCTGTCTGTAATTTGTTTAGTGATTTTTATTTAGTTTTATTTTAATTCGTTTGATTTTGGCTTTTGTTTACTTTGATTAATTTTACTTCCCTTGCTTTTTGGTTCATTTAGCATCAGTGCAAGCTGTACATTTGGCTGATTTTCGGTTCAATTTAGTTCCGTTTGTTCACTCTGGGTTTTTTTTGTTTTTTTGTTTGTTTGTTTTTGTTTTTTTTCACGTTGTTTTAAGGCTTGTCCACTACAGTATGGCGTAATTCGCTCTCGTTTTGCGATAAGTTTGTTTCTTTTCAGTACAGTGTACTTCGTTTTCGTTTCGCGATAGGTTTGTTTCGTTTCAGTACGGTGTACTTCGATTTCGTTTCGCGATAGGTTTGTTTCGTTTCAGTACAGTGTACTTCGTTTTCGTTTCGCGATAGGTTTGTTTCATTTCAGTACTGTGTACTTTGTTTTCGTTTCGCGATAGGTTTGTTTCATTCCATTACTTCAGTACGGTCTATTTCACTTTTGAGATTGGTTGATCAGATCAATGCTCAAAATTTTGTTGTGATGCAAAATAACTCAGGTGATCAGGCTGATGTCATTTGTTCACAACTAGTGTTTTCAGGTAACACCGTGTGAAACGACTCGACATGAATATACCTACCTGGAGGTTAACAGTAATAACCGTTCATTAAGAAGATCTTGTATCTTTTGTAGGTATATTGCGACCTGGACATCACAGGTATGTAAGGGGAGCACAAATTCGTATGGGCACATCTTTTGTTGAAAAGACGTGGCTGGTACACGGTATCCAAATCTGATTTTGTTGAAAGGAAATGTCATACGTTTGGATTCATAGATTGGAGATGCATCTGTTTGTACCATACTTACAGGATTGTCAGAGTCCAAATATGAATAGAAGTCCATCCAGCTTTCATTGATGTAGTCCTGTATGAGATCGGGAGGAACGGATTCAAAATAAGTTGTCGTGATATGATAAGGATCATCTTTTGGAGTGTTATACGCAGCTGTGACATAGCAGTCTCCTTGAATTATTTCTATGCCCAGAACTTTCACAAGGAATTTATTGATTTTTCGTAGATGTCTTGGTACTATTGGGTATGGTTTAACATCCAATTTAGTGTCTGCATTCGTCGATTTCTGTTTGGAATTCTTTGATAGAGCAATAACTGTTTGAATGTTTTGCGCAGATTCTTTTTGGTCGAAGAACTTGTGATTTTTCAGTGGCCGTTTTCGTCGTTTTCCTGACATGTTTTTCTTTACGTGAAATTCTCTTCGAATTGTGTCTGGAATGCTGCTGCCATATTCCCATGTATTTCCTCTTTCTGGATCCTTCCATTTCACCCTATAGTAGATTTTGTTGTTTGCTCTCTTGGAAGTAAGCAGTGAATGAATGTCATCAGGATTGAAAATCTTGTTTCCTTTGCTTGACATTGGTTGTTGGCTTGGTTGTTCAACTGGACTTGATTCTGACTGTGGCCTTGATTTAGGCTGATGATGTTTCCTGTTTACACCTCGTTTTCCCTTGTTTGCATTTCCTTTCTCCTTGGTGGATTTACTTGTGCCTGGTTTGTTCTGCTCCTGGTTTGGAACTGTTGTACTAGGTCCTGCTGTGCTTTCCGGTATGCCTGTCTTCTTTTTGGTTCTAGACCTCCGATTGCCTGCCTTAGTTTTAGAATTGAGTTCTGTACCTGTGTTTGGTTGATCATTGGTTGAACGTGTTGACTGGGAATCCTTGCTGTTGAGCTGTGGGTTGTTGACTTGTCCCTCGTTGTCATCTATCACATTTGAATCCATATTATTGTTGTTGTTCAGGTATGGTTCTGGTGGATACTGTGGTCGATCAGCTGGATCGAAATATGGCTTCAAACGATTGGCATGGACCAGTGGTTTGTGTAATTTGTCGTCAGAACTTCGGCGCAGTTTGTACGTGAAATTTGGACCTACATGAACAATGTAATAACTGCCATACCACTTTTTGGTTAATTTGTTGCAAAGGCCTTTTTCTACTTTTTGACAGTATAGCCAAACTCTTTGACCGGGGGAGAAATCTGGTTCTTTAGCCTTACGATTATATTGTTCCGAATACACCTCCTTTGCTCGAGCTGTGTTTTCTGCTGCAATTGTCCTTGTAATTTCTAGCTCCTCAAGCAAGTTTGAAAGATAACTTTTGTTGTTGTGGCCTAAATTTTCCTTTGGAATTAACGATACATCTTGTGGAGCTCTCATTTCTCGGCCAAAAAGCATAACAAAAGGGGACTTTTGAGTGGATGAATTTGGAGCCATCCGATAGGCCATCATAATGCCTGGAAGAAACCGGGGCCAATCATTTTGAGTTTTGTTACAATAGGCTCTTAGTGACTGATTGATGTAGGAATTGAGCCTCTCTACACAGCTATTTGTTTGGGGATGGTATGGGCTAGTATGAGTGAATTTGATAGCCAAAAGTTCACAAATAGCTTTGATCAATTTCGACATGAAGTTCTGACCTCTGTCTGAAATTAAGGTCCTTGGAGCGCCATACCGACAAAATATTTCTCTCACGAGAACATCTGCTACCTCTGTGGCTTCTTGTGTTCTAAGGGGAAAGGCTTCACACCATCTTGATGCTGCATCAGTGACGACCAGAATGAACTTGTACTTGTCTGGTGTAGTTGGCAAGGGACCAAGGATGTCAACATGCCATCGGGTGAAGACTTCTTCTACAGGTAGTGGACGTAGGGGTGCCTTCTTGCTGTGATAGTGCCTCTTGGTTTGTTGACATACCTCACATGTCTGGACATATGTAGCGATATCGCTGTACATCTTGGGCCAGTAGTATTTTGGTCTCATGGTGTTGTGCATCCTTTCCTTCCCATGGTGACAACCGCCAAACTCAGAATCGTGGTAGGATCTCAGGACCTGGTTCCTGAGAGTTCTTGGAACTGCCAGCTGTTTAATAAACTTTTCTGCATGACCCTTCTGTCTCTGTGGGACAAATCTATAAAGTATTCCATCATCAATTTCAAAGGTAGTGGCTTCAAGTAGAATCTTTTGGCGATCTTTTTCATCTTCTGGAAGGACGTCATCTTCTTTGTAGTCAAAAATCTGTGTGAAATCTGGACAGATCCTTTGTAGGTGACGTAAGTTGGGATGAGAATTAATATTTGCCTCGATCATTGTAGCTTGTGTGACATCATCACTGGTGGCATGTAATGCTGCAACAACGTTTGCCGGTACCGTTTGGTAGTCCTCCTCGTACTCGAAGGTGACAGACCAATGAGATGTCTTTGATTCAGAATCCACGTGATTAATACTTACTATGCTATCATTTTCAGTCTGAGTGGATTGGGTGACCTGTGAGGATAAATGTGGGCTTGCCAACGTTGTGGTATTGCTTCTTTGCCCAAGTGAAGTTGCTGTAAAGACTGTTTTCTCGGCATCTTCTTCTGTTTGATTCTGGCAGTTAATGTTGTGCTCATATTCCCTGCGTGAAAGTGCATCGGCATTTGCGTTAGCTTTGCCGCTGCGATGAGCAATATCGAAAGTATAGGTAGATAGTTCTAGCGACCATCGACCTAACCTACCTGTGGCATCCTTGATGGATTTGAGCCATTTCAAAGCGATGTGGTCTGTGTAGACAGTGAATTTGGAATTTGCAAGGTATGGACGAAATGATCTGATGGCTTCAACCAGAGCTAGGCCTTCTTTTTCCGTAATGCTCCAGTTCTTCTCGCTGCCATGAAGAGCTCTTCCGCCAAAAGCTATTGGATGCTCATTATTCTTTTCATCTTTTTGACTTAATACAAACCCTATGCTCATATCACTGGCATCAGTTGCGAGGAAAAATTCTTTGTCAAAGTCTGGATAAGCTAGAACAGGTGTGTTACACATAGCATGTTTGAGTGTGTTAAATGCCTGATCACACTCGAGAGACCACTGGAATTTTGGTTTCTTCCCAGTTTCTGCCTCTGAATGCTTCTTTAACAATGCATTCAGTGGCAATGCTATTTTAGCATAATCTTTCACATACTTTCTGTAAAAGTTTGTGAGGCCTAAAAACGAACGAACCTGTTTTTGTGATTTGGGTACTGGGAAGGACTTAATTGCTTCGACCTTTTTGTCATCAACTTGGACACCTCCACATGATAAGACATGACCGAGAAATGAAACCTTGTCTGTTGCAAAATTGCATTTTGATGGCTTCAGTGTTAAATTTGCCTGTTTGAGATAGTAGAAGACTTGCTCCAAATGTTGGAGATGTTCCTCAAAGTTTTTGCTGTAAATTATCAAATCATCAATGTAAATCAGTGCTACTTTAAAAAGCAATTTCCTAAGCACTTTGCTCATGAGTTGCTGAAAACAAAGTGGAGAATTAGACAAACCCTGCGGCAAACGTTTGAATTGATAGAGGCCTTGATGGGTGACAAAAGCAGTTTTATGCTTAGAATCTTCGTGTAATGGCACTTGGAAAAAGCCATTGGCAAGATCTAAAGTGGAGAAAATTGTAGCTTGGCCATTGCCGATGTGATCAACAACATCGTCAAAAACAGGGAGTGGCCATGACATTGGTAAGGTGACAGAGTTCAACTTTCTGTAGTCACAAACAAATCTGTATGAGCCGTCACGCTTTTTAACTAAGATGATGGGGGCTGAATACATTGAAGTGGATTCCTCAATTAAATCATATTTGAGAAAATCTTCTACCAGTTCTTCAGTGACTCTCTGGAGATGGGGCGATTGCCTGTAAGGCCTACACTTAACAGGGGGATGGTTGCCCGTGTCAATGACATGCTCATGCATGTCAGTCTTGCCTAAATCTGCAAGGCTTGTGGAAAACATGTCTCTATTTTGTCCTAAAAACCTGAGTAGTCTTTGTTGCTGGTCAGGCGTCAGTTGTGTCTTGGTCAGATCAAACCCTAAATCTTGAGCAACTTTGACATAATCCCTAGAGTCATTGTCAGTCTTCTTATTGTCAGCGCTAACTATACTTACAAATGGCTGGTCACCATCAATTTCAAAGATAGAGTGTCTGTTAATGTAACTAAATTTCCCTACGACTGTGCCTTTGTCTAAAACTTTTTCTTCTTGGGAAGGATTCATTAGCCTAAATGTAGCAGTTTTCTTGTGTGCTTTCGAGAGGGTCCTACCACCTGCTACTTCAGAATGAGCAGTGAGGGAGGCAATTGGTTCAATGAGAACGAGGGAATGATCTTTTGCCTCAGACAGTCTTACCTTGAAATGAATTTCACTCTGAGGAGGGATATAAATTTGGTCTATTGTTTTTGCTAATCCACTAATTTCTTGATCTTGATTGGTAATGAAGTTAATATACTGCCTATCTGAAGTGCTGTTGCCTATTATGAGGGAATGGCAGCTATAATCTATGACTGCATCGTTGTCATTGAGGAAGTTTTCACCCAGCAGGACTGACTGTGGTAATGAGGGCAGGACATGGAATTTTTGTGAAAATTCCTGATCTTCAATGACAAAATCTAACACAACTGAACCCAACACTTTGTGCAATTCACCGCCAACACCCTGAATGTGTGGAAAGGATGAGTTTCCAAGTACAGGGTTGTTGAAAGCTTTGTTTAGAAAAGCAGATGAAATGCAACAAATGGATGCCCCTGTATCTATTAAACAAGTTGTTGTTTCAGTGCCAAATGTTACCTGAATTACACTCTTGGCAAGGGGCGTAACTAAGGACACAGTAGGAATTTCACTTCCAAAGTTACTTTCCAGCCCAAACTCCATATTTGCCATGACACCTGATAGTATGTACCGTACTATAATGAAGAAAGACAAGAAATCAACAATGTAAACTTGTACTTACAATTTTTTATGACTTTTTCTTCCTTGCTTGGTGTCTTTACAAGAGTTGGTGGTCCTTAATCCAGTGCTGAGATCAGAGGTGGATGCAGTCGCTTGTTATTCCATATGTTCTTGTAGCTGGTTGTAGTTAGTTCCTGGGCTCCGAGGTTCCGAAAATCGTTGATTCTCCGCCAACTGTTATGATAGGGATCTCGGGTCCAAGTGAGGGTACCAGTGAAATCCCTTATCTAACTGGCGTGCTGGTTTGCTTGGGGGAATTAACTCAGCAAAGAGTCCGAAGTCACAAGAAGCTAATTACAATTTTATTTACAAGAGATGGAGTAACAAGGGTGGCCACAGAGAGTCGGTACAACTCTCTGGGCTGAGGGCTAGAGCTGACCTGTGTTGGGAGTCTAAACCCTACTACTGGACAAATGAAGTTGGAGACTATTTAACTACAATTCAAACAATACAAAGATTCTGATTTGCTGACAAAAATGGGTGTAACCTACAATAGCCAATGGAATAAACAAAATGGGGTGTGTCTTACCATTACAACTTCAGTGACCAGACAGGGGGAGTACTTAATCTTTTAATCCTATTCTAAGTGGCATTAATCTTGTTGGCACATTTACTGGATGCTTGATTGCTTACTCTGGGCTAGATCTTTAACAACCCTTAACTGGTGTTTGCATAATGTTATTTTACTGTAGGTGATGGCATGTTTACCTCTTCAAAGCAGTTTATTAACCCGTCTAGACATAACCCTTGTTTTAGTGAATGGTTTGTCTTACAGTGTTCTGATTACCTCAGGCTAGGATTCTAACTGTGAAATTGTGTGGTCATTACTTATACCTTTTTCAATGGAATGTCTGTGAGATAAGCTTTACTACTTTTGAGAGGAGTCTTGTCTAAGCTTTTACTGATACATGATGAAACTAATATTCTATATTCATATTTTCCTCATATTTGAATGCTAATATATTGCTTGTACTGGTTACAATTAATAAAGTATTTTTGGTATGAATTATCATTTCATGATATGATCATGAAACTAACAGACTAAACAATTTTATACGTTATTCTTTCATGATTACAAGGCTGTATTGTCTTTGAAGACTTAGACATAATTTACAGTCACATGTTTTGAACATAAAACATGGTTCTGACACTGAAAAACCTTAAATGTTAGCCTTTGAGCTGAAGAATATATTGCCATTTCTTGTAAATTTGATGTAATGAATTAACATAACAGGTATCCAGGTAGGGTAGGGTAACTGAGCTGGGGTATTCGGGTAGAAAATTTGGACCCATCCTAGGATTTACCTTCAGTCCTATATTTGAGGGTCTCTGGGACTCATACTCTTAATTTTCACCCAAGTCTAAGGTAACCTTAGTGCAATGTTAAACAATGGGGAGTTGCCTTGTCAAAGGAACCCTTGGACCACAAAATAAGGGTCACAGACACATAAACATTATTATTAATACTATATGTTATACTATTGTTGCTATTCAGTCACTATTACTGTATTGTGTATCATGATCATCACAGTAATTACACAGCAAATGATATCATAATCCAGCTAGTAGAAGACTCAGTGATAACTTATTGTTTCTTGAGCAAAATATCAAAAAGAGGCATTTGGACTTTTTCTGCATCCCTGTTAACATGCTAGTCTATTTCATTGCGTTCTTTGTCAATTTTTATGCAGATAGTACACAGGAATTAGTGTCCTGTAATTAAAGCCCTGAATTCCATCTTGGTGATTCTATGCACATGAGTGACTGACGAGAGGGAGGGACGAGCTATACTGGGCGACTACGCAGTGTGACAGCTTTACCAAACTGAGGTTACTAAAATCACACTGAACATTACACCAGTGGCTTGTTATTTCTAATGAAGATATTTTCCTCTCAATTTGGTACCAAATTGTTCAAACTGATAATTTGTTGTAACAGGACAAGAATGAACGAAGGCATTCACTTAGTTTATGATCAGTCGTGCTGCAGATATGCGCATACAAAGAATTACATTAGAGATCAGGTTTTGCTTCATGCCTCCAAGTGTTTTAGTATCCTTCAATGACTATCTATAATTAATGAGCTCGGTGTGAAGTAAATTCATTGACCTGTGTTTGATGCAAAATGGCCGACACTACTGTATTATTATATTTCACATTCAACAATTCCATGCCTCCCCACTTCATGCCATACCAATATATTATTTTCTTTGAGTGAAACAAACACCCTGCATCTTGAAAGGGGTACTGATCCTGACTAAATGTGGACTAGTTGTTGCTTTCATTGGTTTCCTCGTGTATGTACCCAAATGATATACCAGAATTATTGACTGGTTCGTGACCTCTGCTGTGAAACCCACATGCGCAACTGGTAGCAATGAGTATAGATTGCTCAACAGAGAGAAATTATTTTGTACTCAGTGATATTTCCATCTTCATTATTATGATAAGAAATGAAAACATTTTGAAGTTTAACCATTTGCAAGTGTTATGACTGAAAAATAACAAAGCTGGGCTTGATATAAGAGATGTGAACCTACTTGCACTATGTGCAGTCTAAGATAAAAACCTATTTGCACCAGTCAATTCCAGATGAACTGCTTTTGCAATATGTAAAGCAAGGAATAAGCTATTGAATCATTTAGATGTTTTACTCAGAAGTGTACCCACTCAAAAATTGACATGCACCTGGCGCAAGTTTAAGACTAATAATAATATTGGATTGCACTCGTGCAAGTAAAAAAGCACTAAATCGAGTCGTGCAAAGTCAATGTACATCTTCATATTTTGTCTTATAATTCTAATTATTCTGTCATCATATTTATATGCATTTTGAAACTTGATAAAAAGTACACGATCTGCTCATACTGAAAGTGAACTTACAACTTGACTGCACCATCTAGACATTTTACAGACTGCCGATGTGAATCATATGTGTACACACACGCACTTTAGTGTGATAATACTGACATGTCTGTCCTCCCCTAGTTCAGTTAGGTAGAACAAGACGTTTAGCTAGCTGCCAAAGGGTGTGTGACCCATGCAATGAAACACATTTGAGCACATGCAAGTTGCTAATACAACGGCTTGAATGGTTAGATGGAGTTTATCAGACTAGAACAAAGCCGCAATGGTCAAAACGAGCCGACACCTGTAGACATGCAGGTGCCTGTCTGTGGTTGTTACCTGTGTAATCGAATCTCCAAACAGAAATATCTTCGGCCATGTCAACTTGTTATTCATCCTTGTAATTTTCAGCTAGATTCGCAAACTGTATAAATATCTGGTATGGTTGCAGGTATGATTAGTAATTAGAGTTACCCGCCCCTTGTTGACGTGACGTATTTTGTATGCTTTTACGGAACTTCAATCACCGTTTGCACAAAGAAAATAGTTTTGCGCTTTTGGCGTTCAGATATATTCATTTCTTTTTATATTGGGACGCACATATTTGCTTTTTCTACCTAAACAAATTTATTTCCTATATACATGTATTTGCATACCCATATAATAAGTAGCTCTGCGGACGTTTCGCATATCTGGCTGGTAGGACAGACTAGCTACTGAAGGGTTCGAGTCAACACATAAGTCCAAAAGTTGAAGCCCTTTTCGGATATCTCGAGTTTCGAATGAGTCAATCCTGTTACATCAACTAAGAATCTCGATCGCATCTATGGGTCTCAGGCACCACAGTTCTCTGTACATACAGTACATACAGTTCTCTGCCTTACTCACGAAGATCCGGGTTAAGCTTTGCCTTCAGTAACCCATGCTTGCCGTAAGAGGCCGCTAACGGGTCGTGCGATCAGGCCCGCTGGCTTGGTAAACACGTCATCGTATCTCAGTTCTGTAGATTGAAGCTCAAGCTGTTGATCACGGGATTATCTGGTCCACACTCCATTATATAGTAGTCTAGTATAGTAGTATATGCAGTCGTTTGCCATAAGAGAGTCATCTTAAGTGAAATTCCCGTAGACGTACATGTTAACTGACTCTTTTAAGAATAATTTTCATAAATATAGTTTTGGTCGAATTGCTTACAATACCAATAGGGAAATCATCTAAGGTACCTGCACATTTTCAATCAATTTTCCGATGATTACTACGAACACTGCGACTATTTACACCAAATATATTAGACATACCAATCAGGTCGATCATATGGCTGTATGTGGGATAGTTTAAAAGTTGTGCTTATATATGGTGCTTAATCAGGCATCATTCTATATCTAATCAACGGATAGATGAAAGAAAATTATTTACTCTTACACATTTGTTTCAAGATGTTTGCAAAATATCAAAATAAAATGATTTCTACACAATTTGTGAAAATTCTTCTTGCAACAGTTCATGAACATGTAAGTCTATGGAAATTTCACCAATGTTGGCTCACTTATGGCCGTCTACTGTAGCTGGAATATTGGCCAGTTCTGCGTAAAACTCACCCACTGCTGTGAGACAGCCGTTGATTCGATGACACGTGTCATCGTAGATCGCTGCTCGTGATATCAATCACATGTTTGTCAGATCCAAGGGTGAATATTTTCAGACTGACGTCATGTTACTGGACTATTGCTGCAAAACAACAAACAAAACACAAACACAAACTCCACCCAGAAAGTCTTCGTGTCTATATTAGATGGCTATGTATAAATGTTGATGATGTTCAATCCCTATGAAGCTTAAGAAGAATATTAATGAATACCCCTACAATATCGGGCAAAGAAAGTATTATCACACTTCGCACTACTCATCAACTTTCCTGTATAACGATCCTGATTTCGTGGTACAATGTGTGGAACCATTCATGGGGTCCTCCGCCGCGATACTGCTGGAATATTGCTAATACCAGCGTAAAGCCATACTCACTCACTCACTCACTCACTCACTCACTCACTCACTCACTTCGTGTCTATCCTTTATCAAACGTCTAGGTAAACCTCTATTTGTCCGACCACCGCAATCTGTTGAAATGTATTTTAATAACTTATTGTATTGAGTAAATATTCGCTTTAACCATTTAAATCATCGTCCAATATAGCGCGCTGTTATTAGTAATCAGAGACAACAACCAAACGTGGTATCTACAGTGTAACGTGTCTTAATTGTATTGAATCCCGAGGGCGTGTCCAACTACGGTAACAGCAGTGCTTGTACCCAGAGATTATTTGACGAAAATGTGTGTCATGCTGTGCGAGGTCAATACTCGATCTCTGACCCGATGTAGATGGTCAAACTATCTCCAACAATAGACACCAATTTAAGGTAGGTAGCCATACACGCTTTGTATGTATAGTCATCAGTAACAGGATGTATGAGTTCGTTCGATTCCCCACGTGTGCATACAAGTTCCAATATGCGAACCCCATTAAGTACAGATTCTAGCACCTTTGGGACTGAGGCCCAAGCGTGATTCGAACCCACATTCTCAGAGTTATACATCACTAGCAAACAAAGTCTGCTACCGTACCCACTAACCCACCTCAACGTCCATTGAAATGGAAGTCTAAGGACTGGTAAGTACAATCCCAAATTGAACGTGTTATAGCCCAGTCGTGGTAAAGTGGATTGATACTGTTCTGTAAAAATAAATGTTCGGTTGCTTTACAGGAAACACATTCATTTTTTGACAGTGATTGACAGTATATTGTATCATAGTGTTAAAGTTCCCCTTAAACCCCCGCCCCACCCTCCTTCAACGTCCTGTTTCACCCAATAATCAGAATAACACAGAGTCATGCAACAACGATATTTCGTTAATGCCATGGATATATTTGAACAGAGCTTTAATAACTAATAGATGAATGTAGAATCGAAAACAAGTATATTAGAACATCCTGAGTATATTAGACCATTGTGATTGTTAGTAGTTATTAGTAACGTAGGTGTAATATATATAAAAAGTGTGTCATATCGTTGATATATATCTGTCACAGTGTACGACAAACTCCTGTCAAAACTGTAGAACCACCGGTAGTGGATGCACTGTGGGAACCGCCGGTAGAAGAATTCTGGCCTCCAGCAGCCTTGGTGAGATTATCAGTTAGCAAACATTGCTGAGAGTAACTTCTTCAATCATATCATTCCTAACAATGTGTGATTCCTTGCCATAAACACCGAGTTGCTATGGCAGGTGCTTTCAGAACACACGTGTTGCACCGCGTGATTTGTGAACGGCGGCTTCTTGCTGCGTGTCGTTATTTGTGGACAGAGGGTACTTGTTGTATGTCGTGATTTGTGGGCACAGGCTACTTGTTGTATGTCGTGGTTTGTGAACGGAGACTGCTTGTTGTATATCGTGGTTTGTGGATAGAGTCTACTTGTTGTATATCGTGGTTTGTGGACAGAGTTTACTTGTTGTATGTCGCAATTTGTGAACAGAGACTGCTTGTTGTATATCGTGATTTGTGGACAGAGTCTACTTGTTGTATGTCGTGGTTTGTGAACAGAGACTGCTTGATGTATATCGTGGTTTGTGGACAGAGTCTACTTGTTGTATATCGTGGTTTGTGGACAGAGTCTACTTGTTGTATGTCGTGGTTTGTTGCGAACGGAGGCTACTTGTTGTATGTCGTGGTTTGTGAACAGAAACTGCTTGTTGTATATCGTGGTTTGTGGACAGAGTCTACTTGTTGTATGTCGTGGTTTGTGAACAGAGACTGCTTGTTGTATATCGTGGTTTGTGGATAGAGTCTACTTGTTGTATGTCGTGGTTTGTGGACAGAGTTTACTTGTTGTATGTCGCAATTTGTGAACAGAGACTGCTTGTTGTATGTCGTGGATTGTGGACAGAGTCTACTTGTTGTATGTCGTGGTTTGTGAACAGAGACTGCTTGTTGTATATCGTGGTTTTGTGGATAGAGTCTACTTGTTGTATGTCGTGGTTTGTGAACAGAGACTGCTTGTTGTATATCGTGGTTTGTGGATAGAGTCTACTTGTTGTATATCGTGGTTTGTGGACAGAGGCTACTTGTTGTATGTCGTGGTTTGTGAACAGAGACTGCTTGACGTATATCGTGGTTTTGTGGATAGAGTCTACTTGTTGTATATCGTGGTTTGTGGACAGAGTCTACTTGTTGTATGTCGCAATTTGTGAACAGAGACTGCTTGTTGTATGTCGTGGATTGTGGACAGAGTCTACTTGTTGTATGTCGTGGTTTGTGAACAGAGACTGCTTGTTGTATATCGTGGTTTTGTGGATAGAGTCTACTTGTTGTATGTCGTGGTTTGTGAACAGAGACTGCTTGTTGTATATCGTGGTTTGTGGATAGAGTCTACTTGTTGTATATCGTGGTTTGTGGACAAAGTTTACTTGTTGTATGTCGCAATTTGTGAACAGAGACTGCTTGTTGTATATTGTGGTTTGTGGACAGAGTTTACTTGTTGTATGTCGCAATTTGTGAACAGAGACTGCTTGTTGTATATCGTGATTTGTGTACAGAGGCTACTTGTTGTATGTCGTGGTTTGTGAACAGAAACTGCTTGTTGTATATCGTGGTTTGTGGACAGAGTCTACGTGTTGTATGTCGTGGTTTGTGAACAGAGACTGCTTGTTGTATATCGTGGTTTGTGGATAGAGTCTACTTGTTGTATATCGTGGTTTGTGGACAGAGTTTACTTGTTGTATATCGCAATTTGTGAACAGAGACTGGTTGTTGTATATAGTGGTTTGTGGACAGAGTTTACTTGTTGTATGTCGTGGTTTGTGAACAGAGACAGCTTGTTGTATATCGTGGTTTTGTGGATAGAGTCTACTTGTTGTATGTCGTGGTTTGTGAACAGAGACTGCTTGTTGTATGTCGTGGATTGTGGATAGAGTCTACTTGTTGTATGTCGTGGTTTGTGAACAGAGACTGCTTGTTGTATATCGTGGTTTTGTGGATAGAGTCTACTTGTTGTATGTCGTGGTTTGTGAACAGAGACTGCTTGTTGTATATCGTGGTTTGTGGATAGAGTCTACTTGTTGTATATCGTGGTTTGTGGACAGAGTTTACTTGTTGTATGTCGCAATTTGTGAACAGAGACTACTTGTTGTGTATTGTGATTTGTGGACAGAGTCTACTTGTTGTATGTCGTGGTTTGAGAACGGAGGCTACTTGTTGTATGTCGTCATTTGTGGGCAGAGGGTGCCTGTTGTATGTCGTGGTTTGTTGCGAACGGTTTCGTGGTTGTGATAGGGGATACGTGCTTGCGTGAACAGAGGTATACGATGACATTCATGAACCATGTCAGCGAGTCAGACAACCCGATCCCGTCTGTCGCCTCTTACGGGGCATATCGGTATCTTCATCGGTCGTACACGTAGGGGATACATGAACATATCATACCTGGAGGGGTGTAAATTGCGTTGGTCGATGCTCATTGTGTCGATCACTGGGCAAGATGGTCTAGACTCCATTCTGTCTGGATCGCTGTTTGCAGAGGAAGGGAACTTGCTTACAGTGAGAGTGGAGTCTGTGAAATCTGAGAGGGAACCTTTGCCACATGTCAGAGTCCTTGATAAATAATCGTTTTATTGTGACAAATGATCCCATAAAAAGTGTAAAAAATAGTGCAAAGCGTTCCAGTGAGGGTTTTTCCTCTTTCGTCGTAAAGCATGTGCTGTGTTATCTGCGAAAAGAACTGTTAAATTCTACATATCAATTTCCATGAATTTTTTCAAACGTCACAGAAACTTTGTGATTACGAATTTGATGTAACGGAAAATTAATTCATTGTCACAGAAATTCCCAATCCCAAAATATAGCTGACGGTGTATGATTCGTCCAATCTGGTCAATGAATCGGATTTGAACCCAGTATTAGTAAATTATATTGATTTTCTAGGAATGCATGCCAATCATTACCTTACCCTTCCCTTGCTGATACTAAAATCACAAAGACTCAGTAACATATCGCAAAGTTTCTGTTGCAAAAGTCCAAAAACCCCACTCTCACTGTAACCAAGTTCCCTACCAGTGGTCTGATAGGTGGAATTATGTTGAGTGCCACTTTAAAGATGAAGTGTTTGATAGCTGCGCATTTTGTACATAACTTTAAGGATGTATACAGATTAATAAGGAAGATTCATTGGATTTCACAGTGATACAATTACAGCGCAAACTGGACATGTCAAGTGAATTTACTACTATACTTTTTGAACCAGCTTTTCTGCTCTTTACGCGTCCTGTTCTATTTATAGCATCAAGACGGTCGCCGACGTACAACGTGGGACCCTTCAGTTACCGTGCCCGCAGCAATTCTGTACTTGCTTTGTCAGAGGTGAACGTGTTATGACATTAGAAGGGCCTGGCCCTAATTTCCTACTACACGCTTCTACAACAGACTACTCTCTCCATTTAGTGTAAGGTAAGTTTAATTTGACATGAAAGAAGAATGATACCAGTTTGGTTGTTTGGTAACACCTAACTATGACGGCGGCGTAACTGTAAATATTTCATTTAGACACCAAATGGCGTCTCGGCAACACTATTTGTTAAATTCGTTGGGTTTATTCTTGACTTGAATGTTTCAATTTCTGTGGGGACGTTGTCATCTCCTGTTGTGCAACTTCCTGAATGGCACTTTTTGTGAAACATTCCTTCTTTAGAAATGTAGCCTGCTTCATTCATAGCCACGACTCTGGAGAGACCTACTGAAATCTTTAATTTTTTGTTTGCTACAGAGCTGTTCGTTAGATTGCAATAAATACATGACTCACTGTGATATGAAGGAACGTACTGGAGCAGTAGTTCTGTCATTCTGTATCCTTCATCTGTGTTTAATTATATCCCCACAACGTATCTTAAAATACACGTGTGCGCACACAGGTGCAGCTTAAACATCTCTTTCGTCAAATGTTACATCAGCTCGCCTGTCTGAACACAATGACGCACTTTGAACTAGGTTAAACTGCCAACCAGGGCACAGCAGTTGTGTTGCAAAGTCACCTGGCGCCTGTAACGAGTTGGCAACAATAAATCTAACCTGTGAAAGCTTGAAGGGTTGTCATGGAGTAACGAGGTGATCACGACGGTGTCGCAGTCATCCACGTCTACGATATTGACAGGTCAAGGTATGTCCATCGTTATTAGGAGTAAACATGCTTACATTTGTAAACAAGATCGAAGTTACATGGTTTCAATATCAGGTTCTCTTTGTGGTCATATTGCATCAGGCTGACTACGTGACCGACTGGGGTCACCTGGCTAGTCGAAGTTCACGACCCCAGCAGTCGGCGCTGGGCCTAGATTTTCGTAGCTCTCTTAGCGCTATGATAGTCGTAAGTTAATGTTAATGTATGGCACGTGCGATTTTGTAACGCAAAGAGAGCTTCGAAAATCAAGTTCCTGGTGTTTAAGAACGCCTACCTTTGCCCACCGTTAAGCAAGGTAGACTTCAAATATACACCAAGACTCCATTAAACGCTAGATGGATTTGAACTGCGTTCCTCGTTGAAAAACGTCATTGCGTGGAGAGTGCCTGAATGAGAACAGTGCAGAGGTCAATGGAAGATTGGTTTGGTTGACTAGTTTGTTGTTTAATGTCCAGTACAACATGGCGGCGGTCAATAAATAATCGAGACTGGTTCAGACGACCCAGTGACAAATAGCGTGATTACCAAATTACACAGTTCGAATACGACGGCATGTGTCAACCATGTCAGCGAGCCACACCACTCCGTACACAGCCTAACACACGACGTACAACAAGTAACCTCCGTTCACAAACCACGCCATACAGCAAACATGAGTCAAATCTGACCCGTATCTTCACTCGTCACAATGAAGGTAATACAACACGGATCGAATCAAATCAGTCAGTCGAGGGCAGGGATCTTTGACGTTATTTGTTACATCTTATGATCCGTTAATGGCCTGTCCATTCTAGACTGCAAACATATCTATTCCACGAAACTGTACATGAACAGGATTGGGCAGCAGGCTGTATAACCTCCTAATATTAAGACCCTGCTCTGGTTTGAGAAGAACCAAACTGTCAGGAATCGAATGCCTGAAGTGGGAATTCCACAAAGAACGGAAGATGTCACCCCATTTTTGAGAGGCTTTCACTGGTCCGTTCCAAACCAGAGGCGAGTCTGGTCCAATGATGAATCGCGCTCTCCTTCTCTACTGGCGGAGATAGGTCGACAGATTCGGTGATAACAGTGTCATGGCATGGGGTGCGATATCCAGCTCACAAAGATCTGATTTAGTGACATCTCAGGGGACAGCAAATCTGTACACACGACGTTCTTGTACGTCAAATTATTGACCGACAGACGGGAGTTGCGCCAGTTTGACAACGATGCTTACAATACAGTCCGTCCCATTGTCAAATGTAACGTCAGTGGTTTGCCATGACCTTCCCGATCACTTATGGGATGAACTCGATCGACGTGTACGTCAACGTCAATACACACAAGGCTCATACACTTACAAACTGGCCATCGCATTTCAGGAAGTGGGGAAGAATTCCGCAAGAGCGACATCGTCGACGTATTCAGTCTGTGCCGAGACGGTGCCGGGCAGTATGCTTGCTGCCAGTGGTGGCCAGTGGTGCTGTCTTGTTTTGGCAAACCTTGCGCCTATAGGCACAGGAAATGAAATCTTGTGCTACGTGTTGTCGGATATGAAGAAATGTAAAGGGACCGACTTTGGTAATTACTTAGAGAGCAAATCTGAACTGAATCCTAGCACCTTCTATCCAGCGTATGTTGTTAAGATACTGGGATATCTTAATAGTTTAGCAACGTCTCATCGATAGCCTAGTGGTTAAAGCGACGAAGATCAGGTTCGATTCCCAACATTCGTAGAGTGTGTGAAGCTCATTTCTGGTGTTCCTAGTCGTGATAATGCTGGAATACCGCTAATCCTGCGTAAAACTAAAATCTCTCATGGCATGACCATTTATTTATTATCGCATTGTCAAATTCGTGCGGTGGTGGCCTGGTGGTACATGTGTTTGCCCGTTGATCTGACTTAATGAGTTTTCCTCTGTGTTCTGTGAATAAGCTAGTGGTAACACGTGTGGTTTAGTCACTTTCCACGTGCATTAACATAAACAGATGGTTTGCATTAGCATTGATAATATTCCCACATCCTAGAGAATATATTGAAACGGAATCCAATAAACGGGCAAGTCCACATTGCACTGTCTGTTATTATTTGTCCTTAATGACAGCCTATATTAATAACTGTCGGAATTTTATTACAGGCTAAAGACAAAGGTGGTGTGGTCATACAACCTTGCCGAATGCCTGTCCTCTGAAGTGAACAGTTTATCCTAGGCGATACCTTAGCCGTAGGACGGTTCAGGGTTAAACGAAGCAAAACGTACTCCACCTACTCCCGTTACTGACGTGCCTGTACGGATCGTATGTGATAATCTGTAGCCACCACGAGAACACCTGAATACTTGATCTGTAATGTGAACATTTATCTCAAGAGAGAAGAAAAGGGTCACTAAGTTACTGATTACAGAAGTGAATATAAAGATGGGATTGAGACAGGTGTTGTCTGAGAGCAAACTGTTGGTTCATTTCCTGGTATGTTGTTTTGGGATCGCTTCCTGGGTGGACATTAATGGGGTGTGGGTAGAGCTGCCCCTCCTGGTGACCTCCCTGCCGGAGGGTTGGACCCTTCCGTCTTACATCATCATCATCAGTCAGGTGGCTAACATTGGACCAATCACATTCGCCATTCTGGTTTACTGTTACAAAGACGCCAAATTTGAAAACCCCGTATCGGCGCTCATTATAGGTAAGTATTTCCTTGGTTCGTTTGCTACTGTTCCATCGTTCGTTACTGCATCATTATGGTTCGTTATTTTACGGGTTACGGGATGTTTTCAAATAGTATTCAGGCTATATTCAAGACGTTGTAAACATCAGCTGTTTTCTAATTAACGGTTAGTGTTTACATCAAATTACATCAATTAGCAAAAAAAAGAGTTAAAAGAAACATTGTCTCAACTTACAGGTTTATCATATACACCATTGCGGCTTTTGCTCGAACGAGTTGATAAACCGTTGGATAACCCCATGGTAATTAAAAACGTTCGCTCCTTACTTGAAGCTCATGTATCAGTAGACAATCATAGGCTTATGTGTAAAGGCGACATGTAAAAGGACACGGGCATTTTCAAAAATACTTCTGCTATGTACAAGAGGTATCAAACTGTTGCCCTGGTCCATATCTGTTTCAGCTTTTTGAGGCAGTGAGGTATCCTTGTGGTTGAAGCTTTCTCTCGTCACATCGAAAACCTGGTGTTCGTTTCGCCACATTTGGTACAGTGCGTGAAGCCCATTTCTGGTATCACTGCCGCTTTATTGCTAGAATATTGCAACATTATTGGTGGAATGGTGCGGCGTAAAATAAATTCCAAAGAGTTTACACAGTCTGAAAGGCTATTTCAAAGTGGAATGTAATCCGATTCAAAAGTTCAGTAAAACTTAATTAGTTTTAGATGTTATTGCTTCTTTTTATGGCATCTCTTTCAGTGATTGGCATGGCCTCCTGTATGTTGCTGGCTTTTTTCTGGAAGGAGACGACTGTAGTTGCAGGAGAACCACACTCCACAGCTCTGCTCACCCTCAATTTGGTCCTGGCTCTGGTGGACTGCACCTCGTCCCTAGCCTTCCTGGCCTTCATGGCGAGTCTGAAGCCACACTATTTACCCAGCTTCTTCATCGGCGAGGGCCTCAGCGGACTGATACCAGGTCTCACAGCCCTAGGTCAAGGCGCCGGAACTATCAGCTGCGCAAACGGAAGTCATGTGACGTCAAACTTCACTAATGGCACCTGGTACAACGAGACGATCTCGTCATTTTATCCGGTGTTTGGGACTCCACGCTTTTCGGTCCAAGTCTTCTTCTTTATTTTGTTTGGTCTCATGGTTCTGTCATTGACATCATTTATTCTCCTGAACTTTCTTCCTTACTGCAAGCGCGAACGGGTTGACAAGTGCGTGTTTGAGGTCAACGCTCTTGATGAAGAATGTCGTAAGAACGCATATACTGCGTGCAATCCCGTGTATGAATCTGACAAGTTCAAAGAAGAGACGCCAAAGCCATTGGTCGCGATGAACAAACCAGAACAAAGTGATATCTCCACACCGACCTTCTGTTTCCTCCTTGGTCAAACGATCCTCATCAATATGCTCATCACAAGCTTCCTTTTGTCAGTGCAGTCTTACACAAGCATCCCCTACGGCCTTGACACATACCACCTCGTGGCCATCATCACCAACATCGCCAACCCCGTCGCATGTTTTTTTAGCCTCGCGTTGCCTGTGACGAGCACCATTGCCATCTCCATCCTCAGCTTCAGCGGGACCGGCTTCGGCATCTACCTGATTGTTCTGGCTGCTTTGAGTCCGCATCCTCCCCTCCAAGACGTCCAGGCAGGAGGAGCCATTGTGGTAATTAATACGAGGATTGTTGGTTGGTGAGATAGTGGGTGAGTGAGTGAGTGAGTGAGTGAGTGATGGATCCATGGGTACTTTTACAGGAATGCGAGCTTTGGAAATCTAAAGGATACTTTCAAGAGAATAACAGTAATTTGTATCGCTGTGAGTCACGTCATGGAGGTACACTAAACACGTTACCTTCATGGGGAAATACAAACATATATAAAAGGAAGCGAAAGACCATTTGCTATAAACTGGCTGTATCTGAGTTGCCTCCCTTTTCTGTCTCAGGATACCCTTGTAAACGTCCTAAATGAAGGAATCAGCCACACCGTGATAGGAAGGAATTAGTGGTCAAAGCATTTTAAGTGTAACAAAACCTTCCAAGTACACGGATCTCGTCCAAAATATTATTGCTAATATTGTTTTGAATTTCTACCAACTTATGTTTTAGATAACATCGTGGGCACTGGCGTCCTTCCTTCTCACCTACGCAAAAGTGTCCATCGCTGGTCGACTGAGACAGGGTGGACGTCAACCGTTGATATGGTACGGAGCCTTTACACAAGCTGGGGCTCTAATAGGCGCCATCACTGCCTTCCTCGTCGTCAACATCTTCAAGCTACTTCAGGACGCTCCATACTGCTGACGCCTCTGTGAGTGAGCCGATTAAGACGCGACGATTATCTGCACACAGGTGTGTGTGAAAAAAATGGCATCAAGGTATATCTTGTCACGGACCTTGTGTTCCCACTGAAAACAAAGGACTGCATTTAGTCATTATAGTGCTAAGACCCGGTGAATGAAAACATATACCGTATGTCCTCTAGTAATCGTCCGGGAGCTTATTTTTTCAACGGAGTTCCAGATCTGGAGCTTTGGCGCTGACTGGGTCTAAATGTCGTCATTGTTAAAGGTCACATGCAACCAAAAATCAAACATAATTAAAACACAGTTACCACTTACTCATGATATGTAAATTGTATTGCTGATTAAAAAAAACCCAAATAAAGAAAATTATAAGGGTATAATTGCAAATCAAATGTGCACTAGTTAAATGTAACGAAGCTCTTCGTTGACCACTGGTTCATATGTGGTCAATAATTGAAGTTGTGCATTGCATATTCTCATTAGCAGACAGACAGGCAGACATGTAAGTGCCAATAAGAGTATTGTCTATGACAGTCAGTTTATCACACTCGACGTGTTTGTTTTGGGGGGAATTTTTGTTTGTTTGTTAGTTGGTTGGTTTGTTTTGTTTTTTTAATGCAACGAGTAGATCATTTACTTCTTTGTGTACTCAACCAAGATTATACTTGCGCGACTGCATACTCCGGTCAGGCATTCAACTCCACGAACCCATTCACTGCGCATGCGTTATGAGCGCAGCATAGCTGTTCAAACTACCTTTTCCCCAGCGTTAGGGGCAAGTTAGTGAACTTTCGCGAGCAATTTTTATCGCATTTTAACAACTTTATCGGTTGAACTGGCATTGTTGATGATTTGTTTTTGGCAAGTGCATGCCGAAAGGTACGAGAATCTGCAAAGTTGTGTTTTACGTTGCATGTGACCTTTAATGACCTGCTTTATCCCGGCGCTTAACAGAGGAAAAGTCACAAGTTCCTGACAGTGTGTATCTACGACGAGATTCGGAAAACAGAAAACGTCATTGGTTTGAAATCCCATGAATTTCACTATGTTCATCATATCTTCAAACAAACCATTTGCGGCACTTGTTGAGATTTTGTATTGAGGGACCTGACTTACCACGGTTATTTTACATGTATTTATGTAGCAGTATGCAGTAATTATCAAATAATCAAATCTGTGACAGGCTGGAATCATTTTCTCAACTAACACACCCAGAGGCTTACGGGATGTCGGACGGGGCGTCCTGTCCGCCCGGTCGTCCACTATAAGAATGAGTGTCTGTAGGATCGAATGTGACTGAATCAACAACTTATTATCACCTGCTAAACTTTCCAAGATGGATTTTTGAAAATGGAAGATGGAAGAAAAATGTGTTCCTCCCTCGTCACTTTTTTTCTATAAAAAATTGAAAGGAAACTGCCCCCCCCACCCCTCACCCCCACCAAACCCCCCCCCCCCCCCCCCCCCCCACCCACCCACCCACACACACTCGTCACTTCTGAAAAACAAATGTGCTCGAGAAACATTTACATTTTGTATACAGCATAATTTGATGTCCTTGACACGAACTTAAAGTATGATTTTACGTCGCTTTTAGCAATGTTTCACTGCGGTGAACATGAGAAATGGGCTTTACTCATGTACTCATGCATGCTGGGAATTGAACCTGTGTCTTCGGCGTAACGAGCGAAGGGTTTAACCACTAGGCTACCCCGCCGCCCTCGACAAGAAATATAAGATTCCTGTAGTTGAAATAATGTTTAGATTTTAATATTCAAAGGACTGTTTCATTACAAAACCCTCATATTTAGCCGCAATCAATGGTCTTTCATTATGAAGGCAGCATGTATATATATTCCATGAAACAAGATACTCAGCATTCCTTAATACCCATTCCAGCAGGTGCAGAAGTACTAATGTCCCAGAACACCTTCATTAGCGCAAACAATGCTGAAGTAAGTTCTTTAATATTTCTTGTAAAATAGAATACAGACCTTTCAAAAAAAAAAAAAAAAAAGAAAAAAGAAACGAAAAGAACGGCAAAAAAAAAAAACTAGGGGGTATTGGATTGGAAAAAAGTTATTTTAGAAACGAACATGCGATGTTGTTCTATTTTCACGCTTCACATCGAGGAGTGATAAACGGTTTGTGGAACAACTGAGTATCCCATCTTGGCAGTCACACCTGGTTTTGCTGAGTGGCACTTGAATGTGTGCCGATGTAAGACTGTAAACATGCAGGCGTTTAAAGGCACCCACACGGTTCAACACTGAATATTACCCGGACTCACTTTTCATCGCCAGGAGTCTTTTTTCGACAATGAATAATCACCCGCCTGCACCTGAACATTTACCCGTGTCACCTACTGAAAAGATACCCTCCTTGAATAATGACACGTAATAATAATAATATTATTAAAGTAAACTTATAATGCGCAGAATCTGCAGGAATCTGCGTGCCTGCTCTATGCGCTACAATATACAGTATGGTTCAAAATTATTGAGAATAGCTAAAGCATTTCATATTATTAAACGAGAACGAATCAGATAAAATTGAATGTATTGTGAAAGTGAACTGACCTTTTCATGTTGTGTAGGTAACAATTTAATATTTTATCAAGTCTCCTTGAGCTTCACGGCACAGTCTAAGACGGGTAGGCATACTTCCTATCAGAGAGGTTAGTGTCTCGTGAGTTATGCTGTCCCAGTATCGGACCACTTCTCTCTTCATGTCTTCAATTTTTGTCAACCCCTTTTGATTCACACATTCCTTCATCATCCCCCAAATGTTCTCAAAGGGATTTAAGTCAGGACTATATGCAGGAAATGGTAATGCAGTCACATTTTTCTCCTGAAACCACTGCTTGGCATGTCATTTCCATAAAACACATGTGCACTTGGAAGGAGAAAATTATCTAATATGTTAGTGTAGCGTTGACTTGTCAGATTTCCCTCAAACACACACAGCAGGGTCGTTCCTAATAAGGATATCCCTCCCCATACATGAAACTTTGGGCTGTATTTAGGTCGTCGATACAACGGTCCTGACGCAGACTTTGTCCATATTTTCACATTATTGGGATATACCCATATTGAGCTTTCATCAGTAAAAATCACATTTTCCCAGTCAAAGTTTTCATGTGCCAAACACCACTCAACACGCCTGTCTTTATGTTCTTGTTTCATGAGAGGAGAAGGAATTCCAGTCTTTTTCTCCCATCCAAGATCAATCAAATTTCTTCTAACTGTAGATTTTGATACAACTGTTGATCCCCTTTCTATCATTTCATACCTGATGTTGGAGATGCTTGCCCTTTGCTTTTTAGACGCTAAAATTCCCAGCCGGACGCGATCTGAGAAGTTCAATTTTCTGGGTCTCCCTGCTCCTTTCTGGTGCCCAAAATCCTTTCCCTCTTTAAAATTCTTCCTAATCCTATACACAGTAGAAAGAGGAGTTCCTGTTCTCTCTGCCAATGTATTTACATCATCAATTCCTTGATTACACAACTCAAAAAATCAACCTTCTTTTATCTTCAGCAGACATTGTTGACAGTGCTGAGGAAAATGACGTCTGCTACAAATTCAGGGGAGGTAACTCTAATTGTACTATACTCAGTAGGCCAAGATGAGTTACCTCCCTTATACCATTACTTAGTTTTAAGTATCAGTGAATCAGTTGAGGTGTTAGGATAGCTCAAAGTAAGAAGAAAAATTCTCAATAATTATGAACCAGACTATATGTACAAATATATTGTCATTGGATGTACTATACATTGTAGAGTCTTTTGAAGAGATATGTCTTCAAGCGGGTTTTGGGTCAATGATGTTGACGCTCTCAGATGAAAAGGTAGAGCATTACAGAGTGGTGGGGCGAGAAATGAAAATGACCACTGTCCAAACTTTTTTAGGTTTACTTTAGGCACTTTAAGAAGGAGCTGATCTGCTGATCTCAATGCACGAGATGGGACATACTGCCCAACTAACTCTGTCAGGTACTCTGGTGCAGTCTGATGGAAGCACTGATATGTTAGAGTCAAGATTTTATACTGGACACAAGCTTCGATGGGAAGCCAGTGTAGTGGCACAAGTGCAGGTGTGATATACTACTACTAGTATGCCGTTTCTTTGTTCTCGTCACAATGCGAGCAGCCGTGTTTTGCACCCGCTGCAACTTTGTTATCTGACCTCTTGTTAACTGACCAAAAAGACTGTTCGCGTAGTCCAGCCTACAAAACAGGAAAGGAGTTCTAGCCAGCGTATGGGCCATGTCAGTCGAGAGGTAATCCCGAAGTGATCCAATATTCCTCAGGTGGAAGTAGCAAGTTTTACACAGATTGCCAATATGATCGCCTATGGAGAGGTTGCTGTCAAATAAAACTCCAAGATTTCTTACACGTTCAGAGAAGGAATGTTAGAGTTCCCAACTCCCTCCGTGACTACATCAGCAGCCAGAGGTTTTAGGAGAGTACCAGCAAGAAGTGCCTCAGTCTTGCTATCATTTAGCTTGAGATTATCCTGGGTCATCCATGACTTGACCCCATCAGCAGAAGCTTCAAGCGCACTGACAGCGCACGTACACATCTTGACTTGACTTGTCACTACATACAATACAGTGTAGAAACAGCGAGGGTAATTTATTCACACAGGGTATCTTTTCAATACGTGACCCGGGTTAATTTTCAATAGCAGCCGAGTAATTATTCAAATTATTGAATGTTGAAAAATGCCCTTGACGCTGAAAAGGGACTCGGGGTATTATATGTAATTCAATGGTGAAAAAGTACCCGCTGAGCAGCTTTTCAACGTGGGTGAGTTTTCAATCTTACACCGGCACTGTTGCACCAGCCGTTGTCAATCGGCGGTGTGAAGCGTGAAAATAGCACAATATTCCACGATAGTTTCTTTACCGACTTCTTCAGTGATCGATCATAAAACATCCGATTTCAGATCCTGTTCGGTACAGAGGTTTCAGGACCACGTGTCTTATTTATGTTTTGTGCACTTACCCCTATTTCAAGTTATTTACTAATTCTCATTGGAGCCCAAATGCACTGTCCTGGTATGCTCGCAAAAAATGGACACTCCCTAACTCTTTGTAATGACATTTGAGCGCAATTTTCCAGTACACAGGTTCAGGGATAATCTTGAACAATTCTACATCTCTATATGGGCTCCCTGACAGGTTTTACAAGTAGAACGTGTCTAAATCTAATAAAAAGAGAGGAATATTATACCGAACAGATAGTTGTCGTTTATTGAAATGTATATACAAACAAATTGTAGTTTTCACAATAAATATGACTATACCTACAAATTGTTACGTTTTGTTTGACACTTGATTTTTCAGTATAAAACACTGTGAACTAGTACAACGCAGCAGACAAAACGAAATGACCATAACATCATGTTCCAGGATCCGACCCGTGAAGATGACTGCTCTTCAGTGACCAATGCTTGCCGTAAGAAGCGACTAACGGGATCGGGTGTCAGGCTCGCTGACTTGGTTGACACGTCATCGGTTTCAAATTGCGCAAACCATTGCTCATGCTGTTGAATACTGGATTGTCTGGCCAAGACGTGATTATGTACAGACTGTCGCCATATATTGCGGAGTGTGGTGTAAAACGAAACCCACCCACTCACTCCTATTCTAGGACATTGGATTCTTGGGGTTAGGAGTCTTGGACACTGTTGTAGTCTGTCATACAAATATACTCTTAAAAATGTAGGGGATCTTCAATTTTTACTTTTACGTTTAAAAATATTTTGGAGATTTACCGGAGTCAACCAATGTTGATATATTATTGAATGTTTTGAGAGTGCATCACCATTTGCACTTCCTTGCAACCATAGTTATTTGGAATGCAGTCGCTTTTGAAAGATGACTGGTGTATATCATATAATGTGAATGTATATGATTTTCATTTTAGAACAAGCGACTAGAAACAAACACTTACAAATGTGTGATGCAAGATGAGTGTCAAAATTAATGTTCTAAGTGAGTTCTCGACCTTCGAGAAAAAACGTCAAAATCACGAATGGGTCCCCATGCACGTTCATATCATGCGTAGTGATTGGGGGTGGTGAAAGAGTATGTATCCAAGAAAGCCTACTCAAGTCAAGAAAATGAAGAAAGTCTCAGGGCTCCTTTTTATCACATAATATCTACTTTTCTACTTCTTCTGTTAAGTATGTTCATTTCTGAGACTAGTTGTTCGTCCGGCACTGTTACTACACTGATTATTTTCGGACCTTCGGTTCTATTCTAAGGTATCGTGTGTGATGTGCGATTTCCTTGGAGTGAGTGAGTGAGTGAGTGACGTTTTACACCTCGTTTAGCAATATTCCCGCAACATCGTGTTGGGCACACCACAACTGGGTTTCATACTTTTCACTTCTGTGAGGAATCGAAGCGTGTCTTCAGAGTGACATGGTAAGCCTTTAACCACGAGGCTACCCCACCGCCCCAAGATCACTTGGAAGCCGAGACACTACCCTAAGACTCTGCATCCACTAACAACAATCTCAGTATGTACACATTTACAGTTTATTTTTTCATTGGGTTTTATATGCATAAAATTATCCCACAAATATACAGTTATCCATAGTCACCATGTACATTACGAGTCATCAACATCTAGCAACAATCATTCAAAACAAACAGTTTGTAATTAGCAACACGCTAAAATAACAGACATTAAAGTGCTAGCTGGCTGATCTTGCATGATTTGAGAAATTTCATCAAACCAAGAAACGTATCTTAAGGTCAGGACTAGGAAAATGATCTCCATCAATGGGTTGTAACGATTCACTTCAGTTTAATAATATATATCAGTGTATGAAATAGCGTCTGGCCACACCCGCTGCTTGCTAGTTACATGGCGGGCTTACAAATTTATTTTATAGCCAGCCCTGTGGGCAACACAATTTCCAAGGGTATACATTTGACCATGTCATTGACTACGGGAAATATTTCAAAAGTAATTTACAAACATGGTAGCTGGACGATGCCTGTTTAGTTCATGATCAACCTACCCATTTGTCTAACATTAAATGTGGCTGGTCTACAGAATGCTTTCTGCCAATGAACAGTGTTGTTCTTTTCTGATAGTATGTAACAATCACACATGAATTCGTTAATTACATTACTCAAACACCTTATGTCAGTTTCTTATTTTAAATACAGGGCTGGCTACTTATGAATACTTATCTGAATAGTATGCTTGCAATTTGATAACATCTTGATAGTAAGGACACTATGAAACATATTGATAGAATGGTTGCAATAAAATACAGAGGAAGCTGTCAAAACCGGCATCTGTCCAATCCGACAAGGTGTCAACACCAGCATAAAATCTCAGTCCCGTCTGTGCTTGAACTTGCTTGAACATTTATCATCAGCTCTACAATCCAGTACATTGTCTAAACTGCCGGTTTAGACAGCTTCCACTGTACATGTATCTGTGATATGCTTGCTCTTTTCAGCATAACGCCGGCACACTGATGTCAGAGACACAAATTCCATCATCATTCAATAAGTCAAAGTACAAATGAGTCCTCTTGTATCTACAAGCAGACATATTTTACAGAAACATCCATGTCTTTTTACATGTTGCCTTCCCACATAAGCATATGACTTTCTGATGATACATGATCATCAAGCATCGAGATGCCAGACCACTGACTCAGTGAATTGTTACATCCCAAATCAGCTTCTCACTGAATGAGAGATACAGCACAGATACACGGCTAGTTACTACAAAATGGAGCAAATCAACTGAATCAACTCACAGCTTCATCGGGATTTAATTATGAAGGTTTTATGAATGAAAACAATACTGATCCCTGTGAGCGCTGAATGAAGAATGGTGATGCTTTTGATTTAAGTTGTTTTGAAATGTTTCTGAACCGTAGCTTAAACTGGAGGTCCCTCCCCTCAACTGGTGGAACTGCTGGAAAGCCTCTTTCAACAATATTTCAATCGAGTATGGAAGGATCTACACTCACAAAGTTGGAGGTACTGTCACTAGACTCTGTCTGCTCTGGTACAACCCTGGAACATACATACGCTGTTTCATGGCCTGAGTAACAAGAACTCCAGGAGTGAACACTAATTTGGTTTTCAAGGTGCGGCAAAAGTGGCATCAACATCAACACTCCTTTGTCAATGCTCATTGGGGCTGTAAATACCATGCTGCTATGACCTTGCTTCGACACTGGCACCACAACTTGACTTGGACACTCTGTGACAATGACCTTAGTTAGACACTATGTCACCATGACCTAACTTGACACTATGTCTACCTTTAAGAAAGTGGTACAACAGTCTCCCTGGTGGAAGATGAACAAAGTCAATGATCATTTTAATTATGATATTTATGGAAAGACTTACAAAGATATCAAATTCTGAAGAAAATAAATGCTTACAAGCTGTCAGAAGCTGACTTGAACAAACTCCCCTATGTCTGCTTGTACCTCATAATGATTACCAATATGGCCTTGTGTAATCCTACTCAACCTTAGCTAAGGATCAAAGTCATCACTATCAAAGTGTGGTCCTCTGCAAACACTGTGTAGTATATGAACATTAGGAAGTCACAATGAGACCAGATCCCTTTGAAACATACCAGTACTGATACCTGACAGATGGAACATGTCAAAGCAATCTGCATATATGACACAAATATCTTAGAAAGAAATGAAATAAACATTCACAATGAAAAACAACTGAACTGCTTCAACAAAAGCCTATGTGCTAACCTGAGATGTGTGGTTACTGTGACATAAAACATATTTGCTGACTTGATTTGGAAGAACTTTTCAGACTGCAGACTTTCCATGAAGTGTCCTGAAACAGCATCTTTCTACTTTGGTGTTAAACTGGATACAAGTATCACGTTAATGGACATGGAAGTCCTACAATGGACTGTTACTGTTACAATTACACAAAATATACCCCTAAAAAATCTTGATCCACAAACGTTTTGGCAAGAACAGATCAAAGCTTGATTGTGAATGTAAGATAAAAGAGAAAAAATAAGGTGGCTATGGCATTTGCCACTTCTATAAAGGCAAGCACAGTAGTGTGCATATAAACTAAGGATCATAACCAGAGCTTAGGGTATTATGTCCCTACAAAGGGAAGTAACTCTGCAAAGTGAACTACAGCCCCAGAGTCAACACTCAACCATTCCCCCATATACCCTTGAACACTCTCTAAAACCACGTCTGAGTATATGCATCCTGACAACAGAGATAAATTTAAATGACGCCAGTGCTTCAGCCAGCTACCAAAGTTATTTTCTAATACTTGGAGAATCTGTGAAAAATCAAAACTTGCTGTTCCATATTCACATCAGCTGCATCAGTGCACATGGTTGAACTGGCTTGTATTCCTGTTATACTGTTGGAGGGTGATGTAAAGTAAACCTCTATTACTGATTTCATACCCCATTCTGTCCGATTAAAGTTCAAATTTACATAATTCATGTTTTTATCATGTACAAAAAGTCTCAAAGTCTAAGGCCTTCATGCAATACAATATCAGATGAGACACCAGCTCAACATTTCAACATGACCTAAAAATGATGACAGGGACATCCGGAACTCAACATGTGGAGTGAGTTTAGTGCTATGCCGCCCTCATTAATATTGACGCTATATGGCTACAGTCTGTAAATAATCGAGTCTGGATAAAGAAAATCCAGTGATCAAAAGCATGGGCATTGACCTATCTAAATGGGATGCGATGACATGTTAAACAAGTCAGAGAGTCTGACCACTCAACATGTGAAAGTACCATAATAAACTTGGAAAGTTGTACTTCAAATACCACAGCTGGGTTACTCTCCTTGACAGACAGGTGTCATGTTTGCTGAGCAATCAGTGATGTAACGGCAGAACCAAGTAGTCATCAAACATGCTAAAAGGGCTTCTAGGGATCAGCCTTGAAAAACTGCTGAGGCTTGCACTTTTTACATGAAAGTTAAACAGGGCCTCACATATCACCAGGTAGAACTCAAAAAAACTAGTCATTGTTAAGTAAGAAACACAGCATACATCTCAAAGAAAAATAATTCTTGAATAAACAATAAATTCGTCACGATACTTCTTAAATGTCACTTCAAAACATTTTTGAAAGTTTAGCGAAAGCATTGGACTGACTACATGAAAGCATATTGAGAGTCTTGAATCAACCCAAACACCACATACTCTGTTATTGCTTGGGAAGTGTGGTCATGGGATTTCGACTCAAGGCAAAGATAGACGGCGAGGACAGGAAGATGCTGAAGCACTGATGCCAGACAGATAGGACATGAGAAGGATGATCAAATTGGACAACAGCGGCTAGCATGAGGCTTTGAGATGTGGTCAGGATCTACAGAGGTGTGAGCTTGCTATTTTCTTACAAAAATGCAGAATGAAAAGATGTCAGCACCAATGGCATAGAATTCACAGAAAAATAACAGCTATCTTACCAGAAAACTACTGCAAAATTAATTAATTTGGGTTCTAAAATTTGTTTTGACAGGGTTTTAATGCCGCAAGTTATAACAGAGTGGACTAAATAAAAGATCACACAAGAGTTCATCCTCGATATCTCCAGGGTATACGCTCCAATAAGTCTCCACTATACACTGGACGCATCTACGGCTCTGCCAGATAAATTTATTACCTCCCTTGACTGTCTTTTCATCCAGTCAGGTGTCTACGCTGGGAAGTTGAGCGAACCAATCACAACTCACTTTCGTTTTTTGAATTATTTAACCGATTATACTTGGCAACATAAACCATGCAGAGGTTAGAAGGCGTTCTTGCATATGTTGTTTAAAAGTTTCGGACCTGTCAATTTGTTTGTATGATTTCCCTAAAATCTGGGACGCACTGTGGGCAAACCGCAGTTGCGACCGCTACCTTTGTTGACACTGGCAAGCTCTGCTATATCCGCGGGCTAGCTGATTGGCTACTGTGAGAAGGCGGAGCCAGCAAAGGGAGGTAATAAATTTATCTGGCAGAGCCGTAGATGCGTCCAGGGTATAGTGGAGACGGAACGTATACCCTGGAGATATCGAGGATGACAGGAGTTGGCCTAATTCACAATCAGACTGCTAGTGGGGATTAAGCTTAGAACTTTCACATCTCAACAACCACAACTAAATCTCAGGTCCAGAACATCTCTTTCAATATCTGGCCAGTGTAACAATGATCCATGTAAAGGGAGGTTACTCTGGAGCAATATCCTCCAAAGGGAGACCATTCACCCATCATGTACACACACATTCAAATAATACACCCACACTGACAATCATAACATTATCTTCACCACTGATGACAAACTGATCTGTTCGTGGTGTTTGACCCTCAAAAGTGAAGGGGAGATAACCCCGATGGACACCCAGCAGAGTCCCACAGAGTTATGTTTTCTTGGATTTCTTCACGCCTTTTTTCACAATGGGCTTGTTCTTGATTGATCCAGGTCTTTTCTTATTTGTCTGAAAGGAAAGTGGAAAAATATTCGTAAAGATATAAGAAATTTTTTCAGGATGCTATGGCTGCAATGTCAAGAGTAAGTAAGACAGTGCCAGTGACTGAATACGGCTTCATATTTGTTATTGAGACATTCACGCCATATTTGCAGGCGTAGCTAGTGGTTGAGGACATGATAAATAAGCGGGCCAAACTCTGAAGCTCTCTTAGCAATGATATAGTCTACATTAATGCTAATGTATGGCATATACAACTATCTTAGCACTAAGAGAGCTTTTAAAACCTACACCCTGCAATCTAGGATCATATACAACTTTTCTCTGTCTTCTTTCAATGTTGTATAGTCTGCTTGGGTTCAAATGAGAACGATTAATGATTTAATAACTCGAAATAGGGATAAGTGCTGTGTATGTTTTATTTGGAGCTCAGAAAGTGCTTTGAGCATATCCTTGTGACGTGGAAAGGCGCTTTATAAGTAGCCTCTTATTCTTATTGTCATAAAACAAAAAAGAGATACATGGTCCTGCAACCTCTTTGTTTAGTGAGTTTAGTTCCACGCTGTGCCCAGCAATATTCCGTATCGCGGCAGTCTGTAAATAATTTAGTCTGGACCAGATAATCCAGTCATCCACAACATGAGCATCAACCTGCCAAATTGGGAACCGATGACCACCTAATCCAGTTAGTCGCTTCTTACAACAAGCACAGTCGCCTTTTATGCCAAGCATGGGCTGCTGAGGGCCTATTCTACCCCAGTACCTTCACGGGTCTCTATCACAGAGACAGTTGTTTATGAAACCACAGTAATACTGTTCAAAGAAGTGGTAAAGCCAACTCACTCAGGCACCTCATGACAGGCACACCAAGACGGCCCTCAACTAACAGTTTCCAACTGATACTCTGAACCAGATTAAAGTGACTAACATTTATCCTTCCTACTGCACCAAGGGAATGAAGGAGGAGACAGTGTCATGGTACAGCTGACACAGATTTAGACATTCAAACAGACCATAAGAAAATCATGATGAACATTAGAGGGTTACTGTTTATAAATAATCAGTGCTGTTCCTAAAGGTGACAAACCTATTTTTCTTATTTATATTGGTGATATGGTTGTACTTGTCTCCTAATACACTAACTCCATATAGTCCTGATCTGGACTTTTACAGGTTCTTACTAAACAAACATGTGGATCAACCCATGGAGGCTTGAGTAACTCACCTTTCTGTTCTTCTTGCGTGCTGTCTTCTTCACCGGTATGTGTGGTTTCTTGACTATTTCCCTGTTGTCAAGGTCCTTCACCTTGTAGATGCGAACCAGCCAGTGTTCTGTCGTGTAGGCCTCCTCCAGGTGGGTCAGATCAAAGTCCTTGTTCCCAATCTCAACTCCACGTGTTCGGTCAAATCCAGCAGGGGTTCGGAAGTCAAGCTGTTACAGACAATATACAGATAAAACCATACTGGCCACTAATAATCACAATCACATATCTACTTGACATAGACACAGATAATCTATGGCCACACACAGACAGGTATGACAGAGACATCAATTCAGTGTATGATTCAAACAATATCAGAAATTCCAATGATAACTGAATCTTTGGAGTAACCAGTTTGTTGAACTGTGTAATTCAGTGTGAAAAGAAGAATGATGCAAGTTTTGATTGTATGCTGGTTTTTTTTAGACCTAGATGTAAGAAAAACCTGTGGCGATCTGGGAAAGAAATTTTTCTTCAGCATCCCCTGCTTGTCATAAGAGGCAGATCACAGGACCAGGTGGTTAGACTCACTGACTTGGTTGGCATTGTATCCAAAATACATAAATTGATCACAGGATCACAGGATAGTCTGGTGCAGACTTTATTATTACACACTTCCGCCATATAGCTGGAATATTGGTGACTGTGGCATAAAACAAGACGCAAGAAGCAACACACACACCAAAACTAGGTCTAAGGGAAACATATCCCAACTCCACACATACACAGCATCACACTAACCAACTGTGTTTCCAAGAGACAAACTGGTGTTTCAAGGTGTTATATCACCCAGTAATGGATTTTATAAGACTGTGTGAATTCAATGCTTGGTGACTATTGGTTATTAGTTAGCATTTGAATGTTTCATGTCACTGATGTGACAGCATTTTGGTCACTGTAGTGTTCCATGCACTTCAGTTTTTTGTTACTTGCACAACAAACACAAGTGTGGAGAGAACGTGCAGTTGTGATGCAATAAAGTCACACAATGACTAGTAGGTCTATAGTGACATACACTATGACGTACTATTGACATACCAAGATGTAGTGTATAAGTGAGTGAGTGAATGAGTTTTACACTCAGCAATATTCCAGCTATATGGTAGTGGTCTGCAAACAATCAACTCTGGACAAGACAATCCAGTGATCAACAGCATGAGCACCAACCTACTCAACTGGGAACCAATGACGTGCCAAACAAGACAGGAAACATGACCATCTGATCTCATTAGCTGTCTCTTACGACAAGCATGGGTTACTGAAGATCAATTCTAACATGGATCTTCTCAGGTTGCCTGAAGTAAAGACACTGACCAGGCACAAAATGAAGCTAAGCATCGCATATTCAGTAATGTCTCCCAATCCAAAGACCCCAACAAAATCTCACCTGCAGCTGTCCAAATCTGTAGTAAGACAGTTTATACATAAGACAGTTGAGCAGCGTTGATGAGCCAGCCGAATCCACACGGAACTCCCCCTGCGGCGTGAAGTAGTCGGACTCCTGAAACACATTCACCAGCAGGTCACATATCAGTCACTGCAGCTCTGTGGTGATGTCTTTAACTATATGGCAGCGGGATGCTTTTCACACAATAGAATGAAACTAGTTATTCAAGAACTAAGGGCAACATGGTACCAGGATTATTTCACAAACCATTAGACATCAACTAATCATCTAATTAACGAAAAAGGTTTCCGTAATATTTTTTTCAAAAATTGTTTCCAAATCCTAATAGAAGGCTGATCTTAAATTACCACTTCTTTTATACATTATAAAAGTCGGCTTCTGGAGATTGCTTACCCTGATATCTTTGGGATGCTCGCCTTCTGCAATCCTGACCATCCACAAGAACTTGTTGATATCGTCCCCAGAGTAGCCGATGACTCCACCAAAGATGACCAGCACATAATCGACATCCAGACTACGCATGATGTCATACGCAGCAGTTTCATTGGACGACATCGCCTTGCCAACCTGGAACCGACATAATTATTTTACATGGAGACTGGGGATAATGTGCCATTATCAGCATGACTACTGGTGGTCAAATAATTCACTGTCCATAAACTTGATATTGATAAGGCAGATATACTGATCTAATTCTAGAAAAAGCCTTCGGAGTGACTGAGTTTTATGATGCTTTTTAACAATATTCCAGCAATATCACACCGGTGGAAACTAGAAATGGACTTCACATATTGTGCCCATTTGGGGAATTGAACACAGGTCTTTGGCACGACATGTGAAAGCCTTACCGACTTGGGCTACCGCACCACCAGGAAGCCTATTGCAGGAATACACAAAGTCATTTATCTTGCACCATACCAAGGTTACATATGTTATTCCACGTTATCCACTATAGCAATGTGAAATACTTACCAAGGCTATATGACTGTTATTCCATGTGTTGTTATCCACTAACGTCGTTCTGTTCCCCATGCCTGCTATCTGATAGCCATAGTCCCACCAGGACATCACCCGGGCCTTATCGTGTGTGTTCTGACGCAGCCAGTAGTAGGCTTCACGGAAATCATCCAGAATTGTGCGGCTCCTGACAAATACACAAGTGACAATAGCAAATCTGGAGACAGTTGGGTCAATTAATCATTCGGTAAGGGACAGCATTTGAAATACTTTCAATATCAACCACTTTGCAAAGGTGTGAGTGAGTATGGTTTTAACACTGCATTTAGCAATATTCCAGCAACATCACCAAGGGGACACCAGAAATGGGCCTAACACACTTTACCCATGTGGGGAATTGAACCCAGGTCTTCAGCGTAATGTGCAGACACTGTAGCCACTAGGCTACCTCTCCACCCCTTTAAGAATAGAACAAATACTGCCAAATAATCAAAAAACCTGGCATGGAAGTCAAAATCAAACAAGCCTCAGATGTTTACTATTTAAGTGAAAGAGACACATGAACAGGTATGGTATCTATCAGCAATAACTGGTTTCTGTTGTACTCAAGGGAGACAACTCTGCACAATGTTTCCTGTTGTTCAGGGTTGCGCTAGGGCATACTACAGGTATAAAATACAGCTATATGCACAGGGAACTATGAGGCCTTCAACAAGTGGCCATCCTGCCTGTTAGAATGAGAGAACGTACCCTCCCTGTCCATATGATGCCAACACAATACTGGGGCTGGAGTAGGCACTGCTGGTCACCCAGGTACAGTGGACAGCAAACAGCATCAGCATCATCAACATTGCAATTACAATGACACTCTTGATGTTCATGCCGACGGACTCTTCATCCTTGGGCTTGTCCTCCTTCACCTTCTTTGTCTTACCCACCTGGAGAGAAATGTGACAATTAATACCCAAGTTATCATAAACAAGAAAATACAGCATGCCACGCACATCTTTGCAGCTGACTTAAAAAAAAATGCACTTTTTAATCAACAAAACTGGGATGTGATGACACATGTCAACCAAGAAAGCAAGCCAGGCCACTTGATCCCATTTGTGGCCTCTTACTACAAGGACGGTTGGCTGGAGACAATTCTAACAATAAACAAAGCTATAACAAAAATCAGGGTTCTGGAACTTCTTTTGAGGAAGACCCATGAAGGTACCGGTGTAGAATAGGCATTCGGCAACTATGCTCGTTGTAAGGGATCAGGTGGTCAGGCTCTCTGGCTTGGTTGACACGTCATCGGTTCCCAATTACTCCTGTTGTTGATCACTGGATTGTCTGGTCCAGACTCGATTTTACTTACAGACTGCTGCCACACAGCTGTAATATTGCTGAGAGTGATGTAAAGCTGAACTCACTCACTCACTCTTTTGAGGAATGTACACAAAGCATGATTTCTTCTGTTTGGTTCACACCACACCTAATACCAGTTATGTGATGTTAGTTTCCACAGAATTGCGACGGAACCAACCAGTCCAATGAAAGACACCACAACAGTGTTCACAAATAAAGCTTGACCCTCAGACAAATCCGGTAGAATCGCTGATGGTACAGTGGAAGTCAACAAGCTGCTGTCCCCAGTGTCTGACTGCATATTTCACAATGACATTTGCTGAGGTTGTCATATGTGACATGTCACACTTGTTTGCTGTTTATAAATTTTATTTTTATATTGGTTTTCAATGTTTTTAATTTTTATTCAATGGGTCCAGTGAATTTTCAGTGGGTCAAACAGACATCTGAAACTGACAGGACCCAATGTCCTGTTACTTTGAAACACCATTGACAAACACTGCGATGAGCATCCATCATAACAACTGGGACATGACAATATTCATGAACCTTATCAGTGAGTTGGACTGACTGATTCTACATGTTGCCTCTTACAACAAGCGGAACAGTCTAAAAAGTCTGGATACCGGGTACAAGCACAAGAACAAATATATCTCATTGCAAATTCAGTCAACAACTTCAGAGATGACTTTCACCTTGTCATACAGCCGGTCGTTTTTGTTCTCCTGGTTCTCCTCAGATGTGGATCTGTGGGACTTCGGAGTGTCATCTTTCAAGTAGATCTCGAATGTTTTAGAGAATGCAATTGCTGCAAGGACGCACACAATAGGGGTGAGTGTGAGCATCAGCCGCACCATCACGCCAGCGAAGTAGCTGGCAAATATTGCGTATAACACCACTGGAAGAGAAATCGGGACAATATGCAACATGTGAATTTAAAGACTATTTTAAAGCTTAGAACCTGGAACTGGACAGGAACCTATGCGGGATTTGGGAATGTTGTGCACATGGGTCTGTCAAACCCTCGTATTAACTTTAGAGACAATGGAGTACTGTAGACCAACTGTAGACCATAGAAACTGACTAAAGCAGGAGCTACATGACCTTAACTGAACTGGAATGCCAAAGGGAGAAAAGCATTATGTACTTGAGATCTTCGAAAATAATTGATAAAGGAATCCCAAGACAATCACTGGATACTGAGAAGGTATTCCATCAAGGAATTCTAAGACAATCACTGGATATTGGGTACCAATTGTACCCTGAAAACCCCCAAAGCAGGGACTATCCAGTGTAACTGTGCACATGCAGCTAGACTCACCAAACACTCTCTCGTCATTGATGTTCTTGATGCAGTACCACACCCCGGCTGGGAAGGCGCACACCAGGATGTGCAGATCAAAGAAGAAAGACACCCATGTCGTAGGCTGATGCTCCGACACGGATGCAATTATAGGAATGTGGATTTTAGCATATCCGGTGTCCCATAGTGAGTAGAACCGCCCACTCCAAGGAGCTATATAACCTGAAACAAATGTTATCCAATACACTATACATGTGCCCTCTGCATCATGGCAGTCATTTACTTTGTAAGTATATATTATATTATCCCAAACATCATATTTTCTTCATCACTATATGGAAGTACTGACATCATGAAATTTTCTGCTACACCACACATGCTTCAAGCAGTAAAGCTTTACAGCAGAGATATTTACTCTTTATAACTATATGCTATGTACAATATTTCAGCTACATGACAATTGGCTGTACATAACTGAGCCTTGGATAAAGAAAGTGGAACTGCTAAATGCAGGGTTGAATGACAAACACACTTGTAATATTCCCCTTTGGTTCAAAAGAGACTGAACAGTGGTGACTTCATCAACATTAGATACACACTTACCTGCCCATGTAAGCCCAACTACCCCAACAAACACCACGGCAGCGGCAGTGGTTGCAGCAAAGAAAAAGAAGTATTTGAATTCAGACTTGGTCATCATAGTCTGCAGGTACCGGATGCAAGAGTAGGCATTGAGCAGCACAAACACACCTGTAATCAGGAACACAAACATGTAGGAACACACAAAAGAAGTAGGTCTTGACTTATACCCTCAATGCCGAGAGCCAGGCTGGGTAACAAGTGCCAGTGTTTTCTGGTATGTCATCAATCTTCCACTTCCCTGACAGATATGCAATTCACTAGACTAATTGTCACACATACAAGAGTGTGGCTGCGAATGTTGTTTCAGACACTTTTCCTTTCAATGCATCATGTCAGTTTGAAATAGGAACTGCATTGTATAACCTAAATGTCACTTTGTCTACCAGTGTGGTGAAACACATATTCCATGGGCATTCTGCTGGAAAACACAGAAACATCAGTGCTAACCTTGAAATCTAACCCACGACTGTGGAGGTTCAAGCATACTGAAGGGCAATAACTCTTAACAGAGACTTGATGTCCCACAGTTGCTATGCAGGTACAGAACAAAGGGTCTTGACTATTAGAGGGATCTCTGTATTGAGATAATTAGTGATCTCTGTGCTGAGACCTCCTGATCCTGCACTATGTAATGTAACGCCAGTTTCAGCACATGCCACATAAAGCAAAGTCTGAAACAAAATGCAAAATGTCTGACACATCCAACACAAGTGCTTGTTTGTACCTGCTGCTGCCATGTGCTCGCTGGTTCTGATGGGCTGGAAGCCGACAAATGGGACCTGCATGGAGAGGATGAGACCCACAATAAAAAAACTGGAATATGCTGAAACAGAAAACACAGACAATACAAAACATGCATATTCAAGCTGAATTACACAAGCAGCAATTACAGTAAGCAGAACAAAAGTGCATGTATATTTGCAATCTTATTTTCTTAATACACATTTCATCTAATGTTCAAATAGAATTGTAAATTCATTTCTAGTTATAATTATCAGTCCAAACCTGTCAAAAGTCTACAAACATTGTTCATAAAAAAGCAAGTTCGAGGAACTAGGGACATAGTCGTCACTGTTTGGAGACAAGCAAGGGATACAGGAACTGCACAGGCTTCAGAAGGTGTTGTTGGTTGGTTGGTTGTTTTTTTTAATGTTTAATGCCGCAGATAGCAGTATTTCAGCTATATGGCAAAAGTCTGAACATAATTGACTCTTACTGAGTCTGGACCAAACAGCCTAATGATCAACATAATAAGTTCTGATCAATGCAACGGGGCTACAATGACATGTGTCGAGCAAGTCAGCAAACCTGACCACAAAATCCCGCATGAGTTACTGGAAACCAATTCTAACCCAAATCTTTACGAGAACCAGAAGATGTCCTTGTACTGACCTGTGTATATTCTTGTAGAGTACCGCCCCATCAACAGCAGCACGAAGACATGGAGAGGGATGAGGTTGATGATAAAAACATAGCCACCCCATGCTGAAACCTGCAACAACATCCAAGTACCACGTCACACAGTGCATCCACACAGGTGGAACATCCATAACGAATATACACCTGAATCACTGTGGCAACTTGCCAAACAATATGTCTTGTTGAAAACCCAATTCTGTCACCTTACTTATTGTGGAAATGTCATGGGACGTCAGAATTTGACCAACTTCAAAATGACACAAACAGGTATACTTCGTCCATGAAACAATGTTCCAGCTATGAGGCAGAAGTCTGCAAATAATTGAACGTGGAGCAGACAATCCAGTGACCAAAAGCATAAGCATTTATCTAGACAACTAAGATATGATGATGAGTTAAGCTAGTCAGCATGCCTTACCACCTCTCACAGCTAACATGGGTAACTGGGCCTAGTGTGTGTGTGAGTGAGTGTGCGAGTTTAGTTTTACGCCGCACTCTGCAATATTACTGCTATATGGCGGCGATCTGTAAATAATCGAGTCTGAACATGCGCATCGATCTGCGCAGTTGGGAACCGATGACATGTGTCAACCAAGTCAGTGAGCCTGACCACTTGATCCCATTAGTCGCCTCTTATGACAAGCATAGTCGCCTTTTGTGGCAAGCATGGGTTGCTGAAGGCCCGTTCTACTCCGGGACCTTCACGGGTACTGGACCCAGATTTTCGAAGCTCTCTTAGTTCTACGACTATGCCATACACTAACATTGACTTACAACTATCTTAGCGCTAACAGAGCTTCGAAAATCTAGGCCCTGAAGACCAACTCTATGTCAGATCACTGTGGGTGTGTACATCTTTGTATTGGTGCTGCCACCATCAACATGATCATATATATTATATGCCCATGTAAACTTAGGATAGTAATACAGGGGGGCAATAGGAATTCAGTATTGAGCCCCTCATGCTTCTAGGTTCTCCAAAGCTCAGCACTTTCTGGGATATTCCAGATTAAGGCAAGACAGAGGGTATATAATAAATACTGAACATCATATTAGTGCATCCGGAACTTGAAGATATCATGAGAGCAGAGAAACAAATCGTTCATCAAACACATTGTCTGCTTCCATGACATCTTCTCCTTCAATACAAAAGATCAAAATGCACAAGCATACATATATATGTATTGTAAATCACACAGAAATAATTCTTATAAAGTGCTGAAATCATCAATCGCTGCAACACTGTCAAAAATTCAAACTTCCTCTGTTAAGCAAAACTCTGATAAAGTATCATTAGATAACCATTTGTTGTTGACATGCTGAAACTTGTCACTTACCATATAAAAATAAGACACTGCTGTGCAAATGGCCCAGAATAATGTCCCTGTTTTAACAGCTTTAATCTGCAAACCAGATGGAACATTGGTCAGTCGAATAGATTTAAATACACCAGTATTTAGAATTACAGGGCTTCTGAGTCAGTTAGGCTCTGAATCAAGGGACCCAAAAATGCATGGGTGCGGACAAGGATCCTGTTACTTTCACGTATAATTTGAAAAGCTGATGCTGATGTGTTTAAGCTGCTTTTTGCTTGTCTGCTCTTACACTGGCCTCATAATAGTGTTGGGAACATGTGTTAAATCTCAAAGTCAAAAAATAAAAAATAAAAAAAAAGAAAAGAAAAAGAAATAGATGCGCATCACTTTTAAGGTTTTCCTTTTCAGTTTGTTGTTGCAGAGAAGTATAACAATATGCACTTGCTACTTTAGTGTGATGACTAATACAGTGGAAGCTGTCTAATCCAGCACTCACTGGGACTAAAGAGATCATCCGTTTTAGACAATGTGCTGGATTGTAGTGATGATAAATGTACAAGCCACGTAAGGGACTTAGATTTTATACCGGTGTTGACAACTTGCTGGGTTAGACAGATGCCGGTTTTGACAGCTTCCACTCTATATCAAGAAAATAACCTTCTGGGGTCTTCAAGAAATATTAGTCATGACTTTTCAGGCCTGATAACTTTGAAGATATGATCCATCATGAAGTTTCTCAAAAACTATAACAACAGTTCCAAAATCATTTGTGTTCAATTATGAGAAAATGTGACTGATCGTTTTTGTAGTGGCTGCAACCAAGCTTTGATAATGTCAATTACTCCACTAACTGGTTCCACTGAGACGCCATGTGGCTGTTTACCTTTCACTCACAGTTTAATCACTCAAAACTAACCAGTCCTGATATTGCCGGAGGTTTAACAGCAAGTAATTTTTGGGTATAACACACTACCGGCCTCCTAATGTCTGGGCAGTAGATCTATCCACAAGTCCACTGAGGCAGTCAAATGCAAAAAGACAACTGAATGATGGTATTTGAATGTAGTGAACTATTCCCATAACCACAAGTACACAAGGTCAACATAATAATTCATTTACAGTCTTCCTGGTACTCAAAATTAAGATAAACTTTCAAACTTGACAAACTCATACAAAATATAATAGACTCAAGATGAAACTCCACAAAGGGATATAACTCTGACATGTTTCCAATCAACAGAAGTAAGCTGGCTGACTGCTTTCTCAAGCAGAAACATTGAAACGTCACTATTTAACTGATAATGGGATTTGGTGTTGACATGAGACTTTCAAGCAACGTAAGAACAATTTTGGGAGTTCTGATTCCCCAGGAGTTGAGACATGAACTCGTATCCTTAATAATATCCTTAATAATAGTTAAGAATAGTTGTCTTGGGCATGATGTTCAGCATAACACAAGCAAACCATTAGTATCACTAGCAGTAGAAAACATGGACTCACCCATAAGAAATACGTAAACATGAGGGCAAAAATGGCAATGCCCTCGTTATCGTAACTTCCCGCCACTGACCTGCTTATGTAACCAGGAACTGAAATACAACAATGCACAATTAAGTCAACAGCTCAAAGAGAGCCAAACAACTCACTACAAGACAGAAAATATCACACTTCTGCCATTTATTTCATCACATTTTGAGGCAGTGAGTCAGGTCTTACACTTCTCTCAGCAATATTCCACCAATATCACCACAGGGTACATCAGAAATGGTCTTCACTCCTTGTACGCATGTGGGGAATCTGACCCGACCTGCATGAGAGGGACCGACTTCAATTTTTCACTGCACTCGGCAATATACCAGGATGCTGCGGTCTGTACCAGTCAATCAAGTGATCAACAGCATGAGCAAAGATCTGCGCAATTGGGAACCGATGACATGTGTCAACCAAGTGAGCGAGCCTGACCACCCAATCTCATAAGTCGGCTCTTACGACAGGCATGAGTTACTGAAGGGCAATAAATATTCTTACCCAAACCTTCCTGGGTTCCCATTAGTGACAAGTGAATGTGCTGACCACGTCATTTAGCTATAGAATGTTTCCTTGTACTTACCAATAGCAATGAAGCAAGCTGCAAACAGCCCTGCCCCAGCATTCCATACTTCTTTGGTGAAGAAATACACAGCAAGTGCAGTAAGGCCACTGAAACAAGCATGCATCTTTCCAATATCTATCAACTCATCGCATCGTTGAAGTTTAACAAAACTATGACAAAAACAAAAATAAATCAATAAAAACAAAACAAGCTGTTTTAATCTAGCAATGTAATGTTATTAAATGCATAAAATTAGAGAAAAGAAATATTTGCTGATGTCTACAGTAGATTATAGGGAAGAAACGGTATATTATTAGCATTATTATTGTTATAGTTATAATATTATTGGTAGAATGGTGGTATTTTGCCTTCGTAAAGCAATCTTAAAATTTGGTATTTTGGTTTTCATACCATTCTTCCATCTAGGCAACATTTGACAGTTCTTTTCATTCAAAATAGCAAAGATCATGGTTATTTTTTTCGCTGCGTTATGACACTGTGTAAGTTTTGACTCGTGTCAATTGTCTGCATTGCGATTGTATCTCCTATAGTGAATCAACATGGACAGAACAGAAAGGTTTGTAACAGAATATGTACAGTACTGTGGTAAGAGAGTACCGTTTCACCCCTAGTAAATTGTGCATTTCAGTTGTCAGACTCTGAGGTTTGCCTGTGATGTACTAATACTACTATGCTGTGCTGTACAGTGCTTTGCTGTGTTGTACTCCACTGTACAGTGCTTTTCTGTGTTGTACTGCGCTGTGCTGACATACCTAAATATGGGAGCGAGGAACACACATATATCCCGGATGTGGACAGGGATGTTGAGAGCGTTGAGGACCCAGTATATCGAGCCTGACGTCACCATCAGCCCGGGATACACCTGCAACACAGCAACGTACGCACACCTTACCATCATACAAAACCATATATTGTAACAAACTATGAGTCATGTGTACATCATACATCACAACATAAGAAATATCAGTCGACATACACAACATAACACATCAGCTGACTTCCATGATAACACAATACACCTGTGATACTTTGAGTGTAACATCAAACATCTGTGGTACACAGCAACCAAACAGAACATTCATTTACACTGGTTACTTCCATAGCAACACCTGTTGATGGTATACATGCATACAAACAGGTGAACAACAACAACACATAACAACTAATGACAGTACCAAAAACACTAGTTAGACTACGGCATGACATGTACATATATATACATATTCCATGCAGCATATCTCACTTTGACAGATAACACACATTTACCAAGCATAAAAGCTTTTTTTTAAATACTTGTAAATATTTGAATAGAATAACTACAAATAAACTGAATTCATGAGTGAGTGAGTGAGTTTAGTTGTACGCCGCTTTTAGCAATATTCCAGCGATATCAAGGCAGGAGACACCAGAAAATGGGCTTCACACATTTTGCCCATGTGGGGATTTGAACCTGGGTGAACGCTTTAACCATTAGGCTACCCCCGTGTCCCAGACTGGCCAAGAGGATACTGCATGATATCGTCATATTGTAGCATGTGCTTACCGTTCCTCCAACAATACGGCCCAGCGGGTACCATGCTCTGTCATCGAACCAGTTGAGGAAGTTATAGAATCCATTGGTTACCATGTAGTGAGTTGAACGATAGTTGAACCTGAAATGCAGTTAAGCAATAGCATGATCCACTGTTATCTTGAAGTCAAGTTTGAAATGTTCATTGGCATTTTTCACATGTACAGGTTGCTGTGGCCTGTTGGCCCCTACCTTCAGAAAATATGGGCTACTAGCAGTGTAGGAAAGCTGGCCCATCCCAAAGTCCAAAACAGGAGAATTTTGTGGATGACAGGTTAAGAAAAATCTTGTCTGTCCTCATGTCGTGTCAGTATTCAGAACTTGACGGAGATGTTGATGACTTGTCTGAAGATTAGTTCTATAATGTTGTAACCAGATGATTCCACTAAGAGAGATTTAACAGTCCAAGCTCTGAGTGTGCATATTAAATGATAACTCAAAATAAAACAAATCAAATTTAAGTCTAGAAATGGTGTTTTATTTAAATTTCAGGACAAGCGATATTTTGGAAGGAGTAACAAAACATCTGACCGGCCACTCTTGTGGACAGGCTAGATTTTCTACATCTTTCCTACACTGCCAGTAACCGAAAGTGACAAAACTCTGTACATCAGGTCAAATGCACAGCCAAACATGCTTTTAACAGTGATTCAAATTATAGTTTTGTAAGGAAACAGACATACTAGCTATGTGCAGAGCGTAGGTAGGTAGTTTCAATATTAATATTTTTATCTCTGAATGTTTGACATTGCTCTAATGAAAACAACTGTATTTTGAAACTAATTATGCGCACAATATACAAAACATTGGAAAATTATAATTGTACCATTGTTGGCGTATACATTTATAACTAAAACATCAAAGGTAAGAACAATTAGAAGGGATCCTGCAATTACACAGTCTGGCAGCAGCACTGCAGATACACATACAACAGGTCTAAGTTTGTTGTAAAATGCCACACTAAGCACTGTTAGTGATGGCACTATGTAAACACTATGGTAAATATCAAATACCAAATCTTGACCAGACAATACAGTGATTGACATCATAAGCATGGTTCTGAACTAGGACACAATGACATACTTCAAACGAGTCGACGAGTCCGAGTCCTGATTCCAGAGTAGGGAATCAGAAACCAAGCCTGCTCTCTGTTATCAGAACAAGTGGTGAACCATTATCGATTATAATTGTAATATATACATTTTTAATGTAATCACCAATTTTAAGAGTTTACCTCCAGGTTTTGTCCAGTTAATGTTTTTTTATAACAAACTCTGTCATGCAATGACACTGGTATTGTAAATAAACAATACAAGTTGCCAGAATATTACAAATGCTTACTGTCATCTTTTCACTATTTGATTGTTTTATTCCACATTATTACATGTAAGAATCCTGAGTCTGATTAAAATCTACTATTTTACTCTTCATACTGCTTCTAAAAGCTTTTATAAGCCTGTATACACAAGCCATGATTTAATTCACACTGATACATTCACACTGCAGACAGACAATGACAGTAACAATCATACACCATTTCACACCAATACATCGAAACATGGTACACTAATGGTGAGATTCATTCATGTACAACATTGTACAGATAATACAATTTGTTTTTGATTCATAATTACTTTCTATCAGGCCAGTGTTGTGAAATATTGACAGACGTCTAAACTTCCAGTCATGGTGTTGCTTGAGGTAGCTTTACACATATAATACAATGTTTAATGGTAGATGTTTTCACAAACCTTCAAAAGCATAGTCTTTGCTACGTAAGTGATATTACTGATAAACAGTCCTAGTCAGGTTAAGGTTGGATGTATTTGCTTGAAGGAAGAGGAAGATAATTTGCTTATCTTGACAACAAGTATTTATCAGCATATCTCATTTTGTGATGAATAAACAACTTTACTTTACGCTGTTGAGTGAATGTTTGTTCATGAATATTCATCAAATTAAATGGATAGTTCACTTCATTCGAGTATGCTAAACTAAAACAGCAAAAGTCTGATTATTTGCTTGAAGGAAGAGGAAGATAATTTGCTTATCTTGACAACAAGTATTTATCAGCATATCTCATTTTGTGATGAATAAACAACTTTACTTTACGCTGTTGAGTGAATGTTTGTTCATGAATATTCATCAAATTAAATGGATAGTTCACTTCATTCAAGTATGCTAAACTAAAACAGCAAAAGTCTGATTAATGGAGAATATGTTTTTAACAATCAATAATTAATTTTCATCCTCCTTTCAATCTATTTTCGATCATTGGATTACCACTAACCAATCGTGTGACAATTGAATATTAAGGGGTTTATGTGGGTGGTTTAGGATGCCCAAAGTATGTGTCCATCTGTACATGACTGACAGCAAACACCAGCGTGAAGTTGCAATAGTTCCTGCCCTGATTTATCCCACTTGCTGTTTTCATAACTGTAACTTATGTTCAGCTTTTCAAAGCAGGTTATCATTTCAAGGACAACGGGAACATTACAGACAAAAAGGATTGAATGCATGACTTAAAAATTATGATGAGTATTTATCATAAACTGCCAGTTGAAGTGGTGAACTTAAGGGGGAAAAAAACTTGATGCTCTGATTAAGATGCTCAATATCATGAATACTCCATAACAAATCACCATGTAAACAGCTTACCTTTAGAAAATGAGCATTTAAAACTAAGCTGTATATACAGCGGAATCTGTCAAATCTGGACTACTTCCTGAGCTCCTACAAAATTGTTATATTCTCACTCTCCCAAATACGGATCACAGACTAAGACAAATGATCCAACAATCAATTTGCCAAGAGAACAATGCTTTGTAAACCAGAGATATCTGATGAAAATAACAGTCTGTTGAATAAACATCACTGATCCTAATCGCGGCCAACACAGACCAGATCTTGTTTGTTGATGCAAAGCGCAACAATGATGTTTTCTTACTTATGGAAAAGGTTTGACGAACGTGTAACCCCTTTTATAGTTAAGTTCTCTAAATCCCACTAATCTATGGCAAGACGGTAGTTTCTCATCACCGCAGCATCTAGAGTAATGGACAAAAGTTGTCTAATCCGGTTGGTCCAATGCCAGTCCGTAATAGACGGCTTCCACTGTTTTATATGAACTACCTTGAAAAGTGTTGAACTCAACATTCAAACTTTGAAAAATTACCATCTTTGGTACAAAATGACTATAAAAAAGCATGATGACTGAGGTCTCTCTTGACATGTATTTACACATTATGCATATATTTTTAATGTTCTACAGTACAGGAATTAAATTCTTACAAATAAAGATGTGCACAGTTTTCACATGACACTTATTTAATCAACTGCGCAGATACACGTTAGAATTTGTCTTCCACAACCCATAAAGACTGGGCAAATATTGCCTCATGCTTGTCGTTTACGGCGACTAACTTCATGAGATAGTCAAGATTGCTGACTTGAATGACATGTCATTGCATCTCAAAGCTCATGCCTTTGATAACTGGATTTTCTGGTCTAGACATGACTACGCACAGAACTCTGTCAAAAATGCTAGAATATTGCTGACAGCTGCATTAACCACAACCCCTCCTCCCCATTCCCCTTTAAGAAAGACCAAAAACCCACAAAAAACAAAACAAGCCCTGCACTCATTATAAGCATTAACTGCCAATTAGGAATCTGCCAGTTTGGATTATTGAGCAGGGATTTCACAAAATTTGTTTCTGGAAACAAATACAAACTTGTGCGGTTAGGAAATCAAATGCCACAAAATCATTTCCAATTCATGTGCTCCGGGACAAATTCCTAATTTCGATATTCCACATTCTTGTATCAAGCTTATTCACTTTCGTAGGGCTGATCATTGTCCTCTCTGAACTCTCACAATGATCTGGTAATCTGAGGGAACAAGAAATATTATTTCACGTGACATGTAGGAATTAGTGTGTCCATTTGATAAGTGACAGTCCAATGCCACAAGCCATTCAGACATGAGGAGATTTGGTTATCTATTCTGATGATTCCTGCCCCAGACAAGATAAATGTCACATTGCATCCACAAAACCAATGGTGAATATTGCACGGCATCATCTATATGGATCACAGAGTTTTATGCTGCATCCGTGGAAGTTGACACATGAAATGTCTTGTGTGTCCTTAACGTTTCTTTCCAACCATGTATCTGTCCCCACATATCATGGGTTAGCTCTTTATATGAGCTCTCAGTCAATGCGGCAAGACATTTTTTTATGTATCTGAGCTGATGATGTCCTCGACTCACTTGTTCAGCTTCTTGACAGAGGAGAGATGAAGGAATTTTGAGTAAAAAATTACTATACATGGCAGATAGGTAATATTTATAACTTTAATTTTCTTGACATTTTTTCAGAAAAGAATTGACTGGAGACAAATATTATTTTGAACTTCCAGAAGAATCATTTAGTAAGGAATTCAAACAAATATTGCAACAAAAAAAATGAATGAAAATGTTCAAGAAGAACGTCCTTAATGGGCATGTGTATGCAGGAAAATTTGTACTGTGATATATATTTGTATTATCATGCACAATACAATATACTTCATTCTGAGTTGAAGTGTTTGATAGTGGCTACAACTGTTCCAGCTGGGGTGGGAGTTGGAAGCCAAATCCACTATTGATTATTGGAGGACTTGTGGTGAACGAATATCACTTAGAATTGAAATATATACATTTTTTAATGTAATCACCAATTTATGGCTTTTCTGTATTTTTTTTTAGCGTGACCTACGAAGGTCCGGAGTAGAATAGGCTTCAGCAACCCATGCTTGCCATAAACATGATAAAAGGCGACTATGTTCGTCGTAAGAGGCGACTAACGGGATTGGGTGGTCAGGCTCGCTTACTTGGTTGACACGTCATTGGTTCCCAATTGCACAGATCGATGCTCATGCTCTTGATCACTGGATTGTCTGGTCCATACTCGATTATATACAGACCGCTGCCATATCGCTGTAATATTGCGGAGTGTGGCATAAAACTGAACTCACTCACTCTGATTAGTGCTAAATTAATTATTCTGTTTACTTTTACAACAAATATTTATCAGTATATCTCAAAACATTTGCATCACAAGTGACTTACAAGGGGTGATCTTTTTGAATTTATCCTCCCGTTACTAATCCACTAGGTGCGCTGATCCGGACGGTCCAACCTTAAACTGACAGCGCATGTCGTATGTGCGATGTGCGCCATACGTGTTACTATTACACTTAGAGACAGTTAACCAGAATAGCCTTCACCGTCACCGGGAACGTTCACACTGGTGCATGGACAGCATATCTTTTCCCTTTTATGATGATATATCAAGCGTTATTTCCTGAAATATTTATTCTCTGATTCTATGATACACCTAGGATAGGCAATGACTACTTACATTGCAAGTATGAATCGAGGAATGGCAGTTCGAAGCGGGACGGTGGAATCAGCTGATCGTTTTCAGGTCATGTTTTGTCGTTTTGTGGACGTTTTGCAGTCTGTAATTTACATTGGGCACTAGATGTCTCAGTATCACACATTTAAAACTGCAGGGTATTTTCACTGTATATGTACTCAAATCGTCTTAGTATTACGGCCAATATGGCTGCATTTATGGAATTTACTAAGGTGGGGAGTTGATGTGATGCATGAAATATGAAACACTGAGAGTCTTGTTATGTAAATTTTATTGTGTCGTTCATGAAGGGATTGAGATTTCTGACAACACAGATATTTAGTAGCTACAGAGGAAAGTGAGAAACAATGGTGAAGTAATTGTAAAATAACAGTAACGGATGAATTATGGCAGTTATCGCCTACATGTAGCCAACTTGCAAATGCGATAAACTGGGCATAACTAAAATCCCTACTGTACTACTGTACTTTAAAAGAAATGAATCAGTAATTTCACATACTAGCATTTAACAGGATGCACAACATTGACTGGTGGACATATTTTACAGGGGGTAAATATTTTATTTCAAGCTATGATGACTGTTTTTTCTGATGCAACCAACTAATTGCTTGGATAATAGATGCATGACACTTGTATAAGTATACATAAAAATATACAGTAGTGTCAGAATTCTAAACCAAAATGGATTCAGATTAGTGAGGAACTGCTGCTGAAAAAGTAATATTTAGGTGTCTAACTAACTGTTACATTCTATACAGAATTTCTTTAATTGTGAGGGATGTGTAATAATCACAAATACTCAATAAAAAGCTTCCAGGGATTACTCTTTCGCCTGAGGTCTATCTCCGATTTTCTTTTACGTTGAGATCGGTGGCAGTATAGGAACTCTTTGTAAGATTTTAATGTGGCAATAGTTAAAGAATTACCATTGGGAATAACATAAGGGCTGATAACATATAAAAACAGAATTTTCATTATTTCACAGATGCTATGACACCCGAGGCTTGCTCTGTCTCATGTTCTGTCGTAGGAAATGCTGTGACAATACAGCAACTTTTTATGGCGTTTTCCCCGTTATCTTCTATCGTGTCAGCTCGTACTGCATTTGGAAATTAAACAAACAATGCCTTTCTAAACTAAAAATCAAAGCAAAATGTGTCTGTTAATGACTTTTCATAGTAAACAATAATTTTTTCAATGAAGGTGACCACGGCAACGCGTTTGCTGTGTTCAATCTTTACATCTGGCAATTTGTCGCAGCGCATTTTGAGTCGGGAACCAGACTGAGAGCGAGAAGTTGGACCGTCACTTATATCATTTCAAAAGGAGAGTTATCGCCAGTCCCAACAAAAAAGATCGCCCATTTATTCATAGACAGGTTACAATAATATTTACCAGGTTGACTGTTGCGACGACTTAAATTGAACGCGAAACTAAGAATTTGATGTACACAACTTCATGTTGTTGAGTGCATGTTTGCTTGAGAATATTCATCAAATTAATGGTTCTTGTTAAAGAATTGAATAAGATTTCCGATGACTTTTTGTGGAGCGGAAAAAGGGATAAGATAAAACGAATTAACATGATTAGGTCCTACGAGGATGGAGGCTTAAGAATGACTGATGTAAACTCGTTTGTGCACGCCTTGAAACTCGCTCACCTAAGAAAATGTGCCCGAAACCCCAATTTTATTAGTCCCAGCCATTTTCCTTTAGACGAAATTTGTACTTTAGGCGCCAATATTAATGCATATGGTAAGTGTAAAAATCCCTTCTGGAGAAGTGTCTTGGACTCATGGTCAAGTTACGTAAAACGCAAAAAGCATTGTCCAGAAAATATTGACTACATTCTTTCTCAGCCTCTTTGGTTGAACCACCATTTTAAAGACAAAACCTTTTTCATTAAAAACTGGTACACTAAAGGCCTTCATTCTATTAAAGATATTTGTAATTCTAAAGGCTTAATGACATTTGAAGAGTTTAAAATGGCGTTTGATGTCCGAGGCACTTTTCTAGACTATCACAAGTTGCTTACTTGTATTCCTTCTGAATGGAAACAGACTATAAATGAACAATTTATTATTTCAAAACAAAACTTAAATATTAGTTGTAATGTATTAGACTTGCTCAAACCAGGCAAGGGCGCTAGATATTTTTATGACCGCATTATCGCCTCTAGCGATTACCCATCAGTTTGTGACAAGTGGGTTAAAAACTTTAACCTTTCTTCTCTTGACTGGAAAGAAATATTTCTTCAGTACAGACTGTGCACAAAAGATATCAAGCTACTAGAATTTCAGTTTAAATTCTTACACCGGATAGTGTTCACGAGGAAGGAATTAAAGGCTATGAAATTAATTCATGATGATACCTGCTCTTTCTGTAAAAGTGATAAAGAAACTTTAGTGCATGTTTTTCTGGAATGTGAATATGTTAAAGACTTCTGGTCGAGTTTGCAACTATTTTGGAATACTCATACAAACTCCCGTGTAACTCTAGATACGAAAGCTATACTCTTTGGATTTCCTTCGCGCTTTAGACTGCTGAATCACTATCTTTTACTGGGCAAACGACATATTTTCTTAAGCAGCTTACATGGCGATAATCTATCAATAGACACCTTTACTAACAATCTGAAACAAATATGTGCCATAGAACGATTTAATGCCAATAAAAAGAACGAAACCTTAGCATTCGAAAACAAATGGTCAATGTTATTAAAAAAGTTGTAAAACTCCAACCAGACTATTCATACAAATCTGCCATAGAACCATGCCCATGCCAACACTGTACATGTAACATTGATTTACTACTATTTTCACTTTGTATTTGCATTGTAACTGCCTGTGCATTTTATGAATAAAAAAAACAAAAAAACAACTTCAATGGAAATGATTTCATAAAACATCACTCATCCTATAACAGTACAACACTAGTACAATGCTATCAGTACAACACTAGTCCAATACTATCAGTACAACACTAGTCCTACAATATCAGTACAACATGGCAGCATTCAATGTCTTACTGAATACGGAAGAGGTTATGAATTTAATCCATACATGTTTTAAACTGTTTGCGTATCTAACATTTTAAATACGTAATTGATACACAGCAATTATTTTTCAATGTGGCCTTGGAAATTTTCCCTGTGTATTTTACCCAGATACGCAGCTTATCTTAAAAACAAGAGTTGAAAGGACAAATTATCTGACAGTTACTTAATATCTTTAGAAATGAAGCCCATCCCTCCATTTTGAGACTAAGTCCGAATTGTTTCCATGCAAACCAGCAAAAAAAAATATGCCAAAACTTTATAAATAGCAAAAGGCATGACTTTGTAGTCTGCCTCAAATATCTGCCAAGTTTTGCAGAAAAATATTGAACAGTTTTTGAGTTTCTCCTCCAGAAACGAAGCACATCCCTCCTTTTTGAGACTAAGTCCGAAATGTTTCCATGTAACCTGAGAAAATAACAAATCACAAAAACCTGTAAATACCAAAGGCACCACTTTAGGGTGTGCCGCACATATCTACCAAGTTTTACTGACAGATATTAAGAAGTTTTTCAGTTCTGCTCCGGGAATGATACACACCTCTCACTTTTATGTCCAAAACGTTTCCATGGAAACTGAAAAAATAAGAAATCCCCCAAACCTGTTACTGTATATAGCAAAAGGCACCACTTTTGGTTCTCATTGATATATTTTGCAGAAAAATATTGAATGGTTTTTGAGTTGTGGTCCGGAAACGAAGCCCATCCCTCCATTTTGAAACTAAGTCCGAAACGTTTCCATGGAACCTGAGAAAATTATAAATCACAAAAACTTGCAAATACCAAAAGGCACCAAAAGGGTCTGTCACATATATCTGCTGACAGATATTAGGAACTTTTTGAGATGTGCTCCGGAAATGAAACACACCTCTCACTTTTGAGATAAAGTTCAAAATGTTTCCATGGAAACCAAGAAAATAAGAAATCACAAAACCCTGTAAATACCAAAAGGCACCACTTTAGGTTTTGATTGATATATCTATCAAGTTTTGCAGAAAAATATAGAACGTTTTTTAGTTCTGCTCCGGAAATGAAGTCCACCCCACCATTAGACTAACACCAAAATGTTCCATGGAAAAGCAAAAAATAAATAAAAATGCCAAAAATCTGTAAATAGCAAAAGGCACATCTATAGGTTGTGATTATTATATCTATCAAGTTTGGTCTAAAAATATTGAACGGTTTCTGAGCTATGCTCTGGAAACAAAATGATTACGAACGGACAGACAGACGAGGCGTCGACTATATCCCCCAGCATTACATGCCAGGGGTGGGGATAAAAATAACACATGAACTACATTTAACATGGTGAAGTTAAATGAAGTTAGGTGAGGCCATATTAATCATGTGACACTTAACCATGCTCAACAAACCTAATGAAATACCAATAATACAAGCCGAAGCTGTGAGGTGAGCTATGAACATAGAATTCACCGATGTTCTGGTGCAGGTCTGCAACCTGCCTGCATGTCCAAATATTTCACAATGACTTTGAGTGAGGCTGTTACATGACATGCCACACTTGTTTGCTGATTATAAATTTTTATTCTACGGGTCTTGTGAATTTTCAGTGGGCCAGACAGACACCTGAAACTTAGAGGATCCAATGTCCTGTTACGCTGAAACTACAACAATTGAATTTCATCTTGAATGTATTTTGGGCCTACACCCCTTTTAAAGAAATAAACTGTCTGTCTGTCTGTCTGTCTGTCTGTCTTTCGTGAACATTGTATGGGGCACTCAAAAGTCCTACTGAAATAGCAACCACACTAGCCATAGATGTAAAAGAAAGATGACACGTCAAGGGAATATCAATCATGGGACACTTAACAATCATCCTAAATCACCTGCCATACCAGTCATCGCTCAGAGCATACCACTGATTCACCTTCTTTGATACAAGAGTAACACATGACTGAACTCAGCAATGCTGATGCTGCCATTACCATCATTATATCCCTCCCACAGGGATCCCCTGGAGAACAACGTAGCACACAGGACCAATTCATCAATCTAACATCTACATGTTGTCATAGACTGGCTCAGGTTCCAGCCAATCACACGATGGAGCAATGTATTATAAATCAGAAAAACACATTCCAGTCACTGCAACTCTGGATAGAGAAAAGTGCTCTTTTCTGTCAAGAAGCTAATAAAATCAAGGATATGAAATATTCATGAGTATTTTTCCAATACCGGCTATAAAATGGTAATTGATTCCTCCATTCTTTCAGCTTGACATATGAAGTTACTGTTTGGCAGTATGAAGAATGTCAGGATAAGCAGTCTATTGCCATTGTGTTAGGCCAGCCTTATACAAAATGATCGGTATATTTTTATCATTTACTACATAACTGAAAGGCGACTAACGGGATCAGGTGGTCAGGCTCGCTAACTTGGTTGACACATGTCATCGGTTCCCATTTGTGTAGATTGATGCTCATGTTGTTGGTCAATGGATTGTCTGGTCCAGGCTCGATTATTTACAGACTGCAGCCATATAGGTAGAATATTGCTGAGTGTGGCGTAAAACTGAACTCACTCACTACATAACTGATTTTTTTCATTCTTTGGCAACAGTGAGTGAGTTTAAGTTTTACACTGCTTTTAGCAATATTCCAGCAATATCATAACAAGAGATACCAGAAAAGGGCTTGACAAATTGTACCCATGGTGGGAATCAAACCCAGGCCTTCAGTGTGACAAGAAAACACTCTATCCACTTGGCTAACCTCCATCCCTTGTATCTAACAAGAAATCCTAGCTTTGAGTTTGAGTTAAATGGACGAACATTCATTCATCATCGAACATTATACATTACAAAATAAGAGCATACAGTGGAGCTATGGCCATGAATATTACCACACTGATAGTTTCCAAACTGAACATCAGACATTTCGCTATAGGACAACCTTCCTGAAGTGTAGAATCCTAACAACTACAAATGATGCTGTGTATTCTGTGATTTTGTGACTGCAATCGCAGCAGCAGCAGCAGACAACTGACATCACAGAAATCTGAAGTTTAAGAATCATGCAATGCCCTATCCTGCCTCAAATATTTTCACTTTCGTGTTTGCATAAGCTGATGTCAACACTGACCCAGATTCACAGTAATCTGTGTAAAATATATAAAATAACCCACCATTATTCAATTTGATGCTTCACACAAATGAGCGTAAAGAAATAGAAAGCAATAGCATAAAAATGCAATGAGTAAGAGTGAGTAATTATGCAATGTAGCTGCACTATTTCACAGATCTTAACTGCCTATAGAATGTTGGCATTTCACGATCTGCACTGGAGAGAGCAATGCATGTAAGAAAGGGCGAAGTCTCACTTCGGACCTCATATCTGTTTACTGATATTCAGTGTTTAATCAATGTGTTTTAAACATGGCGTTGTACATGAAAAACATAACAGTAACTAACTCACTGTCCCACTCATGGGGATAAAAAATTAAGAATCTAAACCCAGGAGAGTCATTCATAAACATCTGCCCTTGCAGCTGGGTCATGGTTACTGTATGCATGTTTGTGCTTAATACCATTACCTAAAGACAATTAAAAATATATATATATTCTGAGGAAAAAAACAATCCCTAAACAGAATGGCCTCTATTTTTAAAGCTCTCTTAGCACTAAGATACTCGTAAGTGTCATACATCAACATTGACTTACGACTGTCTTAGCACAAACAGAGCTTTGGAATAAAGGCCCGTATTATTAAGAGCCTAAACAATTTCATGATTTGTCTCCAAACAACCTTTACCACTTGTTCACCAAAGGACAGAACCGCTAAAAAAACATTATTCTCCTTTTCAGGTAGAAGACAGCAAACATTACTTGGATAGAATTGCCATTCTTTCTTCTTATAAACATCAAATTTCTTTTCTACAGCATGATCTGAATGACTGATATATCATAAACTGGAGGAAGTTTACACCTGCAACAACGTTCACAGTTTCCCTTAGGGCACACCAAATTTACATCTTGTTCTACTGATCCACTGGTTGCATTTTTTCAAGAATAAGAAATAAAATGAATTTTCCCTGTTCAAAAACAAAAATGCAAATGTTAATGCGATGTATGTACAATATTCCTGAAATCAGTATAAAATCTAAACTCATTCAACTTATTATGAAGAAACAAAAAGAGTTAACATGGAGACTTATGTGGGTTTTTGCTTTGTTTTTTGTTTTCCCTTACACCATTTAGCTTTCTAAGGACAAAAATCCATAAAACAAGAAATGAAATAGGACTGGTCTTACTATGACTCCACTTCTAAAAGATATTATTTATTGTGTTGACACCACAATACCTTCAAAGGAATAAACTGGATTTGTTAGTACAGCTAACATGACCCAGCATGCACTGATGTTATGCACCATGTAGGAATAATGCCAGAGTTAAATTGGTAGGCATCAGTCAGGTAATATTAAAGGTTCTAAGCATCCTCTGGAACCAGCTAACTCATACCAAGCTGCCCGGGTGTGTGGAGATGAGCTGGATGTTGGAAGGGGCACAAGTCTTTTGGAAAGTGAGAAGTTTACTAGCTGGTTGGAACAGAGAGTGGCTGAGGGGTCAGGGGTGTTGGTGACTTATGGTTGACTGAATGGTTGAGTTGACATGTCGATGTGTGTTTGGTTGAGTCAGTTGTTTTGTTTGCTAGTTGTTCGTTATCGAAACAGCAATTAACCAACTATATTGCGACTGTCTGTAAATAATTGAGTCTGGTCCAGTGAGAGCGAGTGAATTTAGTTTTATGTTGCACTCTGCAATATTCCAGCTACATAGCGGCACTGATCAACAGCATGAGCACCAATGTAAACTGGTAATAGTGATATGTGTCAACCAAGTCAACGATCCTGACCACGCCGTATTCTTACTTGCCTCTTACATAAGTTACAACAAGCATGAGTTACTGAAGATTAATTCTATCCTGGATCTTCAAGGGTGAGTCTGGTTCAGACAATTTAGTGATAAACAGTATAAGCTTCAACTGATTGGCTGGTTGAGAGATTGAGTTATTTGTTGGTTGAGAGATTAGCTAACTTTTTAGTTGAGTGAGAGAGTGACTAGGTGGTTTGTCAATGCAGTGAGTGTATTCCAGATAGGTTGAGTGAGTGAGTGACTAGCTGCTTTGTCAATGCAGTGAGTGTATTCCAGGTAGGTTGAGTGAGTGTATTTAGGGTAGGTTGAGTGAGTGACTAAGAGGGTGAAAGGTGAGAGACTGTGGCTCATCAGGACATGTCAACAGATAAAATGGCAACAACACAAAGGACCTTACGCTGTACTTAACAAATTTTCAAATCTTTTGCTACATGAACTATGTTTTCAAAATATGTAAAGTAGTGCAAGAATAGATGTACTATTATTAAACAGTCTGAAATACACAACAGTCAAATTTACATGTACACAACAGTCAAATTTTCATGCACAAAGACCTTGCATCTTTGAGTCTTCAAAAGGACATTCATTACTTAGATAATTAAAGATGGCTACCTGGAAGCCATATTAAAACTACAATTATTATGCCTTGTACAAACTTGAACCCCTACCAGTAACAAACACCCACACAAAATGTCAGCAGAACCCAGGCAAGTGATGAAATTATTTCAGAGAAGAAGTCGTAAATGGAAAAGTTTAAGAACGCTGACAACTTGCAACTACATAATCTCACTTGACCTTTCAGTCAAGTTGAGATAATGATGTGTCCAAACAGACTTAGCTTGTCTTGTAGAGATGGCTACTAACTTGGTACCTTGTGGGCAATCAGATGTTTTTTAATGTTCTGAAATCTGGGAATTCAGTTACTACAGGTGAGGCACAATCACCTCAATGAATCTGGAAGTCTTGAGATGCTCTCATTCCATGCCAAAGACATGCCAGGGATAGAATGAAAATGAAAGTACTGAGACTGTTAATAAATGTTTAACAGGAACCATTAATGTTGTACTAAAGAATATTTCGCTCATGACAATGTGCATGCATCTGTATGTGTGGCTGCTTGTACTAGCCCAGACTTAAGTTGGTCTTAGAGTGCCAGCTCACTGAGACCATTCCACAATTTAGCAAGAATATCCCACTAAGACACATTAATTTATACTGACTCTGTGCCACCCAGACGTTTTAACCATTAATGCTGAGTGCCAGACCATATTTTGGTGCACGGGCAATTCCCCACATGACATTTCCCCATCGGGACAGTTCACCACATGACATTTCCCCATCTTGACATTTCCCCACACCATTTTTGTAACCAGCAGGACAATTCCCCACTCATCACTGAATTGTAGTACAATAGATTCGATGGGATTAACTAATCTGTGCATTATGGGTATTCATCTGTTACGGGTCATGGGATCAACTTATCTGTGCATTAGGGGTATGCTGGTCAATAAGGGCAGGATGGCCTTGGACTGCAAAGGTTCTGTCATCACTGATGAAATATAATCCAAGTTCATTTGCAGTTTGAAACTGTTAACAGAAATACTTAGTAGCCAAAAGACATGTAAGACACCATTATTTGAGCTGGTCTTGTCCCGGGCTTTCGGCAATGGGATTTTTGAAACCCTGATTGCCTGCAATGAATTCTGTTATCTCAGCTTGTGTTTGATCATTATTTGTGATGAGTGTGAGGAATTGTCCTTCTGGTTACAAAACAGGTGTGGGGGAAATGTCATGTGGGTTACTCTCCTAAAGTAATGTTGGAAATAGAAAAAAAATTGTTTTTGACTGCTACTCTGTATCCCTAAAATTTACACAACTGCAAATAGCAAATGTCGAAATGACCAACATCGGCATGTGTAAAAGGATATCCAGAAAAGCATGTTTACGTGTAAAATCAGGCAAAACTTAGAATACAAGTAGCTGCTGAAAACAATAGATCAGACTATAGATGGCAGTTTGGTTGCTCAGTCAGGTATGATGACTGAATGTCGACTGACCTAGCATGAAATAAATGTACAGCCTACGGGTGCAAGGAGTCATCTCTAAGATATTTTGTCCTTTTTCATGTGTGTTGAATATGTCTCATCTATTGATTAACATCTTACATCTTTCTGTCATAAGGTATATGTTGAGATATGTAAAAGATTATGATACCTGATACCCAGAAGAGAGCATCGTACTAGCTGTCTCAAAATATATAGGTGGCCTGACCACCCAAAGATCCACCATACTGGACATTATCTCTAAATTGTCATGACATGTTGTGTATTTTCCCAGTCTAATTCTTTCCCAGTCTAATTCCTCTAAAGAATTATCATATCATAACTGATACCTCAATCCTCCAGCCTGACTCCAACCATCGTTGGCGACGCCCATCCTGGTTTTGCTTTTAACTCATTTTGAGACAACCCCCTCCCATTTGTTTCTTAGTGATAGTGAGAGTGCAAGATAGCTACACCCTTAATAGTTTCGGCATGAAAGTTATTATTTGTTACATGAACTATCGCTTATATTATAATGAAGGCAATTCTAATTTAAAAATGGATATTCAAAATGTGCCCCTTGTATGACAATATCTTTGCACACTAATTTGTATAAAGTTTGACGCATGGAGTTTGAAAGAAAAAAAACACAAAAAACCTCATTGCTCATTTCTGCACTAATCCCTCCTCAGTAAAATCCCTTTTTCACGTTTCCTATCTCCCTACTGCTGAGATTGTAGTTAGGCCAAGTTTTGTTTAACAGATATTTCACATTTTCACACATCACATTGTAGAAATTGTGGAGATAAATGTGAAAAAAACCCCATTTTTTTCTGTATCCGACATTGCTATAGTAGCGAATTGTCCTGAGTGGGAAAATGTCTGACACTCACATATTTTTAACATGTCTTCCCGCTTTCCTTGTCTTTCAAATGTGCAACAAATGACAAAAATAAATCCCACAAATAGATGAGTGAGTGACTGCCTTTAGCTAAATGCTGCTTTTACTAGTTATAGAAATATTCCAGCAACATCATGGTGGGGAACACCAGAAATGGGCGTTACTACATTGTACCCATGTGAGGATTCGAACTTGTGTATTCAGTGTGACGAGCTGAGACTGCACTACAATTATGGGAATGAGAACAGAACAATAAGCATCAAAAGTTCAACAAATTACATGTTCCTTTGTGAGAAATCATACAAATGATACAGAACTTTTTAGAACAATGATGTATGGAAACTAATAATTGTACATATTATACCTATCACAGTAACATGAAACGAGGCATTTTATACAACATATGCATAAATCATGTCAACATAGACAAAAATAATATTTTCAATTATATTTCCAAGAGTGCATGTATTTCAGATACTCAATATCAAGACTTTGCATTGTGTCAAGACAATATATACCCAAGTGTAACTGAAGACAAGAACTTTTTCCGGGTATATTAGAGCAAGTGTCAGAGATTAAAGATACTCTGATACTCTAGCATGAGAAGCGACGATTCTGACTGTTGTCATTTGTCTGGATCTAAAGCAAATTAGACCGAGTACAGGTTGCATTCCTATAGTACCAATCCATTCTTACCATTACCAGATTTGCATAGAAGTGACTAGTGCAATTGTCACTGAACAGAAACAACATACATGTATAATAAATAAAAGCATTATCAACTGTGGACTGAAACCTAGGACATTAACTGCTTTCCTGTAGCTGAGCTTTGTAAAGTGTCTTCAGTAAGCCGACTGTCCCTCATAAACGTCCATGCATGAACCCTAACATCAAGACAAAATGATGCCAAGAGAGTGAGTGATTTTAGTCTTTTGATACTGTCATCAATATTTCAACAATGTTATGACAGGGGACATCATAGTTCAGCAAGCTAAACGTCGTGTTCCTGCCAAGGCATATGCCTTGGCAGGAACACGACGTTTAGCTTGCTGAACTATGGACATCAGGAATCACTTCATAAGAGGTAAGCACTAAGTAGACATATATTTCTGGCCCCGACTGTGCAATGAATACAAAGTCAATACAATGTGTTGTCAAATAAAGCTTACTTTTAAAAGGTATAAAGCTGACAAACTGCATTCATTTTCTTTCTCCTTTTTTTATCTGAATGTCACTTTCAGTTTATTAATTCTACATTTTTCTTGGAAAAATATAAACAAATGGTTAAGTAGCAACAGCGAAATACATGTTACATGTCTATAAATTCAGGAGTTGCATAAAATTAAGGCAAAGTGTTCTGTGCATCCATATGCATTAGCACACTTTGTAGTAAATTTTGAAATGATTATATTAAACGATGACCAAATGAGGGTAAAATATGAATCACTGCTGACTGATTGGTAATTTACTATGAGATTCCCCATTGATGGTATGGTACATGCTGATTTCATATGGACAAGGGGTGTCTCTATGCTATAACACCGCACATAAGACCTATCATATTCACTGAGACTTCGGTAAGTTGTCAGGGGACCTGTGGTGTGAAGCACTTCATTAATGTGACTAAGTATTAATTTTGCTTGTCCATTTCGTCACAGTGTTGCTGTTAGGGTCAGGCGTTCTCGAACATTAAATTTTAAAACCCGGTCAGATCTAAGCACATGAATTAATGCCAGAAAACACTTCTCTGGGAATAAATGTAACTGCTTCAAGTCGTGTGCGTGGAAAAAAACATGAGACAAGAAGACGGAAGTGTTTACAAATTGTGCATCACAAACATAACCGAGGATAGATGGGTTAGCACGCTTCCTTGCGAAACTCACCATGGGTCAAACTCGTGGATAATGCTTTCAAATCGAATGACAGCGAACAGTCTAGAACTAAAACCACCAAGCCAGGCAAGTGCAAGGATGAAGAAAGTGAGCAGACTCTTCCAGCCACCGGGGTTCCACATGGCAGAACGAATGTCTGTTTTCACAGCCATGCCGGTGTCCGCCATCTTGCAATTTCGCTACACGTCATACAACCACCATCCAATCAAAACACGGCACGCAGCTGCACACCGTCGTCTCAACAATCATGTGAATAGCAACTGCTTTGTATGATATCGACTCAACGTCTGGCAAGCGGCGAATATATCCTAACATCGTTCATCCACTACCCCTTTAAATTGCGTTGAATGAAATTATTGCGCTTGAAACATTTAGTTAAAGTCTGAAAAATGTTTTTAATTGAACTCTGTATAAGTTCGCTGGGGTCTTTGCAATCAGGGAGACTCTAGATCTATAAATGCATGAAGACCCTTGTAGATTATCCCTGTTGCAATCTGACAAACGTGACACTCACATCATGACCAAACATTTTTTAACATAGAGGGGTAATTTCATTGTGGGTTGAGTTTTACGCCGTTTTTAGCAATACTTTATATTTTAATGGATTTCACACATTGTATATTGAACTCGCGGGTCTTCGACGTGACGATTGAGCGAACACTAGGTATCACCACTGGACCAACCCACCAAACCGAATTAACACTAACTTGACATACAATATTGACAAATGGACGACAGTGTGTATAAGTAGCGCTTTACAGTCGTAAAACAGAATTCAGTCGGATTAATAGTCTGGATAGATGGTGGCACAGGTAAATTAAATCAATATGGTCCTGAGGACAAGGCAGGTATATATGTTCCATGGTAACGGTTGCTGTATAATCTCTTATGGCTTTGGCTGCCTGGAGGTTGCACTGGTGCCATGTATTTAGACGTTGGCTGTCGACAAAACTTTAAATTGATAGCTGCTCACATGATGATGTGGTCTTGGTTCTTCGGAATTATGGATTTCCGGCACAGCAGGTCTGCTGGACTGTCTGATGTTTTTGTACGTGTTGAGGGTCTAATGTGTCCATGACCGCAGTGGCAGGGTTCTTGTATATACTCATATGCTGGGCCTAGATTGTCGAAGCACTCTTAACACTAAGACAGTCGTAAGTTCCATACACTAACATGAACTTAATTACGACTATCTTTGCGCTAAGAGAGCTTCGAAAATCGACGCCCTGGTGGAGGATTATGCTTTGCTAACATCCAGATCGTGAAACAAATAAATGTATATCCAAGAAAAACCCATCCAAGTCCAGAATATATGGAAATTAGAGATTGTTTTGAAAGAGAAGAAAGTCTCTGGGCTCATTTTCATTATATCTTATCATTATTTTTTATGAAGAGTTTGCTTTCTGTAAGATATGCACATTTCAGATGTTGGTCCAGAGCTTGTGCTGCTGCTGGTGCTGAGGCATCTGACACGTGGTCCTGATGATGACATAGCGATCTTTTATCTTGACGAGGAAGAGAATCTGATTACTGACAGCTTCTCGTTAGGGTGTAGTGATTCTGAGTGCTAGGGGATAAGATTAGGTCTCTGCTGGGAGATCCTAAGGGTTTTGTTTGTGGGGAATATTATGCAAGGTAACTGTTAAAAGTCTTCAGGTGGTTCAGTTCACATTCAAGGGTATCATGATGGCCAGTAGATTTGCCTCGTCGGGTGAATGGCTTGTTTATCGTGGGACAGTAGCAGGATTGGTATTGGTCTGTGTGTGTGTTGGTACGTGGTACATCGACATTCTTAGTCCATCTGCTGTAGCTTGGAGGAACACATCCAGGAAGGGTAGGTGTTGCATGGTTGATTTCTGACTCATCTTTTATATGATGTTTTAGGAACTGTGCGACGCGCTCTAGCGTATTGCATTGTTGTTGTGACACACTATAACCATAATCCGTCCTCATTCAACAAAGCCAGAATGTAGATGTCATTTTACATCTGGACACAAACAGAAACCGGCTGTTCCTAACAGAAAACATTGATATTAGCCATATATCTCATCATCACTGGTACATGTGCACACTTGGCCTCACTGGAAAACGCCGAACCCACTGAAGAGGGAGGAGTACAGTTATACAGCATGGTGGTTCATGAAGGTCAATGAACAGCAATGGAATTAAAATTTCCAATTGACACATTTGATGCATCTAGCGACATCTTCGCGTGGCAAGGCCATCTACTAGCCTACATCAATGTGCAAGCAAGATTTTTGTCCTTGGCAGTTGGACTATTTCGTCTCGGAATGATCATGTAGTTATTGAGAGCTCCAAGACCTTCCCTGAAAGACGAACAGAGTGTGTTAACCGTGGATGTGGAACACCATGTTGAATTAAGAATATACTTGCTGACTTCTTCAGCAGAGTGAATTGGCAAATGCTTTCCCCGTTCTAACTACCCACATAAGCAGTTTCTGTTTGTCACACTTGCAAGCTGCACACAAGTAGTAATAAAAATAGCGTCTGCCCGGCCGGCCGCTGCTTGCTCGTTACATGGAGGGCTTACAACTTTAATGTATAGCCGGCCCTCTGGGCCAATCCATTTTCCATGGGCATATATTTTACCATGTCACTGACCAAGGGTGATATTTGGAAAATAGTTTACAATTGTGGTAGCTAGATGAGGCCTGTTTTTATAGTTCCTGATTAACCAAACCGTAACTTCCACAGACCAACCTACCCTTTTATCTAACACTAAACGTGATTGGTCTAAAGAATGCTTCCAGTGACCAAGTTGTTTTTGTTAAATTTGCTGTTGCACATGTTTACATTTCACAAGGAGGGTTTCAAATCCCCTGTGCTGATTGCATGAAAAACATGTAGAGACCATTCTTGCCATGATAGATACTGACCATTCTGACTCAGCGGGTTTGTCTCATTTACATGGCAGTGTCACTAAATGAATGAACAGGGACCACCAACTTAAGCTTTGTAAAATTTGTTTTTGAATATGTTTAAGTTAACCCACGATAAGTAATTCATTGGTAAGAGTATTTTAATACCTTACCTCACTTTCCTATTTTTTATACAGTGCTAGCTACATGTTCACAGAGCCAGAAACATTTTTCAGTTATCAGTCCGATGGGCTTCCTGGTTTTATTGGGCGTTTCATACACTGACACAAGGTATAACCTCTTGATTAGGTGCAGTTTTATGTAACCTGGCATATTTACTTATGCATGTAATTGCTTACTTAACCACAGTTTATATACCTTTATAAATTATGTATAAGTGTAATTGCACTTATATGAGCAGAGGCTAACTAAGTGCATACTCTTCTCCCGACATATGGCTGTAAGCGAATGCATAACATATTTTCATGGAGAAAAGTTCATACAGCGATAGAGTATGGAATAGAATACTGATACAATAAAGAAGCATGACATGCGGCATGATGAACTACAGTGCATTATTAATAATTGGTAATTCACAGTTTAACAGGTGTTCGGACAATTAGGCCCATTTACATCTTGCCCATCATGATGGCATTTTGTGTGATGCTTCGATTCTTTTGTTCCTCTAGATGTAACTGAAACCTAGGATAGCAGATTAGCAGATCTGTTGTCACCATAGCCCATGCTCCCCAGTTTCACCAAGATGGACCTGAAGACTGAGGGGAGATGGGATAAGCCCAGTGGTCAAAGCGTTCGCTCGTCACGACGAAGGCCGGGGTTCGATTCCTCACATGAGCACTGTGTGTGAAGCCTATATTTGGTGTCCCCCACGGAAAGCCATACTCACTCACTTACTGAAAACTGAATCACCTGGGTTTGCTAAAATGTTAACCAGTTATTAAAAGAAATTAAATTCGTTCTTTTATAGCCCTTGTGCTATAGCATGAATGTCACTATGCTCATGGCGTAAAACAAAATGTCTGCAATCACTTTCCCCCTTACATAACATGATTCCTTTTAAGTACATCTTCTGGCTCACTTACCCAACGTTTGACACACAGGGAAGACTGCAGTTAGAAAATAGGACGGTTAACAAGCGTGCATCTATTCGTGTCGTTTTTCAGAAAGTGCAGCGAAAGAGTCCCCTGTTTGGTATTAAACCATGCTGAGCTATGTGATCCGACCTAACTGGTGTGTCTTAATGTCAAGTGTAAAGTGCAGCTCACAAGTAGTGGGTAATTACATTCGGCTCCTGCTGCTTAAGGTAGACCATGGCCGTATAACTCTCTAATGACCTATGGACCTGTTCACACAACGAGCAGATCACACTTCAGGTCAACCCCGCAATGTCAGCAGCGGAAGCATGTTGCACGGCTGACCACGTTCGCCAGCTTGACCTCTGAAAAGAGTGAGGCCATCGCAATGGATGTTTCACCCCCAGCGAAACATTAACAGTTTTCCTGAAATCCAGAACCCGTCTCTCCTTCCATGGTATTGTTAAGAGAAGCGTAGAATGTCACGTCACTAAAACTTCATCATTGTTTCTTTTGCTACTCCAGACCATTGTTTCATGTGATGTAACAGGGTCAAGACCATTGTTTCATGTGATATTGCAGGTATTCGACCATTGTTTCAGTTCGTTCTGCAGAGATCCGACCATTGTTTCATTTGATGCTACAGGTATCCGGTCATTGTTTCTTTTGATGCTGTAGGTGATCTGACCATTGTTTCATTTGATGCTGCAGGGATCCGACCATTGTTTCATGTGATGTAACAGGGATCCGACAATTGTTACATGTGATGTAACAGGGATCCGACCATTGTCTCATTTGATGTAACAGGGATGCAACCATTGTTTCTTTTTGATGTAACAGGGATCCGATCATTGTTTCATGTGATGTAACAGAGGTCCGACTATTGTTTCATGTGATGCAACAGGGATCCGACCATTGTTTCATGTGATGTAACAGGGATCCGACCATTGTTTCATGTCATGTAACGGGGATCCGACCATTGTTTCATGTGGTGGAACAGAGATCCGACCATTGTTTCATGTGATATTCCAGGTATTCGGCCATTGTCTCAGTTGGTTCTGCAGGGATCCGACCATTGTTTCATGTGATGTAACAGGGATCAGACCATTGTTTCATGTGATGTAACAGGGATCAGACCATTGTTTCATGTGATATTCCAGGTATCCGAACATTGTTTCATTTGATCCAGCAGGTATACGACCATTGTTTCATTTAGAACTGCAGGGATCTGATCATTGTTTCATGTGATGCTGCATGTATCCGGTCATTGTTTCTTTTGATGCTGCAGGGATCCGACCATTGTTTCATGTGATGTAACAGGGATCCGACAATTGTTACATGTGATGTAACAGAGATCCGACCATTGTCTCATTTAATGTAACAGGGATGCGACCATTGTTTCTTTTTGATGTAACAGGGATCCGATCATTGTTTCATGTGATGTAACAGAGGTCCGACTATTGTTTCATGTGATGCAACAGGGATCCGACCATTGTTTCATGTCATGTAACGGGGATCCGACCATTGTTTCATGTGGTGGAACAGAGATCCGACCATTGTTTCATGTGATATTCCAGGTATTCGGCCATTGTCTCAGTTGGTTCTGCAGGGATCAGACCATTGTTTCATGTGATGTAACAGGGATCAGACCATTGTTTCATGTGATGTAACAGGGATCAGACCATTGTTTCATGTGATATTCCAGGTATCCGAACATTGTTTCATTTGATCCAGCAGGTATACGACCATTGTTTCATTTAGAACTGCAGGGATCTGATCATTGTTTCATGTGATGCTGCATGTATCTGACCAATGTTTCATTTGATGCTGGAGGGATCCGACCATTCTTTCATTTGATGCTGAAGGGATCTGATGAGTATTTCATTTGATGCTGCAGGGATCCGACCATTCTTTCATTTGATGCTGAAGGGATCTGATGAGTATTTCATTAGATGCTGCAGGGATCCGACCATTGTTTCAGTTGATGCTGCAGGAATCCGACCATTGCTTCATGTGACGTTTCAGGTATCCAACCATCATGCTGCAGGTGTCCGACCATTGTTTCATTTCATGCTGCAAGATTCCGACCATTGTTCTATGTGATGCAACAAGGATCCGTCCATCGTTTCATTCGATTCGATACTGCAGGAATCCGACCATTGTTTTAAGTGATGTAAGAGGGATCCGACCATTTTTTCATTTGATGCTGCAGGAATCCGACTATTGTTTCATTTGATGCTCCGGGTATAGGACCATTTTTTCATATAATGCTGCAGGTGATCCGACCATTGTTTCATTTGATGCTGCAGGAATCCGACCATTGTTTCATATAATGCTGCAGGTATCCGACCATTGTTTCATTTGATGCAACGGAGATCCGACCATTGTTTCAGGTGATGCTGCAGGGATCCGACCACTGTTTTGTGAGATGCAACAGGAATCCGACCATTGTTTCATTTCATGCTGCATGGATCCGACGATTGTTTCATTTGATGCTGCAGAAATCGGACCATTGTGTCATCTGATGCTGCAGGTATCCGACCATTGTTTCATTTGATGCTGCAGGGAACCGACCTCTCTTTCATTTGATGCTTGAGGTATCCGACCATTGTTTCATATAATGCTGCAGGAATCCGACCATTCTTTCATTTCATGCTGCAAGTATCCAAAAATTGGTTCATTTGATGAAACAGAGATCCGACCATTGTTTCATTTGTTGTATTTGATGCTGCAGGTGTCAGAGCATTCTTACATTTGATGATTCAGGTGGTCCGACCATTGTCTCATTTGATGTAACAGGGATCCGACGATTGTTTCATTTGGTGATGCAGGTATCCGACCATTGTTTCAGTCGATGCTGCGGGTATCCGACCATTGTTTCATTTGATGTTGCATGTATCCGGGCATTGTTTCATGTGATGCAACAGGGATCTGACCATTGTTTCATTTCATGCAACAGGTGTGTGACCATTGTTTCAGTTGGTGCTTCGGGTATCCGACCATTGTTTTATTTGATGCTGCAGGGATCCGACCATTGTTTCATTTGATGCTGCAGGAATTCGACCATTGTTTTATGTGATGCAATAGGGATCCGACCATTGTTCATACGATCCTGCAGGGATCCGAGCATTGTTGTATTTGATGCTGCAGGTGTCAGACCATTTTTACATTTGATGATTCAGGTGGTCCGACCATTGTCTCATTTGATGTAACAGGGATCCGACGATTGTTTCATTTGGTGATGCAGGTATCCGACCATTGTTTCAGTCGATGCTGCAGGAATTCGACCATTGTTTTATGTGATGCAAGAGGGATCTGAACTTTTTTTCATTTCATGCTGCAGTGATCCGACCATAGTTTCAATTGATGCTGCAGGTATAAGACCATTTGTTCATCTGGTGCTGCAGGAATCTGACCATTGTCTCATTTTGATGCTGCAGTGATCCGACCATAGTTTCAATTGATGCTGCAGGTATAAGACCATTGTTTCATTTGGTGCTGCAGGAATCTGACCATTGTTTCATTTGATGATGCTGGTGATCCGACCATTGTCTCATTTGTTGTAACAGGGATCCGACCATTGTTTTATGTGATACAACAGGGATCCGACCATTGTTTTATTTGATGCATGATTAATCCGATCATTGTTTCATTTGATGCTGCAGGAATCGGACCATTGCCTCATTTGATGCTGCAGGAATTCGACCCTTGTTTTATGTGATGCAAGAGGGATCTGACCATTGTTTTCATTTCATGCTGCAGGAATCCGACCATTGTCTCATTTGATGCTGCAGGAATTCGACCCTTGTTTTATGTGATGCAATAGGGATTCGACCATTGTTTTAGTTGATGCTGGAGGGATCCGACCTTTGTTTTATTTGATGCTGCAGGTATGCGACCATTGTTTCATGTGATGCTGCAGATATCCGACCATTGTTTCATGTGATGCTGCAGATATCCGACCATTGTTTCATGTGATGCTGCAGATATCCGACCATTGTTTCATGTGATGCTGCAGATATCCGACCATTGTTTCATGTGATGCTGCAGATATCCGACCATTGTTTCATGTGATGCTGCAGGTATGCGACCATTGTTTCATGTGATGCTGCAGATATCCGACCAGTTTTTCATTTGATGCTGCAGGTATCCGACCATTTTTTCATTTGATGCTGCAGGTATCCGACCATTGTTTCTTTTGATGCTGCAGGGATCCGAGATATTTTAAGTTACCATTTGAACGTTTGACACTTTATAATTTCCAAATCTGTCACCTCCAACGAATACGATAGAAAGATGTAGAGACATTTTAATGTTAACATTCGACTTCATGTTCAGTACACATGGGCTTCAGACAAAAATAGATTTTCTTTTGGAAGTCGGTTCACAGGATGGACATGTAGCTCATTGCGTAAGTTGATTGTAAACACCTGCGATAGCTTACTATGGTTATTTACTGTCCTCCCGCTGACAGGATTCTATACTAAAACTACATGTACTTGTGATGTGTGTACTAGTTTTCTAGTCACGATATGGCTGAAGTACGGAGGATGGTAACTCACTTTCGATAACACTTACAATGTTTCTTCTCACAAAATACAGCTGAGCTCAATTTTCCCAAAGCTAATTCAATTTGTTGTGTGCAAATTCACTCAATAAAAACAGTTGTTTAAACAAAATATGAAGTTAGTTTCGATTGTTATGTGATATTGTATACTCTTATTTCCACTGTCTCATTTGTTGTAACAGGGATCCGACCATTGTTTCATTTGAAGCTACAGTGATCCGACCATTGTTCCATTTGATGCTCCAACCATTGTTTTATGTGATGCAACGAGCATCCGCCCATTTTTCCATTTGAATTTGACACTTTACTGTTTCCAAATCTGTCATCTCCACGAATATGATAAATAGAGGTAGATACATTTTAATGTTAACATTCCACTTCCTGTTAGTTTAGATTGCTATATGATATTGTATCATATATGATACACAATACCCTTACTTCCACAGCATCACATCAGGTACATTTTGTAAATCCCCGAATTCTACAGATATTTTCAAAAACGTGGTGGATGTGTTCAGATATGACTGAAAGAGATATGTTAACAAAGTCTTTGAATTTTCCTATGCATATTTCTTATAGTGGGCACTAGAGGGTTGATTTGAATGCAAATAATTATAGAAGTTCTTCGTCCTTAAGAATGGCGGTAAATTGTCCAGATCAGAAAATTGGCCTTAAGAGGGAAACTCATTTAGCCAATATGTTATCATGGTATTACCGTGGTGCTTTGCAGGGACCAAAGGCTTTTATGGGTATTTGCAGTCATTAAATGAAATGGGGCACACACTTCAAAACGTTCGATTCTGAAATTAAACGTTACCAATTTGGCTATATGAGGCAGAGGTGTGGAAGCATTGGAAAAAGTTCCCTTCTATGCCTGTAACATATTCTTAGGAGCTAAATAATACAGCCCAAACGTAGTGGTCTATGGTGGATGCAGCCGCCTCCCATTTTATTTAGAAGCACAGATAAAAACTACATGTATTAAATACTAGGTAAAGCCCTTGAACACGCCGGCATCAAGATTTCCCAAGAAATGTTATAATATAGTGTGTTTATTTGACACTGACAGTAAAGCAAACTTACTATTACAGTGCATATATTTATACAGGCAATTAGTTAAGGCTGGCATGGACGCGTTTGCTAATTGCCTGACGCTTTGCTTGACAAGTTGTGTCATAAACAAGATACACTATGCATAGCAACTTGCTCCTATACGGATTTCCTTAGTTAAGAATAATTTTTGAAAAATATAAAAATATATGAGGAAATATATGCACTGTAATAATAAGTAACGAATATTAGAAAATTCCTAAATCAAACTGAGTAACGAATATTACAAAATTCCTAAATCATTGTGGATATAGTGGTGTATTTCTGCCATACATTAATGCTTGATCGCAAAGACTGAAAAACCTGCAAACCATCTTTTACAGTACTTTTAAATCTGTTTAACTACAGGGCAATGCCTCCACGATATTAATCTCGGAACATTCCTTGTTTCCATTTCCTGATTTAGAAGGTCTTGACGTGATCTTCGCGTGATCTTGTTATCGTGAATGGCATATATTAATATAATATTCCAAAATAATACGGATTGCAAATTTGGTACATTAAATGTACCTGAAGATGAGGTCCACTTGTGGCGGCATTATATTCGCAAACTTGGTTTGTATATTCACCGTGCTATCTGAACCCAGAAATGAGACAAACGCTAAAACATAAATTCAACAATGATGTTTAAGATCTTACTTCATTTATTACAATTAAATTCAAAATGACATTATGTACAACAGTAAATGTAAGTGATGAGAATATGCCATGTACAGCTGGAAAACGTTAATCACCTCGAATTTCATGGCATGAAACATGGGGCCATACATACTGGTTGTATTTGGCAGTGGCTACTGAGGAAATAGAACCTTATCCCCTAAACTGTTCGTGTGATGTCTCCGAGACCAGTCGTTGCTGCACCCCTCCAATCCGACAGGTATAGTAATCACCAGTGAGTGAGTGAGGTAAAACGTAACGTCACCTGGGCAATATCTCAGCCAGAAATGCCATAGAAATATACAATAAAAATACAATAAATACAAGTAGCTAAACAACCAGTCATCGACAGACTGTACAATAACTAGAGTATCAGAAAAAAGAGTTAAAACTAGCTAGAATGTATTCTTAAATGTAGAAAACTATTTGAGACAATACTATGTAAGAATGGACTGCTATTCCCTTAGAACTGAAGGTACATCCAGTAATCACTAACGTCTACAGCTAAGCAGCAGCCTGGGGTTTGCCTCTCTCTGAGCAAACGCTCTCCCTATTGTTGTAGAGAAGCGGAGAACGCGATCGAACAGTAGTCAAATAGTAAGAAAAAACGACAAGAGATATGTACATCTTGTAAATTTGTAGGAAGACGAAGTTGGCTCCTCGTCGTGGCGAGCGACGCGTTAACCACTAGACTATTCCATTACCCCTGCAGTCAAACAGCATGTGCCTTGAAGCAGTTACACATCGGGTCATGAGATAGCTGATCCCAGTTTTCAAATCTTGTTCATGAAGGTGTGTTTTTTTGTGAATGTTCACCTCTCTGAAGCCATCACTATAAAGTCGCATTAATGGCTGACCAGTGGTTATTAATAGAACCGATTGGCAGCGGATCCTGGCAAGTAATGACTGACTATTAAAATGAGTCATTCGATTATGCTGTGAACATTCACATAACATATGAAAAAAAATAATAATACGAGATTCTAAAACTAAAGACAGTACGAAACTACAAACACGAAAAACGTTCCTCTGAAAATATAAAGAAAACTGCATATATAAATGTCTACAAAGAAGAGGTATTGTGAAATGTGGATCTTACAAATTATAAGACTCTTCAGCTCAGCTTCCGAGTCTTAGATTTCCTGGTGTAAGTAACGCTTGGAAAAGGAAATAATTACATTCGGCCAAGGATAGGTGTTCTTTCATTGAGGGTGGGCTGTATGGGCTGGTGGTATTGCCGTGAACGACCTAGCAAAGCTGCAAATTTCAGAATGAGGCACACTGCCGCCACCCCAAGCAACACCGCAGAGAAAATGGAGCTTGATTCCAGGGGGTCCCAGTTCTTGGCAATGACGCCGACAAGAGCGACGACAACGACGAGGTAAGGCGTAAAAATGTAGCGAGAATATTTATCCAAGACTGAAAGGTCAAGGACGACAAAGACAACTACTTCAACGGCCAGGAGGCTGAGAGCAACAAGAGCGGTTGTGGACGAGTCAAGGGGGTTGGCCAGCTTGTACTGAAGCACTGCCCCCAGGTTCAGAAGTGTTGCTATGGTAACCCATGCGGCATATATTCCAAGACCATTCTGCACCATGTATCTCACCAGATAGACCTCGTACATTCTACCTTGATCTGCCAGATTCATGAGATTAATGTACAGGAATCTATACGAGATTCCGATGCAAATGTAAAGAGTTACTGATGTTCCCAGAAGGAGGAATAGTGATGCTGTAATATACTCCCTATCCCACAAGAATAACCAGACTCCATTTGTAATCATGTTGAGGATGTAGGTGATGAAGTAACCAGCCGGAAGTAGGGTTGGGTTCGTGTATACCGGTCCATCCGGGGTACTCCGGCAAATGGAAACGAGGCTGTAGATGATCCATACAAACTGCCAGAGGTAGATCACTCCCCAGATTGCGAACGTAGCACCGGCGGGGGTGACCTCCAAGTTGTAGATCGCGGAGACGTTGCCGATACCGTGAATAAACAAACCTGAAAAATCAAATTAACATTAAATCCCCTTAATGACATTTATGGTCACATAGCTGAATCTAAAACGGAGATTCACATTCACTTTGCACGAAATGAATATTATCGAAGGAGGTGTACATATATGTATCCCCACCAACAGGTCGAAGCAAACGACCAAATGGAACAATTTTCAGTTGTTCTACAGATCAGAGTAAGTGAAAGAATGGGCGGGTTGTTATGCCAAACGTCTTGCAGGATGGTACATACACAATCAACAGTGACAGGTTTCGCGCCAAGGTGTGGAATACAAAAAAAACCCTATAATACGGACGATCCTAGAATTCAACCCCACAACCAATGGACATTAGGAACAAAGGGACGCAACTCTTCATCAGCGGTAAGTCGAAAGCAGCACAAAATATGTTGGCGGTGTGTTGTTGAACAAATATCTAATGATAAACGATTTTCCTGGGAAAGAATTGTACCTGACAAAATATTCAACCAACTACCTGTGTAAAATATCCTTGGAAAGAATTTCAATGGGTATTTTTGCTTAGTTTGTTACTTCCTAACTATCTTATTACATTTACCTTTGCCCCTGAAGGTCTTGGGGTAAAATAGGTCTTCAGCAACCCATGCTTGCCACTATGCTTGTCGTAAGAGGCGACTAACGGGATCGGGTGGTCAGGCTCGCTGACCTGGTTGACACATGTCATCGGTTCCCAATCGATGCTAATGTTGTTGACCATACAGCTGGAATATTGCATAGAAAGAAACTCACTCACTCACGCACACACATTTACCTCCACTGTTTTGGGGAGCTCCGGCTAGGTAGTTGAGAACAATGAGTCCCACGAAGACTATGGCGTTGATGAGGATGAGGAACAAGAGGCAAACATTTTGCTGCCCTTTCATGACTGCCAACGTAAATTCTGCAATACAAAAAAATTGCAACTCAAGAAAGAAAACAGCATCTCTCACTAATATCAACATCTACATTTTCAGCACTACATACTACATAATGATAACACTCGCAACTACACCGTGAATTTTGTAACCGTATGCGATGTCAATACTCAATACTGTAAGGCAGCTACTGCTCGTGAAGGTGGGGCTACAATTGGTCTTCAACAACCAATGCTTGTCATAAGAGACGACTAACTGGATCCGAGGGTCAGGCTCGCAAGGTTGATACGTAATCGTATCCCAACTATGTACAATGGACGCTGTCTAAACCGGCGTTCACTGGGACTGAATAAATAATCCAGTTTAGACAATGTGCCGGATTGTTGAGCTGATGATAAGAGTACAGATGGAACTGAGATTTCATGCCGGTGTTAACAACCTGCCGAATGTGAAAGATGCCGGTTTAGACAGCTTCCACTGCATATCGATGCTCATGATGTCTGATCCTGACTCGCTTATTTACAGACCGCTGCTATATGCCTGGCACACTGGCGTTAAACAACAGACCAGTCAACTTAACATTCACGTAAAACCTTGCATACATTGTCAGTACTTCCAGCAATAACAAATTGCTGATAATAGCTCGTGACACTGAAGACACGGGTTTGAATCTGCACATGGGACTAGTGAAACCTATCTCTGGTGTCTCCCGTCGAGATATTGCCGGAATATTGCTAAAAGCGGCGTAAAACTATACTCACTCACTGCTGAAATCAATTTAATCCAGTGGAAGGGCATATTTTCTTTCTTGGTTCGAACTTTTAGTCCCAAACATCTTGGAATATGGTTTATCAGGGAGCCGATATATTGAGAGAGAAGAAACTCCTCGAACAGCCGCTAAAAGTATGTCTCGTCTCGTCACGTGACCATTTAAGATTGAGCCCGGTATTTTGATTATATTCGCTGAGTGTGGTGACAACTGGATACCTATATGTAGAACATAAGTTATGTTGTCACTTCAGTATTAAGTCAAGTAATTGTTATTGGTGTCAGTATTGGGACAGTAGATTTGTAGTAAAGTTTCAAGTCGGTATGTTACAGCTCACTGGCTTTCATTCTCGATTCACTGCGAAGATAGACTAAATTAAGTCGATAAAAACTTATTTCACACATTCGTTTGATTTTTAGAAGGGAAACATGCCTTTAGTTGAAAGGTATTTGGAAGTAATAGTGATAGTTTTATGACTTAAGTAATGACTACGGTGTATTTGAGGTGTGTGAAAAATATGACACACCGCCGATATGTTCTGATCCGCCACTGAAATACTACACGCAGTTGTTTGAGTGTTCCTAGTTATTGCACCAAAACATCTTTCACATAAACCTTTTATTCTTATGAGGGGAATATACTATCAGGTGAAATGTGTTTGCATTTAATAGTGATAGTTTCATAATAAAAAAACATGTTAGGGTGTACTTGAGGTGTGTGAAAAACGTGGCATATCGGTGACTTGATCTGATCAGCCACTGAAATACTAAACTGCGTTGTTCGAGTCTTTCTTTTTGTTATTCTAAAACTTCTTTCACATACACCTATAATTTTCATGAAGCGAATATACCATCAGGTGTTTGCAAGGAATAGTGATAGTTTTATGACTTTAGAAAAATTGTTACGGCGTATGTGATGTGTGTGAAAAATATCACGATCTGATCTGATCCGCCATTGATGCCTGTGATGCTAGAGGGTTATAGTTCTGTAACGTCTTTCTTTCTTGTTGATCTTAATATTTCATGTTGATCTTATTATTTGACAAAACTGGAAAGGTGTTTATAACGCTCTGTGATAAGTTTACACTTTCTATTTTTGAGGTATGTGTGACAGTGTCAGTTAACATCTTGTTAACGTCCATGCCATTCCCCAATAAGATATCTGAATCAATTATTAATGTAAACAAAAATGTCACAAAGAAGATTTTTAAAAAGGGCAGCTGATGTTAACACGTGTGTTCTAGCGATACCTTTGCGTTCTTAAAAATATCTTGGTTTGGATGGCCGTGGTGTATCATTTATTCTTTCATTCATTCACACATGTACTTTATTTTTCCTTATTTCTTTTATTTATTCACTAATAATTCTCGCTCTTAATTGTTACTATAATTCAATTATTCATTTAAAATTCCGACTGATACAATAAACAGGCTGCTGTACCGTTTAGTGCAGCTGAGTGAGTGAATGAGTTTAGTTTTACGCCGCATTCAGCAATATTCCAGCTATATGGCGGCGGTCTGTACATAATCGAGTCTGGACCAGACAATCCAGTGATCAACAACATGAGCATCGATCTGCACAATTGGGAACCGATGACTGTGTCAACCAAGTTGGCTAGCCTGATCACCCGATCCCGTTAGTCGCCTCTTACGATAAGCACAGTCGCCTTTTATGGCAAACATGGGTTGCTGAAGGTCTATTCTACCCCGGGACCTTCACGGGTCAAACACAGTAGAAGTTGCGCTGGGAACGAGCCAAGTCACTGTGTGCGTTGGAGCATGACGAGACACACGTAAATTAGTCCAAATGGTAAAGAAAGCAAGGTAGTGACCTATCCCTGTTGTAGATTATCCTTGGTTTTATATTAGCTTGTTTCATGGTTTGGATCAAAACGGCAATTAAATTTTATTACTACATTCTTACTACATACAGACAATGGATCGACATGTCGTCTGGAGTGGAGAGAGTGCACCACTGGCAAACTGTAGTGCAAACAGGGTGCGCAACAGAGGGAAATGACCCATGTTTTTATAATGCGAGCTGGTTGCAGGCGCCACAGGTGGATTATCTGACCATAGGGATCAAACTGCACCTACACCGGTCACACATAATAAATTGTCGCGTCTACTTGTACACAACACCTTGACGTAGATTGTAACAAAACAGACTGCATGTATGTTCCACATATATTCGTCACCTCCCAAGTTTTCAAAAAGGACAGTGGCCTTATGTACCTTAATTTCGACCCTCAATCCGAAACTGCACAATCGTAACAACACCGGTAGGATCTTGTCTAGGGATCGCTCGTCAACACAGCTTTCCCATGTCCAGTCTTATCTAGTCATGACACGTCCTACCCGTACCTTGATACCTACATTTGCACTTCCAACATCAATAAGAAGAGCGATAGGTAATGCCACTACCTACCTGATATGTCTACCGCGCAGGCTGTCGATATTTCAGTACAATCTTCCAGCCTAGAGTGAAGCGTTGCTGCAAAGTGTCACGTGACCTGAGAGCATTCGTTTCGCAAGTGGCCCATATTTTAACTTCCTTACATAACAGGAGCGTTTTGTTATATAAATTATTGTAACGGGTGTGCTTTCCATGAAGCGTATTTTACTTGAAAGACCTGGGTTCGATTCCCAACGAGGTTGTCTGTGAAGCCCAGTTCTGATCTCCCCCACAGTAACATTGTTGGAATATTAACTAGTCTCTGAAATGAACATGTTTTACCGAAAAAGGTCATAGTTTAAAAAATAATAATATAATGAAATGGAGCCCTGAGACTTTCTTCATTTTCAGAACCTGATGCTAAGGGAATCCAGACTTGCCACATTTTCTAGATGCATTTCTTGCATGGGCTTTCTTGGATATATTTGCTTCAGGGTCTGTACGACAGACTAGGAATATTGCTGAAAGCGGCATAAAAAACAACAACAACAGCAACAAACATACTCACTCACTCACTCAAGCTGCAAGTACGAAAAAATATGTCAACCTCAAACGATGGTAAACAGGGCATTTAAAAAATACAATGAAATTTATCTTCAATGACATTATATATTCACAAATTCTTAAATATTTCAAAAAATCTTCTCTTCTACCAATATTTTTCATTATTTACATTATTTATTTTGCACTTATTCTTAACGATGTCAAAATCCACACGATATCCTTTGATAAGCATTGGATAATTAGTTACAGGGAGAAGGCGGACTTTGAAGATGTATAAATATCTAAATTCGAGTGAGTACTAATCTTTTAAAACCATGTTTGGATCCAGCCAATCTTAAATTCTTTTGGAAACTTCACAGATACACATGTCTAGTGAATATGAGTTTCGTGTGACCAAAACTGTTAATATCATCACTCACTGAACAGGTGCTATACAACAGCCTCGCTGCATTGTACCTACATTGCTATGTATATCGGCCACTGGAGAGGCTCCTCCCGACGTAGCTGGGATATTGCCGTGTGCCTTGTTAAATAACAAACTGATACAATGTACTTCGTTCTCAAGCCACTTTTGGAAATATATCAGCAATGTCTCAGTATCCCGCGAATTAACATCTTGAATTGCACAGGGGCTGCAGAACGTTGTCACTGTTTAGCGTTCTGTGGATAATCAGGTTAGGACCAAACAATCTAGTGACTGAAATATTGAGCTACTATCCCTGCTAGCAACCAAGACAGAGCCAGACCATCCGTGATTCCCAAGTCGCGCGTGTGTGTGTGTGTGTGTGTGTGTGTGTGTGTGTGTGTGTGTGTGTGTGTGAGGGAGAGAGAGGGATGGGTATTGAAGCTCAATGTAAGTAAAACAGAAAACATAACCTGTCCACAGAAGAAATGATATATTTAATACAATTTAATATTTTATTAATATTTTACAATATTCGAATATGGACCTGGACGATTGAAGTAGTCGACGGCTCTGACGCGGTAGTAGCCACGAACAACGTCGTCAGGGTCACCGTCTACAACATAACCATTTCGTTACACATTAACACACCTGAGACTAACTTGTCAACACAATTTTATCTTGTGACATTTCTTACTAATAATGAATGAATGAATGATTGAACAGTGCCAGTTCTTTTAAGACCAAAGCATATCCAGTTAGTTCATACTGAAGATGGTTTAGCCATGTGGTTGGAGCGTTCGCTCGTCACACCGAAAGCATGGGATCTACTTCCTAATGGGTATACTGTGTGAAGCCCATTTCTGACTTTACTGGAATATCGCTGTGTAAAACTGAATGCATCCTTATATGTTTCAGCTTTTTCAGCTGTTTAAGCTGACTGGTATTCGTATTACCAGTTAAATACCAGCTCATTGTCATAAGTACTGACGCCATGTTTAGGTTTAAAGAATGAAATCACAGACAATAATAACGTTGCAGATATACATCCTTACGTGGTTTAGGATCAGGGGAGACAACTACTGTTGTCACTACGGTGTCATCCTGATTGACACGCACAAATGGACCTGCTTCTTGTTGTGAGTACTCTACCTCATACGTGGCAATACACCTGTGTGAGATGATGACAAAATACATGGTGTATGTTAAACATTAAATATACAATGAGCGATTAACTGGCCGCTGGGTAGTCTGGTGGTTATAGAATTCGCTCGTAACGCCGACCCGGGTTCAATTCCAGCATGCGTTTGTAATGTGTGAAGCCCATATCTTGTCGAATGTCGCCTACCATTCGGTTTAATTAAAAATGCCCCGTTTTAAATGTTGAACGACTCATGTGAGTGAATAGTCCATATTCTCGCCAGGACTTGACATCCAACTCGGGCGACATCTGTTGGTTTGTCAGTAACAGCCTGGACTTGCAACAGCAGTTTACAGCGATGTATCCCGCTGTGAACTTGGATTAAGTTCAGGGGAGATGTTTAAAAGTTGACAGTCATAGCTATGGGACTTTCGTGGATGTTGACGGTAATAGATAAACATAAGAGCGTTTTGGGATGCTTGTAAACTATGTTAGTGTTCTGGGATTCGAACCTGTAATCATGAAGCCAAGGTATGCTTAAAACACAGGTTAAATGGTGCTATCACTCCTGTAAACCCCTACTCCCAAACACACCCACACCAACCTTCCCACGCACCCCCACACCAGTAATCCACATCATACCTCCTTTCAACCCAACCCCGACCTACTTTCACACCCGACCACACCCGACACCAAGACACATCCACAAATTCACACATACAGGCATCAAATCATACCACACACATCACGGCATACACAGACATTCACACACGACAGGAGCTTGCACATGCATACACACGCAAGCGCGGACACACAGGCACACACACACACACACACACACACACACACACACACACACACACACACATTCGTGACTTACTTTGTCTTTATGGCATCGTCTGACCAAACCACCTGTACTTGTCCAGCGGTGATCTCAATAAACCGGACACCGGTAACCTAACATACAGCAAAGAATTTCACACTTAGTCATGATTTATGATTTGTCAAAGTAAATAACGTCTGTCAGTTCCTTCAATAACACAAAAAAAAGACAACAGCAACAAAATTGAAGCATCTACTCCAAAAAGACAAACTATAGCAATAATTGAAATAAAAATAACACGTCACAATTTCAATCCGGAAACTCAAAAGTCAAGTAGCTCATTGGTCAGTTTCTGACAAAGGATTTGACAAACATCAACATGATATTGTTATATATGTTAAGGATGAAAAAATGACAAAAAATACCCCAGATTCTTTCGAAAGTTAAATCTACCTCGCCCAAACATATTCTTTTACATTATTATGATAATGAGAGTAAAGTCGTGCCGGGAGAATTTTAAAACTTATCGTTAAGGTCATGCGATTGTTATCACGGGGGAAAATCTTTGCGTTTATAGGTTTAGTAATTTATGTGACAATGCTTGGCCTACAAAAGCGTCCTTGTAGGACCCAGAGGAAGACCCTGACTGATCACTATGGATGTATGTGGTTGAAGAAGGTCAATCAGGAGACACTCTTTTCTGGAAGACTGGCTATGAGTGAGTGAGTGAGTTTAGTTTTACGCCGCACTCAGCAATATTACAGCTATATGGCGGCGGTCTGTAAATAATCGAGTCTGGACCAGACAATCCAGTGATCAACAACATGAGCATCGATCTGCGCAATTGGGAACCGATGACATGTGTCAACCAAGTCAGCGAGTCTGACCACCCGATCCCGTTAGTCGCCTCTTACGACAAGCTGAGTCGCCTTTTATGGCAAGCATGGGTTGCTGAAGGCCTATTCTACCCCGGGACCTTCACGGGGCGAAGACTGGCTATGAAGCAATACCCAAACAGCTAGCCATGCTCCAAGGCGTAACTGAATGCTAAGCCCATCGATGCATAATAATACTGTCTTTTAAAAACGCAAGTCTAAGACGGCAGTCTGTTGTTTTTCTTAAAGAAATGTTCCTTTAAACTATTAATTTTCAGTTTAGAGATTTGTGCAAGTCTAACACACAACATACATGAGTGAATTCGAGCATAGAGGGAGGCTGGTCTGAGGCGAGACGACTAACTGTACATGAAGAGTTATCTCCCCTTGGGCATGCTGAATGTTTATCAATGTGTTCGCGAATCACTGGTCCCCTCTTACATCAATCTAATCATGTACTGTTTTGTTACAAATATTCTTATATGATATTATCATGTCATCCCAAACACTTACGCAAAAGATGAATTTTAACTGTACATCAAATCTGTACGTTACTTGCAGACTGACCAAGGGCTACTTCAGTCTACCACTGCTAGTTGAACGTCATTTAGGGGAGGCAGGGTAGCCAAGTGGGTAAAGCGTTCGCTCGTCACGCTTTAGACCAGGGTTCGAATAACCAGATGAGTGCAATACGTTAAGTCCATTTCTGGTTTTCACCGCTGGAATAGTGCTAAAAGCAGAGTAAAACTAGAGTCACTCATTCATTCAGTGAACATGATTTCTTGTGGTTTGAGATCTGACCTGTTCAGGTGGGTGCTTCGACTTGCCACACAAGTGCAGCACCACTACTGTGTCGGTGAGTATCTGGAAACCCGGGGGCAGCAGCACAGTGGTCGCATTGCTGGGGACGTAGGCATTAGTGGGTACCACATTCTGCAATGGAAGACCCAAGCTCGTACCGACACGATATGACATTTCATCCTGTAACACACCCTAGAATGTTAATTAAGCCAGACTTTTGTTAAACTACATATAGGAATTTAACATCCTCCGCAAATGAAATTTGAAAAGGAAAGAGAAATATATGAATATCAGCGTGTTTGTATCTTGCTATGTAAAAACGCTTTATAAACTAGCCTATTACTATATGCAAAAGTAATCGAAAATCTGGCCTTTTGTTTGCGTTGTTCGAAGATTTTTTTTTTTAAAAAAAAAATAATGTACTACCCACATTTTGATAAAGATCAAATCATGGAGTCAATAAAAAACTATTGTGTGGAGTCAAATTTGGTTTAAATACCTCAGCTGACAGTAAGCATGGATCCTAGGTTTCAGTATGTCATTGGATCTTGTAGATCCCATACCTGTCATTGAGGTGAGATGTTTATTTGCTATGGTTCCATGATTTGCAAAATGGTTGATTGGTGCCATGATAACCATTACCATGGTTACTCATGTACAAAGTTCATAAGTGAGATTGAAGAGGCTGTTTGCCTATGGGGTTATCATATTATCCTTTGTCCATATTTAAATGGACACAGTTTCCAAATATGAATCTACGTTTAAGTATAGTTGTGAAATTTGTGATCATTAGCAAAATATAGTGTCTAGTGTGTCTAAAGTGTCCTTACCCAGGAGGAATATGCGTATAGGCGCTTACCACTCAAAGCTGTAAAATTCTATAGTTGCAGCATCAAGCACAGGTTAGCGGTCTCCGGAACATTATAAGTGTGCAGAGTTGTCAAGGGTGACAGAATCCAAAGGTGTGACCAATTGGATAACTCAAAGTGTTCAATATCTTAGACTTCCGTCACTACGGATTTTCCACCCCCATGAAACCCCCACGCCTTCATATGTACACATGGAATACTGTTCTGAGTCTCAGTTTCATACTAAGAACGGTCCTTAAGGTATTTTTTAAGTTCGTTAATCGACCCTCCTAGTTCATTAGAAGTTTTCTTCAAATGGGTAGTTAATTTGTACCATGACATTTAAACTAATAAAGATAGACACAGCGAGATTCATTATACACACAATCATGTTTTCTTTCACCGGTAGTGGTTTTCTCAGACTTAGTGAAACTTACTGTCAATGTTATACGTTATTCAGCTTATACTGCTAGCAGCTAGCGAATAATGCAGAGCCAGAGTTTACTTCGACCCGTTTGCTGTGCGGGCGAATAGGAGGGGAGACAACTCTTGTGGTCTTCGTACTCACGTCATCCGTGGCCGAAACGTATCACACGATAGTAATACTTCATGACATTCACAACTTTCACGAGTATGATATTGCTACTCGAAATACACATCTCAGTATTCAAACCAAATTTATGATTAAGTGACAGTTGTGTTTGGAGTGTTCTTACCGCTTCTTGCCGAAGCCGCCGGAACTGACCGAGGGTTGGGAAGTCGGTGGAGTTGAACAGTCCTGTCCACACGCCGTAGGGGTCTGCATTTAGGGGGCCCACCGCATACATCATCAACCGCAAATCTATAAATAGGTTTCGGTTTCGTGCTCAGTCTAATTAAATCTGTTCATATTAATTTCTGACTCATATCTCCCGCACGCCCTGATTTGTCATCCCCAAAGTTGTGGAAATATATTACCCCTGCGCACTCATAAAGATAGGTCAAATTGACAATCTAGATTCGAGAATATCTGTGTCTCGTGCAGTTGACAATTTATACTGATCTCTAACTCGTGATTTAAAAAAAAGCTATGCAGTTTTGAGCGTTGTCTGCGTTCTAATTGGTCCAAGAATCCTTTAGTCCATTTTACAGAAGTATCGTATGCGACGAATGGTTTTGATATGTACTTGGTGTACATGCGTATTCAGCGCTAGCAACAACTGGCCGCCTACTTTGGGAAAACACCTGTCTGTATCTCGAATGTTCTGTGTAGTTGTCACAGGTACCTTCATTGTCGGGGGGTGGTCTAATGTTCCATGTGAGATCCAGAAGACCCCAGTCTTCGCCATGTCCGATATCACAACTGTTATAGACAAAGAACGCTGACTGCCAGCTGAAAATAACGTCAAAATGGTAACACCAGGTAACTTTACACAGTAGATCAATAGTACATCACATAACACAACAGCACTATAGTACATGACGTCACATAACAACATAATAGATCATCGCGTCACACAACATCACAGTAGTACATCACGCCACACAATAACAACAGTACATCAAGTCACTCAACATCACTGCACTACATTACGCCACACAGTGACAACAGTAGTACATCACGTCACACAACATTACATTTGTATATTACGTCACACGATGACAACAGTACATCACGTCACACAACATCGTAGTTGCACTGTTAAGTCACACAATGACAACAGTACACCACGTCAATCAACATCACAGTAGTACATCACGTCACTCAACATCACAGTAGTACATCACGTCACGTGAGTGACTTTAGGTTTCCGCCGCACTCAGCAATATTCCAGCTATATGGTGGCGGTCTGTGCATAACTGAGTCTGGATCAGACAATCCAGTATTCAACGGCATGAGTATCTGCGCAACTGGGAACCGATGACAGGTGTCAACCAAGTCAGTGAACCTAACCACCCGACCCCGTTTGTCAGCATGGGTTGCTGAAGGCCTATTCTACCACGGACCTTCACGCGAAAGAGAGAAATCGAATATACAAAATCATTCACGGCTATATCCTCAGAAACAAGTTCTTCTTAGTGTCAAGAGACCAATAGTTACAGTGGAAGCTGTCAAAACCGGCAGCTGTCCAGTCCAACACGTTGTCATCACCTCATAAAATATCTTTCCCGTCTGTGGCTTGTGCATTTATCATCATTTAAAAGCTCTGAATTCCGACAGCTGTCAATTCCTTGTCTCTGCATCAAATGAGCCGTTCGAATATGTGCATATAGAGTAATCAGCGCTTTCTAATCTGGCACATGGCGAGGACTGAACCGGATGTATTGTGTCACCAATTAATTCTACATGGTTACCAACAAGACAGTTTTACTTTAGTTCAGCATGGGTATACTTGTACATGTAACTAGTGAGCTGACATGTTTTATTGCGATAAAATAATGTATATGAGAGTGACAAAACTGGTTGCTGGCTGAAACCATGTCAGATCTACAGTCAGGTACGCCGTCTATACCGGATTATTTCTTCAGTGACGATGAGTGCCGATATAGACAACTTCCACTGTATATAAAATATCATCATGGACCAGACGTGCACGAAAACGGTAAACAAATCTTTCACCACTGTTAGCATTCGCTATTCACAATAATGGACAAGCTCGTACCCTTACCCTGGCCAGTCAGACATCTAGTTTCTAACATGAAGATATTTTACAGAAAAAGGTTTCTAATTTATGTTCATAAAACATAATAAAAAGGAGCAGAGATATTTCTTTCAATTTCAGCTGAAAACTGTTATAATCAAGACTTCAAAGATATTCTACTTACATGAGATTATTTGTTTCAATGTCTGTATGACAGACAAGGCGAGAGCGGAATGGAGACTGATCAGACAATCAAGTGATCGATGACCTGGACAATCATGTCAATCGATGATGTGAAAGTTTTCAGTTACAAGTGCTTTGTAGAATTGCAGGCGTCATTTAATAGTACAATAACAGTACATCAAGTCACACATTATCATGATTTATACTACTAGAGCGCATTCCTGACCGAAGTTTGGAAGGGAAAGAAACGACATAAACATCTGAAAACTCCGCGAACGGGTGTAAACTACACTGGTTCGTCACCCCACACAGAGGAGTACAATAGTACACCACAACACAGAATAACACAAAAGAGCATCAGACAAAAGTTCAGTGTAACATTACGTCAGAAAATACTGCAAAGTACATCACGTCACACAATAGCTCAACGGTGCAACACGTCAGAAAACACTACCACAGTTCAAGTCTTAAAAAATCTCAATTATGCGTCACGTAATTCTACGTCAGGGCGTGCACGCAAGCAGTGTCCCACAGACGTTTTACGTTGTTCCACTCCAAGAGTACAAAAGTTTTAATGTGATGAAGTCGATAAAAGCCTGAATCAAGTGCCTATTGTCATCGACAATACTTGTTCAATATGTGTAATCCACGTTACTGACAACGCACCGGATATGGCAGATTTCTCCCGAGATTGTGTTCGAGATTGTGTGGGAGAAACCGAACTTAATCAAGTAATGGAACAGTGGGGTTTGTTTTTCAATCCGGCTGGAGACAGAAGACATTGTAAAACATTACAGAGTCTCGTGTGATTTTCCGCAGGACATAACATAAGGACGGACACAGTCGATATATGACGACTCACCAATCAGAGGACGCATCATCTTCTGTCTCGTGCAGTGTAGCAATACCGCCATAGTGGCTCAAGTTGGAGACAGGACCACCGGATGTAGCTAGGATGTAATATTGGGATTATTTACGCCTGAAAGATTTTGTCAGATTATGTCACAATATTCCAGGGACCCACCATTAAATATTACAATAGTGCAAACGTTAGCTCGTCACACCAAAGACCCGTGTGCGATTCCCCACATTTGTACAATGTGTGTAGGTCATTACTTTTAAGATCGGCGTAAAACCATACTCACTCACTATTCACAAAGGATAACCATTTAATAATTTCTAGAAAGCTTAATGGTTAAGGCGTTAACTCGTCACATCAAAGACCTGGGTTCGATTCTCCACATGGGTAGAATGCTTGAAGCCAAATTCAGGGGTGCCCATCTATGATTTTACTGGAATAATGCTAAAAGCGACGTAAAACCATTGTCTCCATTCACTCCCTGGGATGACTTACTCTTTGCTTCAAGATGAACCAGTTTGTCTCCGAGGAAGGACAAGGCTGCCATTGTTGCGTAGATGGGTTTCGGTATGAACGTCACGTAAGGTGTTTTAGTGTTATTCATTTGAAATCTCGCCAACAGGGTGCGCTGGGTAAACTGGTGTGGGTAGTAACTAAGGAAGCCGTTGTCGTTGCTAAGGAGTGTATACTTCAGATCAGAACTAGCATTTGCTCTGAAGAGGTTCTCGTGTTGTCCAATTATCTGAAAAAAAAACCCAAGTCGGATCAAACAGCGTGGCATACAGGGTAAAGCGCTTGGTCGTTACGCCACGGTAGCATACGGACAAGAGTGTTTGTCCGTTACTGGGATGGGACAGGCTTGTTTCCCACTATGGTTAAAATTGTGTGTGTCAAGCTAGTTTCTAGTGTCCCGCACTAATACTTCAGAAGGTGCCGTGATTCTCTCAGTGCTATTTTAGTACACCTCAATAATATTAATATTCGATTAAGCCACTTCAAGTCCATGTGTGCAACATACACACCACAATCCATTTCGTTCATATTATAGTAGACAGTAACAGCAAGTAGGAGTGAAACGGTATACTGTCGTATAAGTATATAACCGCGGTATTTGGTCTTCGGTTCGGCATACCGTATGAAATCCAAAAATTCGGTATTTTCGATTTTGGTGCCGTCATTTTAACAAACTTGTTACAGCGTTCCTAACCTGTCTACAAATCAAATCTATGCATTCCTAGACGGCCGCCATATTCACGGAAGCAAGTTCGGAATTGAATGTCGTTAACTTGCTGATCTACAAGTCAGCAAGACATCAGTACCTGGGTTACTTTTTAAGCTATTTTTGGAAAAAAAATGTTCAGTCGTGTTATACCTTCTGTAACTGCGTACATTATGTAAACATATCATTTGCATTAATGACGAGTTGTTACCGCAAGTATAAAATTCCAGCAAGGTTTGACTTGAGAATAAATGGGAAAAAGTTATCTGATACACAATATGTCTAATTGGAAATTTGTCAAGCACTAGTGGGGTGTTTGATTCAAACATGGTGTTCACTGTTTGACACTGTTCCATTTCGCTCGACCTCGAATGCTGAATCAGTTACATCACTACAAGTTCTGACATGTCGTTAAAAGTGCCCATTACACACTAAAGAGTTGCATTTACCTAAGAGTCTAAATGACCTCACCACCTTTCAATATATTTGTGGCTATCAAATTTTAGGGTGTTCTCATACTTTGTGTTTGTAGTATATCAAAGATAACAGCCAACTGGACATAGCAATCAAAGGGTAAATTTGTCCAGTCAAACCATGAACAGGCTTGTGTTCTTGAAAATAGATATGAAGATCCCTGGTGATTTGCCAAACCTGCAGTAATTCTTGATATGTATGTAAGGATCACTCGCCATATGCTAGCCAGTTCTTATGTGTTGTGTTACTTTGTTTAAAGTAATTATATAATGACAGTTTTGTTCATTCAAAATAACAAAGATTATGATTAAGTATTTCCACGGTATATTAAACAATGTTAGGTTTAGTTTGGCTCTTGTTGTCAGTTTTTGGCTTTGTGACCATATCACACATGCCGAACCCAAACGGACCGAGTCTAAGACCTTGTATAATACCTATCGTTCCGTGGTGAGAGTGTACCATTTCACCCCTAACTGCAAACCTAAATAAGGTTTTGCTATACGTTCCCTAACAGTTTTTCAAAGGTATTTGCGGCTGTGGGGTAGCCTAGTGGTTAAAGCGTTCGCTTCACGTTATTGGTGTAATGTTGCTGAAAGAAGCATACAACCAAACTCGCTCACTCACTCTAATGTATTGTAAGCGAAGGTTTCGACTTTATCCTTCCATATTCGGAAACATTCATGCTTACCTTTGCAGCAATGGCGGCATATCCGGAAGTCGCCCTCCACTTCTGATCTTTGTTCCAACCTCCAAGTGGGTCGGACTCACTGGAAACAGACGAATCTTTTGATTGCATGATCGCTGTTCTGTTGGGGACGTGAAATGGTTTCTGTCGCTCGTAACATTCTGTGATAGTTTGTTAAGATATTCTGACAGATAATTACCCTTGAATAGTGCCATTGGTGTGATATCTTTACCTGATTGAGATCTGTATTTACTAGTTCAGTCAGACGCAGAAGTACATACACACCAGCTTCGTCCTGTAGTGAGCGAAATAGTTTCCAAATTTTCGTAGCACATGGGGCTTACTATGCCTGAAAGTTACGAGTTTACAAAATACTCCACTAGCCTCAAATGTGAATATAGAAACTATGCAAAGATTAAAAAATAAATGAGAATATAACGTTGTCGGCATGACAGGGCTGCTAATATTATGAACATGTGTATCAGGCCACAATCTTGCATGATTTAAAAGTGTATTTATAACTTAACACGCTGGAGAGAGTGACATATTACAAAATGACTCCATGAAGCTTCATGAACCACACGGGCCAATGACTATGGAGATTTACTGGTCACTGGAGATTTACTGGTCACTGGTCACTAGATTTTTATAAGCCGCGGACAACCGGCCCAGTGGCTATTTCACACTTTGATTATGTACATACTCGTTGTAGAAGGGTTTGTCCACTAGACCGGGGTACATCTGTTGGAGGTAGGAATGTATGTCCAGTTCAGCATTCACGATGTTCTCAGCCACATAACGTCCCTGAAGGTAAAGACCTCACCATGAGAGAGATCAACACAGTAGATGAGCTGTGATTTAATTTACTAACGCCCTAGACAAGCTGCTGTTAGGAAAGCTACTACCGTTAGAGGAATAGAATAAAGCTAGAGTAATGGACGTCTTTAGATTTACAGAAATTTAACAACGGGCTTAACAAGCTGGTGCAGGGAAAGCCCAAACTGTGAGAGGATATACTGACATACTATAGACAAGCTAGTACAGGAATAATGCACTGGACAAGGTGTTACCGTAAGATGAATAGAATAACGCACAAGACAAGCTATTACCGTTAGAGGAGTTATATAATATATAAAGCACTGGACACGCTAGTGTAGAGGAAGCCCAAACTATGAGAGGAATACGGTAAATAATGCACTACTGAAACTGGTACCTTTGGTTGAAATTAGGAGACTTCGGCACGAAAAACATACACTATAGTGCAGGGCAATACGTTAATTTTGAAGGAAAACGATAGTATGTGGGGAGACGTTGTTGTTAGAGGTTACGACGTCCTCGAAAAGCCGTTGCAGGGAAAGAAGAAATATGGATCATTTTCCTCCAGTCCGAACGATGTTCCTCCCAAGCCTACGTTTCAACATGATTTAGGAAATCTACTTCATAGTTGACCACTCTTTGTCGAGTAGCCTAGCGGTGGGTGGGGGTGAAGGTGGGGCAGGGGTGGCGAGTGGTGAAAGCGTTCGTTCGCCACGAAGAAGGCCTGGGTTTGATTGTGATCTACGAGGGGATCTCAATAAGGTTTGAGCCTTGAGCATTTTTCATACCCAGGTGTCACAGCCTGGGTACGACAATGAACCTTGGGGTGTAGCTGATGTGATATATAAGTTTTGGTATCTTACTCTCAGAAGTTATTGAACAGCCCACATTGACAGAAAGAGACCCCCCTCACGGCAGTGAAAATGAATAAAATTGAGTATAGAGCAGTAATTAAGTTTTTAGTTCTTGAAGGAAACTCGGCGAAGAACATTGAAGAAAGGCTTTCAACAGTTTATGGGAAGTCTTCCCCTTCATCTGCTACCATCAAACAATGAGTCAATGAATTTAAGCATGGTGGAGAGAGTCTTGAAGATGACCCCCGTCCAGGTCGCCCAACAACAAGCACTAGTCAGGAAAACATTGACAGAGTGCATAGACTTGTGCTGGAAAATCGTCGAATCACACTCCACGAGTTAGAGGAGACCACAGGCATTTCACACGGATCCATTGAGACCATTCTTCATGAACATCTCGTCATGTCTAAGGTGTGCGCAAGATGGGTGCCAAGAATGCTTACAGATGAAATGAAACAAGGGTCACCATAAGCAACTCCATGCTAACCAGATACAAACAGAATCTAGAAGATTTTCACTTTAGGCTAGTAACCTGTGATGACACCTGGATCCACCACTATGATCCTGAGAGCAAACAAGAATCCAGGACCAAAAAGTTCAAAGCCTCCAGATCAGTGCAGAAGGTAATGGCGACAGTCTTCTGGGATAGCAAAGGCGTCATCCACAAAGATTACTTACCGAAAGGAAGAACAATGAATGGGGAATATTACGCTAACTTGTTCAGGCAAGTGCGACAGTCAATCAAGGAGAAGCGCCGGGGCAAGATCAGACGTGGTATTCTTCCACATCAAGACAATGCTCCAGTACACACCTCTCGCGTTGCAGTCGCTGCTGTCCAGGAATGCGGGTACGAAATCTTGCCGCATCCCCTCTACTCTCCAGACCTGGCACCAAGTGATTACCATCTGTTCCAAAATCTCAAGAAACACTTGCTTGGTCGTAGATTTCAGAATGATAATGAGCTTATTGCTGCCACTGAGGCTTGGTTTGAGGACCAAAATGGCGCCTTCTACAAAGATGGCATCAGCGCCTGGCAGAAAAGATGGAACACAGTGTCTTGACTCACAAGGGAACTATGTTGAAAAATATGTGGTTCATACCAATACTTTGTGTTTTTCAATGCAAGGCTCAAAACGTACTGACATCTCCTCCTATGAGTCCTACTTCTGGTGTATTGCTGGAATGTTGCTAAAAAGCGACGTAAAACTAAGCAAACTATATCTTTGTCTTCGTTCCATGTTTTACATTGGTGAGCATCGGCAGATCCCGACCATTGACAATACCTTTCTGTGCATTGAGATGAAGTCAAGTCTGGTCCCCGTCTTTCCTGTGAAGTAGTTAGTACCGGAAGTGACGTGTTTAAACAACGCATCATCATAGGTGTCGGTCTCGTTGTTGTCGTCACATCCGCCTCCAGGTCCACCGAAGATCAAGGATTGGCTGGCAGCTCTCAGACCTTCTGAGCATGCGTCATAGTAGTTCAAGTAACCTTAAAAACAATCAGCGTATAGGTCATCCCATGACTTCGCTTTTAAAAAAAGTAAAATGCAATTGTTTAAACACACGAGGAACTTGCTAACCGAAGCAGTCCGGATAATGTGTTCATGTAAACTGAGTTCTGTATTTAACAGTGAGCGGTTGGGTAGCCTAGTGGCTAAAGCGTCACACTGAAGTCCGATTCTACCCCAACGAATCGTTCAAGATGCATGGATGAAGATGCTCTTGAAATTCATATTTGATATTCGTTTCGTATGAATATCAGAACAATTTCCTCAGATATAATAAATATCTGAAGAGAGAGAGAGAGAGAGAAAGAGAAATATATATATATATATATATATATATATATATGCAAGTGCTTAGCTGGTGCCTCGAGTTCTTGTGTCTTGTGTTGTATGTTGAGACATATGCCCACAAACAAACATTCAAACATCAGTGTCACAAACTGTGTATTTTTTAAATTATTAGTGTTGTTTCTTTGTCATTCTTTGTTGTTATAGACGTTGAAACGATACCTTGTTTTGTCATCAGTTTATAAAAGACTCCACAATCTGGTTCGTTCCACGACTCAAAGTTCCAAGTTTTCACATACTCCAGTCCATATATACCTGTAGGCATATTCAAAGCACAGTTACGAACGTACCATTGCACGAAGGAGAAAGAATGAATTACAACGACTGTGTTTCCAAGCCAAATATGTATCATTTAGAACTTGATCACCACGCATGCACAGAGTGTGTTAAACTGCACCGAATCATAATCATCTATCTAAAGTCTGTAACATTTTGGAACTGGAGTAATTATATTTTCGACTAGTTCATATTTACATGACAAGTTTTTTTTTTTTACTTACAACTATTACGACTATCTAATACGATTAAAACAAACTTTTATTTCGCGATGATATTTCTTATTGGTAATGTAGGCTGTTTAATATTTAGTATTTATAATCCCAAACATAGGATATGTCGCGACAATATGCCATTACAACGGTGAGTAAAAAGTCTCTGAAAATAGTGTTTTTGGCAATATTCAAGGATGTCATCTTGCGGAAATATTAGCTAATGGTAACCATGACAACTGAAATCCCAAAGCGTATATACTGCAGGTCAAATAACTGTGTTATATGCTAATTTGTGTTTGTGGAGAGATCTGTGTCGGTGACCTGAATATTTTGTAAGTCCCTCCGATCCCTCAGTAGTAGCCGTTATCTGATTGGTTAAATCTATTCAACCATCTCACTATTGTTTGGACAGTCATAGGTCGCTCAAAGGTTACCTGTCGCGACCTTCTACTAGGTCTTGTGAGACACAGTGGTGGAGTGTAACGAATAAAGCTGAGACTGCGTTTACCTAGAATGACGTTATTGAGTATATAGTGACCATAGAATTTCCTGGTCAAGTTCCTGGATTCGAATAATGGAGCATCTAGTCTGACGTCTGACGACTTGTCCACATGACAACAGAGGTTAACACCGTCAGTAAGATATTATGGTTAGGATGTCGTCTATGGGATGGCTTCACCCCTAGTTACACATACGGCACCACACACACCTATGTATCTGGTTGCTATCTGTTGGACGAGGTCTCGCCACCAGTACACCTGTGTCTTGTTCTCGAAGTCGGTGAACAAGGAGGAAGGGTTGCCCATGATCTCAAAGCCAGGCTTCAGACCGTTCTCATGGAGCAGTTCCACCATGCTGTCTAGGTTGCTGAAGGTGTACGTCGGACCCCCATCTGAAACACTTGTCGATACGGAAGGGAGTCAGAACCCAACGTATTGACGATATTCGGTCATATTGCCTAGACACCACGTGTTCAGCTTCTGTTCACAGAATCAGTACTACAACCATCCCCGTCTTCTCCAAAGTCCTACCACAAACATGATAATTATTTGTCCATGGAAATGGAATTTATCGGTTTCGTGAGTAGGAAGCATGATCGCTGTTCTCAATAATGGTTCGCCTTGTTTCGATGTTTGCCACAATAGTTGTTCATGGGTTTTACAAAGTCGTAACGACTCGTGTTAACCCGGGCACAGTGGTTCCAGCTGTGACAAAATGACCCAGACAAATAGCAGACAAAGCATGTTTGATTATTTTTTTTGAATTTCACAATTTTTTTATTTTCGCAACGTGCGTCTTTTGCCTGTTAAGTATATGTCAACGTAAGTGGAGTTGTGATGAAACACGAAATAATAGGGCTCGGAACATACCTTTGCACAGTAATCAGCTCCAGCAACCAGTGAATCCTAACCTGCTCGATGGCACGGTGTGGAAGCGCTCCAATGAAGGCTAGATTCTGTCGCATGTCTTGGCTGAGCAAGAAGTCAGCTGCCTTGTCGTGTGGATCTGGAGGGCTGGGGTGTTAATTCAGTATGTGAGTCAGTTTATGTTCACATTGCTTTAAAAATACTCCAGCACTATTATAGGCTTCACTCATTGTATGTTTGTGGAAAATCGAGTGACGAGCGAACGCTTAATCATAAGGCTACCCAACGGCTTAATTGTTGATTATTTGTTTGTTATTGGGATTTGTTACTGGCGTCGATTACCAACCTCAGCGCTGGCCTAGATTATTATACGATTATATTCTTTCACAATTTGCACATCTAACATAACTGTTTGACCCCATAAGACTATTTGTTTTATCACTGTCTTTTAACGTCTTTTGGTATGACCTAAAGGGGTACTGAAGGTCAAGACGCATAATTGGTTGCTAGGTCATGAAACAAAAGAACAAGATACTGGATGTGTACAGATGTACTTAAGTGTTCAAACGATGTATTGTTGTGTCATTGGTCTCATCTTTGTATGCGACTCGATACTGCAGTCACAAATATACCTCATCGGCTCTGGCTGATGCGATTAGAAGTGACGAAACAGACACACATCCAGTGGCGCCACTGTCATCTAAGCACAATGATCATTCGGTTTTAACCGTTCACCACGGCACATATCTGCATTATCGTTGTCATGCTCTATTAGGCCTACCAAGAAGTGAATTTTGCATGTAACTTTGAATGTACATTTGACTTACCACAAGCCCGTGCTTCTCCAGAAGTGGTCCAGAGCTCCTACTTCGTCCCAGGAGTTGAAGCTGAAGATAAAATCCCCCGTCTCCTCCACACAGTCGGACTGAGTGGCCTTCAGCAGATACAACAATACCACAAAAAAGAGAGCCGCCATGTTGAAACTGACGGACTAGTGTCTTATCTATGTCAGATGTCTTATCTTACACGCCAGTAAGTGATTTGACATTAGCGGAGTGATTACAATAGACCATATTGATAAAACCACTTGGGCAAAGTGCTTTTACAGAGCTGAAACCACAGCCTCAGCTATGTATTGGGGATAAGACGGATTACATCATGCACTGGTCAACCGAACTGTTTTTTTCGTTTGAAAATGGCAGTGACAATGAAAACAGTTCACACTAGTTTTGAGACTGTCCCTATGTTCCGCAAAATAAATTATCTCTTCCGGTTATTGTGCTTTCACCCTTGGTACAACTGTCATCAAAACACCAAGATATACATAATCGTTCATGATACAACTTTCCCTCTTCATCATACCGATGGCTGAAATAATAATGACGATTTGTATGGACAAATGATAAACTTTCATGTCATTTAAGACTATCTGTTTGCTTTCGAAAATATATTCCATCGGTACGGCAAACGGACTATAAACACAGTGCATTACTAACTAACGACATAATAATCAAATAAATATTTTGGTCTGTATAAGTATTAGTCAGTGCTATGTTAAACTAACGGACTTTACTGTTCTGTATGGTAGTTAGCCTTATATAATTCGTCATTGCTTTACGCAGCATTCAGAAACACTTCAGCTAGTGAGAACAGTGTGATATATGTACATGTGTAACAAGATATTGTCAGTCAGTGAGTAGCATTAGACTTTTGTTACACGTGGTCATATCACCCTCGGTGAAAGTCGAAAAGACGCTGGCCTCGCCGATGAATCCGCCGATGAAGTCTGAAGGTAGAGGAAGCAACTTTGACAACACCACCTACCAAGTGATTCCGAACAGCCAGCACACATTAAAGCTGCCTCGGCTTCTGTCATGTAAAACTGGCGTATATGAAAATCGTGTGAATAGAGGAATAGAGAACATTCTGTTGGTTCAGGAATGTTCAAGCTATATGGCGAAGCCTTGTAAATAACGGTGTCTAGACGAGACAATCCAGTGATCAACAACATGGACATTGGTCAATGCTATTGGGATACGATGACATGTGTCACCCAAGTCCGCAAGCCTGACGACCCGATCCCCTTTGTGGCCTCTTACGACAATCATGTGCTACTGAAGACCGATGTAATTAAGTGATTGAATTGCTGGTTATCATGTTATCACTCAGTGATACGTGAAATAGAACCAAGATCGTACTTCACTGCATATTACATGCATACTCCTCAAAAGAAGTTAAGGGATTTCTGTTTCTGTTATACCAGATAAAAAGAGCAGGTTGTTCTGAAAATCATTTGAGTGGTATCTAAGTGGCCAAAAACTTATTGTTCTGGCTTGTCCCACGCTTAAGACTTTCAGTTACCCATATTTCATACACAGCCCAGAAAAGTCACCACAACACACTATAGAGAACACGACGCCAATTTGTACAGTTATTTTGCATAAATTGTCCATGCGGTTGTCATGCACGTTTGTCATCGAACGCGTCAAGAGGACCCAAAGTACATTGCAAGAATATATGTACTAACGATCCGTCGATGAAGTCATATCCTTCCAGGCAAAATACACACCCACTGCAAAATGAAAAATCATTGTGTTCAGAGTGTTCAGTAACTTCACATGAATCAGGGAGCTATTCAGTGAAAGTGCCATAGATTATTTCCGTCTGTTTGATATATGTACATGCATGTGTTGTTCTTGCGTGCCGTTATAAAGCAGACAAGATGAAAAGAAAACACTCCATCAAACATTAAATCCTCCCAAGCGTATTAATCGTTGAAATTGAACTGGATCATTTTCTACATAAAGAGGCAGATACTGTACATACGACAAACTCACGCAGCTGACGTAAAGTCAGTTTACTGTTTATTGACACTTCACAACATGTTACACAAGAATAGAAACACATTGTCTAAGTAGGAACTGAGACGGACCAAGAACTTGACCACTTTTTATTTTGGAGTTTTTGAAAAGCTGTTCAAGTTAATTAGTAAAATCCTTTAAGGCCGAAACGGTTTGCCCACACACCGACTAATCATGTGCCTAAACGCCCTGCACATGTTGGTTGAGTGGAAGCACGTGCATTTGCAAAAAATGGCAAAACATACATCTCGGAGAAAAAACGCAAAACGCTTGTCGAGAACTGGTACTAGAAGGGAGTGAATCGGTGGCCATGCATCTCAGATAATAGAAAACCACCGAAATCATAGCACAGATAACAGCGCAAGAGAGAGAGAGAGAGAGAGAGAAAAGGGGGGGGGGAGGGGAGGGGGGGGGGGGGGGAGGTGGGCATAAATATGAGGCCAACAAAATTCATCTTGCAAGGATCCTGAAATGTACACAGTGAGTACAGCGTTACAGTCAGACATGCAGCACCTAGGCCAGGTCACGATCAGGCAGACCACGTGTGGCCACCCCACAGGAAGACCGCCATCTGCGCACTCTTCATCTACGCAACCGTTCATTACGGCAACATAAATGGCGGCAACGGCTCTAGGACATGTCATCAGTGGTACGATGTCTACGTGCAGCAGGTATCAGAGCTCGACATCCTTTGGAAATAGCTTACATGAAATGACACTGACCGAGAAACATCGTCGCGTCATAGGTTACAGTGGGCAAGAACTGTATGTCCGCTGGTACGAAATTGTCAGCAAATGATTTTTACAGGCAAATGTAGATTCAACACGTTCCATAAGGATGGTTGGGTGTGAGTATTAACGTCACAGTGGAGAAAGACTAGCACCAATGTGCGTCCAAGAAGTACACACGTTTGGAGGGGCGGTGTGATGGTGTGGGAAGGCCTTTGTGCGAATCAGCGTATACGATTGGTCGTAATATGTGGAAACTTGAACGCTTAGAGATACAGAGATGACATTCTTCAGTCCGTGGCAATACCATTTTTTTGCCAGCAACATCAAAGAACACTTCTGTAGTAAACAACGCCAGGTCCCACACAGCGAGAATTGTCCAGAACTTCTTGAACGCCTAGAATATCCAAGTTCCAACATGTCCAGCACGCTCACCAGACTTCAACCCCACAGAACACCTGTGGGATCAGCTGGAGCGCCAGGTGAAAAGACGACAACGAGCCCCAGCGAACGGACAAGAACGTGCAAACGCTCTCAGGAACGAGTGGAATATGATTCCCAATGACGTCATTCGTCGGGTAACGACATCAATGAGACGGCGGGTCTGGGCGTGGATTGCGGATAGAGGTGATCACACTCGTTACTAAGGATGTGTATGTGTGACCAGAGACTTGCAATGACAGAGAAATTCCACGATTGACTCTCATTGAATATGTGAACTGTGCTATTTCTACCCATCTGGCCATTACATGACAAGTGTTCTTCATCTCTGACGAGTTTGTCATAGACACCATTGGTGCCTTGTCCCCAATGCTGGCTTCATGAAATTACTCTTACTTAAAACATTGTTCGTTTTGCTTTGATTTCATCGATAATCAATAAGGGTGTTCACTTTGATTTGCTCACTAGTTAGTCCGGCTACACTTTCCGAGGTATCTACGTTATGTAAGTTAGCCAATACATATATGACACCTTGAAGACATAGGGTTCATTAAATAGCATATGGTTTCCGTTGGTATTTTGCACCATACCAAGTGTAAAACGTATTGTACTCATGGGATGAGCGAGTGAGTGAGTTTAGTTTTACGCTACACTCAGCAATATTCCAGTTATACAGTGGCGGTCTGTAAATAATCGAGTGAGGACCAGACATTCCAGTGATCAACAACATGAGCATCGATCTGTGCAATTGGGAACCGATGACGTGTCAACCAAGTTAACGAGGCTGACCACCCGATCCCGTTAGTCGCCTCTTACGACAAGCATAGTCGCCTTTCCCGGCAAGCATGGGTTGCTGAAACTCTATTCTACCTCGGACCCCGAGTCAGTGTGAATGGGTTAGTTTAGTTTTACGCCGCCCACAGCAATATTCCAGCTGTAAATAACAGATTTTGGACCAGACATTCCAGTGATCAACAGCACGAGCATCGATTGACCCAATCCCATTAGTCCACTATTTGTGAAGGATTGTGCAGAAATTGACCTTCATCTTCTTTAACACAAACATTCTCTAATCTGTAAATTGGACAATTTCTGACACTGTCCTTAATTACGTATTCCCTACCCCACTCCATTCTCTCAATGGATGATATATACAATGGAAAAGGTATCGCAGCACAAATGATTTTAACCTCCATAAAGTCATTAATATTTGTATCATAATAATGTTTGTAGGATTATTTAGGGAGCCCCACACGTTGATTTAGATATGTTCGTGCAGCCATTTAGGTCGACAATTCATAGAAGCATTACATCCCTTCTCAGAATCACAACGGTTCGCCCATTCGTGGCAACTGGCGTGTGTAAACACTCTTTTGCTTCCACTTTGTCCAGCAGAATAGTCCGAACTTTCATATAATCAGCCGGAACCGCGCAGTCTATCCGTTGTTAATCATCTGCGCACAAAGCAGAACGACCAAACTGGCATCTCCATTGCTTGGACTGATGATTGATTGATGGCACCTGCCACATATATTCTTAAGGCTAACATGCTGGTAGACCTATGTGAATACTATTGAAAAGATCATCAGTTCTGTAAATGGTTGACATTCTCTGTGTTCTAAAAGGTGTGAGTGCATGCTTAGATTTTCTGAAGAATTGCCCAGAACGCATACACTTCGCCCACAATATCCACCGATAAAATAACACAGTGACGATAAAAAATGGGATTTTAGAAGAATTCCCATTTGACGTTTCTAAAGGTGTTTTGCTCATGAGGAAAAGTATTCAACTGAATATTATCTATTTGGTAAAAGTCCTTTTGGGCCACGGATGTGGTCAAATTAGAAACATTTGGCACATATCGGACTTTACGCTTTTAACTTGAAAATATATAAAGTCAACGCTGGGGACTAACCAGAAGATTTTCACATTCACAATTAATTCATAAATATGTCAAAAAAAGGTTTTGTCAAACTGTTATGTCTGACATTGCACAATCAATATTTAATAGTATTAAAGCATGTTTAGTGACAAGTTATTAGGATTATCCTACTCCTGCTTAAAGTGTAATATAATGGACCGTATTTCACTGTATAGATATTTGGCCTTGTGGCGATCGTGGGTTTGAGTCAGTCTAACAGTTTAACACCTGCCCCCTTTCCGTAACCTCGACTTGTTCCAGAATAACACGGTTTGGTCACGAATGACCTGCATCAATGTGGATTTTTTTTGTTCTATGAAGCACTCAGGAAATTTCAGGTTACACGAGAGTGAAAAATAATCCAGATGAGTGATTGACATCTCGCGCATCGATACGCTACAAACTGGTCATGTGAAATGATACAAAGAAGATACAGTGATGTGCCACACTATACCATCACAAATTGGTACAGATTATACATAAGCGCCTTGTTTTTGAGGATACATATATATCATAAAATATGAATACCTTGTTACCTGTAACCAGCCTTAATCATCAACAAGCGACCATTGTTCACTGCTTTGCGTATTTGTTCTGGATTTTTAACATGGCTTCACTCAACTAATGATGTAAACACCCGTGCACTACTATAATGTTCCATGGTGATATCTTGGGGTTTTTTTAACAAACCTCGAATGCAGAACTAATAATGTGCACACGACTTAACAATGGAAACGTGAATTGCTCACAACGTCTTGGTCTAATGAGGGCTTTCAGCTAGCCAAGGCAGATAACTTAGCATTCTTTTTCTGATAATATGGGTCTTAACAAGCATGGGGATATGATATTGATTGGTTAAACGTCGACAATGATAATACTAGTACTGTGTGCACTGGTATTGCTTAACACTCAAAGCGCTAATATAATTACCCTGGTCAGGGGAAGAGCGTGCATTCGATTTTCAATATTTCCTCATTGGGTGTACATAATATAAGCTAACGTCCACAATATCATGTCATCAATGGATGGGTACACCGAGTCACAGCAATAAACAATAAGTCATCAAGCAATGCCCAAAATGAAAACTGTAATGAACATTATCCTGTACGTCCCTGCGTACATCGCACTGTATAACCGTTTATTTCATTGCATTCCTGGGTATTCAGTTGCATTCCAAGTATTCAATAATATTTTTGCATATTCCACTGAATCGCATTGTATTCCGATGTGGTGCACAGCACACGTACGCAACACTTGCCATATCTTGTGTTTTCAAGTTTGAGTACATTGTAAAGGGTCAGGATCTAGATAACTATTTCTCGCAGATGTATTTCTTGACCAGAGCACAGTCATCGTCCTTCCACTCGCCAGATGGGATGATCATCGAGATACACTTGGCGTTGTTGTGAGGTTCATCGGGCGCCCATGGTGGGTTCACGATCGTAGTTCCGTCCAACCACATCGGTGTTATGGCATTAGCCATGATAGCCCCGATATGGAACTCCGCAGAAATACCTGCAGACAGAAATGACGTGATGTTGTACCAGTTGGGGAAGTGAAGGCAAACGTTACCTCTCAGGATACCTGATTTCTGGTCACCTCATCGTGATATTGTTAGTCCACAGGTTGGAATTTTATTAAAAGCTGGAGAAGACCATTACAGATATACGATTTAAAACAAAAGGAAGGTATGCTTATGTCAATCAAACAGATTAGTATGTAACGTCATTTTGTAAAATCGAACTAACGGATATAACGATTTTTTGTCAAGACAACTTCTATATTTTGAAAGCGATTAGTGTAACCATGCTCGGTGTATCGATCACCTGTCTTTACCTGAGTTACTCAGGTGGTCAGTGATATAGCTCTGTTTGGCCGCGGTGTTCAGGTAAATCAGATGACCACTGTTCGTCTCACAAATCCTTTGAGCTTCCTTTAAACTTAACCCCGTACTGCTAGTTCGGAAGGTCAAATGGATACTTGGGACGTGGATAAATCCATCGCTTAAAACTGCAAGGAACAGTACACATTGCCAGTGGAACGAAAGTGTCGCCTTAAACATCAAGCAGATTGAAAGAATATTTGCAGTTATCATAAAATTGCATAAAACATCAGAAAACAGTGTTGGGACAACATTGGGCCAATGTTGGTTGAATGCAGTTGACCCAATGTTTTGCCAACATCGGTTCAACGTCAGCAAAGTAACGTTTGGATAACGTTGTTGAATGCAGCTGGCCCAATGTCTTGCCAACGATGAATCAACCCTGGTAAAGTCCCATTGGACCAAACCGAACCCAACCCAACCCTAGTCACGTGGCTACAATTACGTAAAAGAATATTATGACTAGTGGTGTTCCAATCAGTTCAAGTAATCGAAGATTGGTCGCAGTGACCAAACGACCAAGCAGTCGATCACATTTTCTCATAATCGAACACGAACGATTTTGGAACTATTGCTATAGTCTTTGAAAGACTTGACGCGGGAACATATCTTCGGAGTTATCAGGGCCTTAGTCCATTTCACTATAACTGAAAAGTCATGACTGAATATTTCTTGAAGACTCCAGGAAGTGTATGTTCATTATATATCAGTCATCACATTGAAGTATCAAGCTTCTTCATGTAATACATAGCTGCAATAACAACCTGGATAGGAAAATAAAACTGACCAATTTTTTTAGATGATTGTTCACGGGCAATGAAGCAGTCATCAATTGTAAGCTTTCAACCAATTCCCAACACTAATTGTACCGTGTTTTTGAAGTTTGTGGTGCTGTATTCTAAAGCTAGGCCTTATAGGAGTATATATGACTGACAGAAAATGTAGTATTCCACTCATTGTATTTTTCGAGTCCTAAATCTGTATTTTATTAAGAAAATATCATTCCAAATATTTTACATAGTATCTTACCGATATATGGTTTTATGTGATATATATGACGCTTTATCTATGAAATGGTATTTACCAGTTAATAGCATGCCGTGCTGTTGATCACTGGATTGCCTGGTTCAGACTGGTCCAGTTCGTGGCTTATTTATAGACCAACAACATGTAGCAGGAATATTGTTGAGTGCAGCGTAAAACTAAACTCACTCACTGATGTATGACATGTCTGTCACATAATGTGGGACCCTCTTATATATGATGGTAACAATCTCTTTATCATGTCTTGCACTAATTGACGTTTAAGATGAAAGGTCGGTCAGTGTACCGAGGATTAAGATCTGCTGATATGATATTTTGCTGGAATACAGAATCATATATGTGTTGTGGAACCTCACCGGGATAGTTATTTACTATATAGTTGGCTTTTTTAGCAAGCAAATCAACATGTCGAGCTTCAAAATAGCTCATAATTGGGATTGTATAATTACCAAGTTGATCGCATGAATAAGACTTTTATTTGTGTGATAACATGATTGAAATCTCACCATTGGCCGTTTCCTCCGTTGTTGTAGTCGATGCTGTAGTAGTAGTAGTAGGAGTAGTAGTAGTAGTAGTAGTTGTTGTTGTTGTTGTTGCTGTTGTTGTTGTAGCTTCAGTTGTGATCGCATCCGTCGTGGAAGTGAGTTCTGTTGTGGCTTCGTCGTCTATTGCTGAATTGTCAGGTGCTAGATTAGCAAAAGCTTTCGCGGTTGTTTCAGATGTTGCTGCTGTAGATGACATTATGGCCTTGTTCCCAGCTACATATGAAGACACGTAATGCACGTGTCCAGGTGCGGCTTGAGAGGTGGACGCCGTGTACACACCCATCTTGTTCAGACAGCACGACATGTTGGGCTTGTACACGAACACACTGTGACATAACTTGAGACTCGAGCAGTCTTTCAGACACTCCGTCACGGTCGTGACGTCATGGCATGACAGCACGTGTGACGTCACAGTGCGGTCATCTAGTTCGTAATCGCGTTTCCATTCAAATTCTTCGATGCATACAACTCTGATCCTGCAAGACACATAGTGAGGGAGAGAAGTAATGAGTGGGTGAGTGAACAGTAAATGTTGAATCAGCAATTTATTAAATGGTAAGAAACTCTTTTCTCCCATGACAGTGCGTGAGTTTAGTCCACAGGAGTGTAGTGTAGCAGTACTCAAAGACCTTAATTAATGCCGAAATTTGGTCGTCGTTTTACACGCCATTCACAGCAATGGTTGAGTGTAAACAATCTAGTCTGGACCAGACTGGCATCACAAGCACCGACCTAGTCAAATGGATACGATGACATGATTGAGGCAAGTTAAGGAATCTGACCACCTGCTCAGGCATGAGTTGAGGAACAGCAGTTCTCAGCTGCATCTTCACAGGTTCATAACTCAGGCTTTCCACCCACATCGCGTTGACACGACGTGATAAATCAGGAACACTGTTTCCTCCCTCTTCCTCTTTCGGTATCATCTCTTCCCTCCCTTCTTCCCTTTTCCTCCTTCGTTCCCTCCCTCCCTCTTACATCTTCACTCCCAATCCTTCGCTCCCAATCCTTCGCTCCCAATCCTTCGCTCCCCCCCTCCCTCTTACATCTTCGCTCCCAATCCTTCGCTCCCAATCCTTCGCTCCCAATCCTTCGCTCCCTCCCTACCTCTCCTTCGCCCACACTCATTCAATCACTCACAGCTGAAAATGAAAATGACATTTCAAACATTTCTAGTAACAATAAAAGCAAATATTAATGTCTGTTTTTAGGCACGATAATAAATACTTCATGTCGACAAAGAAACTTGCAAACTCCATCAAATTAAAAAGATAAGTACTTACCACAGAAATACTGTTAAAAGAAGATAACTGCAAAGCGTGGAAATTAAGCATTGTACCATATTAAGTGTAGAATTTTCAGCTTCTGAGTTCCAGGTAGCCCGTGTTGACGATCTGGCAACATCAAGACATAAAACACTGAACGTCTCACGACTGAAGCTTGTCTACTAATAGCAGCAGTGTTTGGTGAACAAAAGAATTACAAGATTCAATCACCGTCCTCCCGAGCTTGCTTGACAACCCACCCCGCACAGGAACCATCACGCTGATCGTCTAACTAATCTCATAATGTCAATCACATAAATGGATTGATTTTTCAAAATCCCTGACAAAAACGCTTCCTGGACCAAGGAACAAACAACATCGCCTCTTCAGAATCCACAGTAACATGCATGTCGCCTTGTCAATAAGGATTTGTTCTAGGCTGGCGGTATATATTGACTGACTGTTGCACTTTTTGTCGTTACAAATACAATGTCATTTAAAGGGAGAAAAGGTTTATAGTATAATGGAGATTCACATCATGAAAACATAATTATAAACAAACTATTCCTCTCCAAACTTGTTGCCTGTGTATCCAGTTGTATTGCTTTTTATTCCAAACATTCCGCTATATATTTCTCGTACGAAGGCTCAAACTTGCCACATTTTTTGTCTCCAAGTTTCAAGTTTGAGGCCACTGCAACGGCTATCTACTCATAAACAATATGACGTCTCGTTATGGGGTGCTATGGCCCCTGGCATGGTGATCTACTTTTAGGTGTTGGTGATCTACTTTCAGGTGTTGGTGATCTATAGCTAGTGTTTATATTGTACAGTCCAAATAGTGGTATTAGTGTTAACTGTTCATACTAGTTTTAGTTGTAATTGTGATATCCTAGGTGGTTTACTGTCCTTTCAGGGCAGATTTTACATGTTATTTTAATTTTATCATATTATGCACCTCTTCCATTTCAATGTCAAATATATATATATATATAAATATTCACTCATTCACTCACTCATTTCTTATGAGATGATATGCTGGGAGAATGAACATTGCGAGTCTGCTAACCAAATAAACTGTTTAGTGCTTCACATTCTTTCGTCAGGGCACTATAAAAGAACAAAAGATGATAAAATGATTAAATTGCTATTATTTAATTGCTGATATCTGTGCGGTGTACTCGATATACTGACAGTGCCACAATCAGTTCCATTAGGCTACACCGCCGTGCCAAACACTGTCTCCTCATCGACTGCCTGATGCTTGTGAACAGAGGGTTGGGGATTCTGTGCCATTGCTCTTGCAAGGCAGCGCCAAGTTCCTGCAAATTCTGAGACTGGTTCCTAAGACCACGAAGCCTTCTCCCAAGAGCATCCAACACGTGCTCTGTTTGATTAAGGTCAGGGGGACCTCGATGACCAGTCCATGATGTTGATTCCAGCGTTTTGAAGGAAATTTCGTGTCAACATCGCGGTACACGGCCGAGCATTATCATGCTGGAACTGTAGACGTGAGCCATTAGCCGCCATGAAAGGAACGAGTTCAGGGGTAAGCACCTGGTAAGCACCTGGTAAGCAGCAGCTGCGAGGTTTCCACGGATGACCAGAAGTGACCCAAAGTATATTACAGGAATACATGTTCCTTCAACACGTGTTAAATATAAAGTTGTCTGCCAAACGATACGTCGATGAAGTCCTTCCCTTTTTGGACATACATCTTCCCACTGAAACTCGTCATCGTCATAGTAACTGTATGGCCAGTAATTTCCCCTGAGCTGTACTGTTTTTTGCATGATTGGAGAATACCATAGAGTCTTGCCGCCTGTCTGGAATGTGTAGATTGTATTGTGTTTGTGTAGCGTTATAGCGTTGCGAAGATAAATACACACACCTCATCTACCACTTATCAGAGGGGTATAAATACCCCGCAGTCTAGACTACCAGTTGACTGACTTTCATTGTTGTAGAAGTAGCGGTGGCTGAGCGGGTTAGGCGACTGATTTTTTGTGCTGGCGATTAGGCGCCTGACTCTGAGGTTATGGGTTCGAATCCCAGATGTGACTCAACTCAAAACAGTAGAATTTGTACTTTACTAAGAAAGTGTAATCCCAAATATAACATATGTTACTCGTCAACTATACTAAAACTTCGATAAGTGGTATGAACAGCGTTACAAACGCCCGTCTGCCCGCCAGTTCAGGGCGGTCTGTTTTGCGACTGGACGGGTAGTTCTAAAAAGTTGCACGCCCGATGATCTTGGGCAAATCTGACTTTGAGTATAATGACTAGAACCTTCACTTAAACAGATCTGGTAACTTTTCAGAGTTACTGGAACAGTTGTCTAGCTGAAATTGTGTGGAGTTTACAACACTTGTATTAGTCGTTAAAGCTGGTCTTTCAACACAATTAGGCAAATATTCTACAAATATTCTTCTATTCTACATTCTACTCTATGCAGTTGACGTAATGTGCATTTAGTGCTTATTGACATTTCCTGACAGCGCAACACAAAATGGAAAGAATTTCCGCGGGGACTCACGTAGAGTAAGGGTGAATAATAGAGAGGTATTGATATTTTGATGGAGCAACATGCTAGAAGACAAAGCATCATTTAGACTGATTACCCGTTGATAAAATACGACTGACAAACAGTAAGGGGCCTTATGAACTGATAAAGAAGGTGCCATGCAAACACTTTGTAAATATATTTTTCAGGGGTAGATCGATATCTGGTGTGCCGACCACGTGAGCGATACATGACACCTTAAGGTATACTGTTGATTAATTAGCATATGGTTGCCGTTGATACTTCCCACCATTCCGCTTGAAGAACTACCCCAAACCTGGCTTCGATGGCATGTGATGGGTCTGTCGCGTACACCACTCCACGGGAACATGTCATGAGATGAGTATCCTTTCACAAACATGAAATTAATGTACTAATGTAGTCTATGAACCTTTCTGCGGACTGTTCATTCCATTAAGTTAATGGTTGTGTCTATGCTGCAGCCTGAACTATAGAGGACCTTAACACAGCTTCACAAAACACCAAAGGAAAAACCGGTTTTAAGTAAACTAACCGAATCCAGGACGACTGAGCTCTGTCTTAAATCAAGACCATAAAGGAATGCTATGACTATAACGCAAACGTCAATTTAGAGAAAATTACTATTGCAATACAAGCCAACAAATGAAACGGTACTTCTCCAAATTGTCGAGTCCCAGAAGACAAGTTTAAAGGTTTTGACTGAGAGGAAGAATGGCAAAAGAGAAAAAATTCATAAATATACTTTTCAGAAGTTATGAAATCACTTTTACAGGAAACGAAGAGTAAAAGATGTTGGTCTTCAAGAAGGACGGCCTTGAAGCACCATTTATCCGTGATTACGATAGTAATAATGACAAGTCATTGCGGATGATCAACTTTACGGATGTTGTTTTGTATTTATTATTTTCATTTGTACAAAACTAAAAGATGATCAAGTTCTTTACTCTACAATAGAGACGTTTCGTATAACATACTTACACCGTTTTCAAGAATGAAGTGGTGAATAAGCTATATATACTAAGGTACATAAGAGTTAACAATTCAGTTCGCTTATGCTCATTCAGGCACCATCGGTGGTACAAGAGCAGTCAGTACTTACAATTGTGGGTACAAAAATAACAAGGTGAAGGTTAATATGAGTTATATTCGGTGGAGTTTCTTTAGTGTCGATGATAGATAAAAATCTGGTTCCCTTTTTTGAAGATTGGCAATTTTTGTAGACATAAATAATGATTGAAACGTACACAAATTTGGAAACGAACTGAATTTCTGGTGCATGTAAAGGTCTCGTTCGACAGCTTATATATAAAACATAGTGAAATTCATCAGCAATCGCTGGGCCTTTACAAAGTTGGCAAGTTAGGAGTTCTCCAGGGGTGTTAGTCTACCTTCCAGTTTCACCAGGTAAATTGTAATTACATGATGTGAATGGAAGAATCGGGATAGAAACAGAGCTGGGTCAAAATAGGTATTTTTTGAAAGATCGATGCTTTTTTCAGGTATCCATTGACAATAAGAAGCTTTTGGGCTGCAACAAACACTAACTTGTCAACTTTGGAAAAAATGATTTTTTATTGTTCTCTCGACCTGCATAACAAGGTAATTAGTACAAACACATAAATGATTCTGAAATACATAGCTTAAACCATAGTTATTAAGAATCTTCTGTAAATAGTTTAACTTATTGAAATTTACGTTATCAGTTTTACAGAATATGTAAACGAGTTTAGATATTTTTATCGGAAGATTTACTAGTTCTAGCTTGTGCCAATAACTAATAACTATTTTGCAAATTACAATACCCAGAGGCAGTCGACCAAGTTCTCCATGTAACAACAAACTTTTAGTGGAGTTCTTAAGTACAGTACACTATCCTGTGCACTTAAAAGAACCCAGGAATCCATTGGTTTATGACCAGATGGTGGCCACATGAACACGTGCATACACCTAGTTGCGGGTACAGCAACGTGCAGTAAACTTGGACAAAGTGCTGTGACTATCTGTCCCAGTCCACCCAGCTGTCAATTGGGTACCTCGTTAGGATGATAGAGCCACAATAAACTCGGTGCGCCTACTGGCAGCAAGAATTGTATTTTCCCCAGGGACTTGAGATTGAAATACCATGTGCTGTTGAGATTGACATCCAGTGATCGAGGGGAAAATACCAGCGCCTTGAGCATGCAGTATTGCGTGCATATGTGCGCTTCAGAAACTCTATACTTCACGCTCATGTGGTAGTATTGACACAATTATCACATCAAATGCTTTTAATAGACAGTCGAGGGGTAATTACATGTTACGAGCTCGTTTCAGTAATGAAATCATAGCCTTAGTTGCGATGTGTAATAATTGTTTTATAGCGTTGTTCATTTTCCTGTTTGTTTGAAAGGTGATACCAAGATCGGTACAAGACTCAAGTAGTTCCGTTTCCTGATTAGCAAGAGAAAAATAGCATATCGATGCGGGATCTCCACCAAATATGACGATATTAGTTTTTTTTCAGATATTAACACTAAGCTTCCATTGTTGACAATAACTCGATTAAATAAATATAAATATAGATACATACGTGAAGTTATCTAAAGTGTTTTGTAAAAGAACTGCACTGTCACTTATTAATAGAGCAATAACAGAAACTGAATACATTGGTCTATATAGTTGTCTAGTTTAAAGATGGAATTCTTCTAAATCGCATATAAAAATTGAAAAGAGTAGTGGTGATAAGTTTTCTCCTTGGCTTACTCCAGCCAGAGTGATTGAAGAAATAATCCAAGAAATATTTCCTAAAGTTAATGTATGATTAAATATTATTATACATGTTCTGTACGAGTTGTTGAAATGTTCCATGTATATTATACCTTACATTTTTTGCCATAGCTAAATTCTGCATACATTGTCAAGGGCTTTTGTAAAGTAAATAAATGCACAGAAACGTTTTTCTTAGACTTCCTACGTATATGTGTAAGACTGTGAAGAGCAAATATATATTATCAACTGCTGAGAATTGTTTTGCTTGAGCTTTCATTTCAAGAAAGTTTGTAACCTATTATTACGGACACTGGTAAACAACTTCCCTAAACAACTGAGCATAGGTATTGGTCTGTAAGGGTAGGGGCCTTTTTCATCTCCTTTTTTATTGTACAACGGCTTAATGATATCAGTTAACCAAGATTCCGGGAAATAGCCTGATGTCAGGACGAGGGTAGAAAATATTTCAAACGTTTCAATCAATTACTCGTTCTCAATGTTATCAATGCCAGGCGATTTACTAAGTTTCAAGTTCTCGCCAAGTGGCCTTCAAATTCCTCAGCAAAAACAATGTATGATAAAACAAGGTGATAAACAATGAATTGAAGCATGACGGATAAGATACCACTGGAAGTCTACAAAGGTGAGGGGATGTGTGAGGGACGATAGGTGGAGACTGGGTCAATTAGCTTTTGATTTGGTGGTCGTAACCTGATGGGATGAAAAATCCATGGTCCCTGTTACGTTTTGAGCGTGGTCTTGTTACATGTAGTGCTTCAGTCAGTTTTCGTGCACAGTAATCATGTTGATTGTTTGCAGTATCTCATTTGATGTTGTGCTGAGGACATTTGATGATGTGTGCTGAAAGTGCTCATTAGGTGTCTGAGTTGTTTGTGGATGTCTTGTCTACTTTGGTGCGTATGTTGTGTGCATTACGGCCCGGCAACGGATGAGAAACGAAGTTTGCTGTCTTTGCGAAAAGTGCAAATCTAACAGATCACAGGGACGTGCTGGCATTCGAAACTGCTGTTACAAACTGTTTACCTGTGTCCAAACACTGTGTCAGTTCTCTCTTGGAGATAGGCAAAGGTCGGACCAAGACCAGGGAGACTTCACAAAGTCAGTTTGCTATCCGCAAAATGTCTGTGATGTATTTGACAAAGCTTGTGTCCTCTTACTGCTTTTCGAGTGATATGATTTATAAAGAGCAGAACGGTGCGAAGAAGTGATGTTGCGGTTCAACTTCCTGTAAAAAATGGTTCATGAAGAAGCTATGGCATATCACCACAATATCTGCCTGTGCTGGATTGACTTTTATAAATCTCTGTCCTTCATGAATGGATTCTGAAGGACCTTGATTGCACTCGACTTCTTGAGCGGTGACCTCATTTACTTATTTTTCATTTCTTGCTGGTCGACTGAACAGGTGCAGACTTCGTAATTTATTCCACTCAGACGGGGAATATTGCAGGGGGATTTTCTCAGTAAACAGGACGGAAACCATCTCAGGCCTCAACAGCCCTTACTTATGGCATCGAGCTCTGGAGCTCTGAGCAAAATGCTCGAAACAAGATCAAAGCCACCAATACCGTATCAGTACTTTGCTATTCCTTTGGTGTAGTGGATTGGGCAAACAAGACTGCCAGACTCTGGACGTCCTAAACAAAAAGACCATGTTTGATGACAGTGCCCACCATTTCGTTCTTGTCTTCATTGTTTATATATTCCAATCATTTCGGGAGATCGGGTTTGATAATGCAGAGGCTCTTAATGATAGACTTTTAATGTGTTTTGCACCTCTGTGATGATCCTCTGGATGTCAACACTCGTGATGATCTCTTGACATATATCAGGAGAGTGTAAGTATTGGGGATTGTTCATATTCTTCAGAAAGCTCTTGGTGGGTTTCAGTATGCATGTCTCCCCGAGAGAAGTTACATTCATTGTGTGGGCTGTGTCTAAAAGAAACAAGGACGTGGAGCTGACGATATGCATACCAAATCTGACTGTGCCAGGACCACCCAAAGTCTCCTGGATTTTATCTTTATCTTCTTGATCCCGGTCACACTTCATCTTTTGATCATGATGTATCATTTACACGCTGGACTCCTTGCCATATATACATAAGGCGTCCGTGGAAGCAGGCCTTCAAATCTATGTTATTGTAAACTGAAACTGAAAGGTCAACATTCAATGTGTTTTTTGAAAATGTGTGAGACAAAACACTGCATGCTCAGGTATATAATAACCTCATCCACTCATTCCAATCACACCCAAACCACCCCGAAACGGACACTCAACTCCACAAAACGAAACAAAACAAACAAAACAACAATAACAACAACAAAGAAAAAAAATCATAGTGCAGGTTGTTCAGCTTCTCTACATATGCATGTTTGGGAGGTCAAATGGCAGAAACGTCTGGTCGAATTAACTTCATTAAATAGGGGAGGTCTTTGCTTAAAAGCCCGAATAGGAAACATTACACCACTCGTAGCTAATTGTTTAGCTCATTGCTTAAGACTAAAAGCACTGATATTACGATCCTGGTCAGCTGAAGAGTATACATTCGATTTCCATTTTCTCGCCACTGGGGGTATATAATATGAGCGAACACCTACAATATCATGTCATCAACGGATGGGTACAACGAGTCTCAGCAATAAACAGTAAGTCATCAAGCAATACCCAAACCTGGAACCTCTAATGAACATTATTCCTGTAAATCTCTGCGTGCATTGCACTGTGTGACCATTTATGTCATTGTAGTCCTGGGTATTTAGTTGTATTCCAAATATTTCATAATATGGTTATATATTCCATTGAATCGCTTGTATTCCTAGTGGTACACAGCTCAAACGTTTCCCGAAATGAGTTTCTCCAATGAAAACTCACACTTGTCATATTTTCTGTTTTCAAGTTTGAGCCCATTGCAAAGGTTCAGGACCAATATTACTACTGTTCGCAAATGTATTGCCTGACCAGAGAGCAGTCATCGTCCTTCCACCTGCCGGATGGAATGATCAAGAGGACACACTTGGCGTTGTTGTGAGGTTCATTGGATGCCCATGGTGGGTTCACGATCCTAGTTCCGTCCATCCAGAAGGGGGTTATGCCATTTTGCATGATTGCCCCGATATAGAACTCATCAGAAATACCTGCAGAAAGAAATGAAGAGACCTTGTATCTTTTGGGGAAGTGTAAGCTGACGCTGGGTCTAAGATGCCTTTCCTGGTGTCCCGCTTCGTGACATTCCTCAGTTTGTCCTTCAACCTACCGTACATCAATGCGGACCAACAACGTAATATATAAGAAATGTATTCTAATTCAGATAGATCAGAAACACCATTTTGTAGTGGTCCTTCACAGTTCGTGAAAATCATAGTTTACTGAAAATAATTACTTCGAGACAAGCAAGTCACACATTACCGTTTTTCTTTAGTGCAGGGCGGCAAAAGAGTATGTGTGACCTTTTACTTTCCTTTTCATGTCTCCTAATCGTGATATTGTTGTAATATTATTAATAGCTGCAGAAGACCATTGCAGATATACGATTCAAAACAAAAGGGAGCTATGCTAATGTCAATCAACAGATCAGTATGAAACATCATTTTGTAAAATCGAACTAACGGATATAACGAACGTATATCTTCTATATTTTGAAAGCGATTAGCGTAACTAAGCTCGGTGTATCGATCACTTTTATTCACCTAAGCCACTCAGGTGGGCAATGATGTGGCTCCGTTTGGCAGCGGTGTTCAGGTAAATCAGATGACCATTGTTTTCCCCGCAAACCGTTCGTGCGTCTGACCAACTTAACCCAGTACTACTGGTTCGGAAGGTCAGATGGATACTTGGGACGTTGATAAATCCATCGTTTAACACTGCAAGACACAATGATATTCGTACCCACTTGGAAACCGTTCACATTTCCACGGAAATGTTTATGTCACCTTCATGCAGACTGAAAAACCATTTTAGTTACTTTTACTTGAAACCTCAGAAAACAGTGTTGGGACAGCGTTTGACCAAAGTTGGTTGAATGGAGTTGACCCAATGTTTTGTCAACATCGGTTCAACGCCAGGAAAGTTGCGTTTGGACAATATTGGTTGGATACAGTTGACCAAATGTTTTGTCTCTTTATTAGTCAATAGCATGCCTTGCACTAATCGATGTGTAAGATGTAAGGTCAGTCAGTAAACCGAGGATTAACATGTGTTGAAATGATATTTTGCCAGAATGTCTGCACACAGAATCACATACGTGTTGGGGAACCTCACGGGGATAATTATTTACTGGTTGACATTTTTTCGCAAGCAAATCAACATGCCGAGCTTGAAAATAGTTCATCGTTGTGATTTCAATTCTTTACCAACTCGATTGCAAGGATAAGACTTTTACATAACATGATTAAGTTCTCACCACTGGCCGTTGCCTCCGTTGTTGTAGTCGATGCTGTTGTAGCTAATGCTATCGTTACCGTAGGTGTAGTAGTAGAAACTGTTGCTGTTGTGACTTCGGTTGTGATCGTATCCGTCGTGGAGGTGAGTTCTGTTGAAGTGATAATATCTTCTGTCGTAGTTTCAGACTTTGCTGCCGCAGATGATATCGTGGCCTTGTTCCCCGCTACATATAAAGACATGTAATGCACGTGTCCCGGTGCGGCGCGAGTGGTAGAGGTCGTGTACACACCCATCTTGTTCAGACAGCACGACATGTTGGGCTTGTACACGAACACACTGTGACATAACTTGAGACTCGAGCAGTCTTTCAGGCACTCCGTCACGGTCGTGACGTCGTGGCATGACAGCACGTGTGACGTCACAGTGCGGTCATCTAGTTCGTAATCGCGTTTCCATTCAAATTCTTCGATGCAAACGACGCTGATCCTGTTTGACACATATTGAGTGAGTGAGTGGATGAATCAGCAGTTTATCGAAATCTGGTAAACCACTATTTTGTCACCTTACAAAAAAATGCATGAAGTGTACGAGTTCACTTTGCTTCTAAATAAAGAATTACATCCTGGAAGAGTCTGAAAATGCAAATTGTTGGGGATATTATACCTGATACTGAGGTGTGAGAATTTCTGCTCTTATAAGAATAGGGCTTATATACGTCACTCGTAAAGTAAGCGCACCATGGTTAGAAAAAGGCTCTTTTAAAGTTTCCAAGAGGAGTTTATCTCAATTTGTAAACACGAGCAATAATAACGCCGGAAGTTTAATTTACAATTGGTAAAAGCCTTTTAGTGCCAGGATTTGGTCAAAGTAAGAAAAACTGTTAAAATATATACATGACGCATAATGCTTTCGCCTCAAATTCAAAACTTGAAAGTATGTAAGTCTAGAAGAGGTCACAAGAAAACCTGCACGCTCATAAATGCATCTTGAAGAAGGAAAAAAAACCGAAAAAAACCCACACAATCAACCTCTTCATATTCTCTTTTATTATAGTATTTGATAGCTAACAATATTGGCCATTTCCTGAAGGCAAACTATTACCCTTAACCTACATAGTCATGAAAGTATGATGTGAGGTGTACACGGGTTGGCCAATCATTCAGGCCACCGTAATTCACTGTTTAGATATTTGTCCTTGTGGGGTTCAATCGTCAGTCTGACTTCCATTGATCTTGATTATGTTTCTAGGTTTGAGAACCTTTGGGGGTGTAGTGGAGCAAAAGTCATCGACCTGACATTCTCTTCCGACAGAGATTACTTGCCATAGCTTCCTACGAACCTCTGTTCTAACACGGCCATTCGTATTTCCCGGTTCTCACCACAGGGACTTGTATCGCTTAAAAACAGCGCTCGAAAGACATATATGTGTATAGGCCCTACCCTAGTACTATAATATAAAAGGAAAGGGATGTAACGAAGAAACCACCCCCTGTTTGATCAAAGTTACATGTCACCGCGCAAACTATTTTAAGGCCCCGTCGACTCCAACGGATCGAAAGCCATATGATTACCCTACAAAATGACCTATAAATGGTCACAATCGGATCATTATTTCAAACGGTATACGCCTCGAATCATCGAAAACAGCTACCTCCGCAATTTCACGCCAAAATCATGGATCACCAAATACGGTGAAAACTCACCTTTTAAATTCGTTTGTTCATTCCAGCCACATTGACAGCACCAGTGTTGGACTGGATTCGATCGGCTGAGGTATTCCGCGGTTCGGAATACTCATTGCAACATCTACATATCATTTTCTCGACAGTAAGCAAGTATTTGCACCACAACCGCTCGCAATCCTACTCACTTGTCGGCCATAAGTGACCTTGACTTTCAAGTTAACTGATCAGATGGCCCGAGTCTGTTAGTGCGGATCTGATCAGTTCACTTGAAAGTACTGAGGCCTTACTAATGATCACACTGCAAACAACTCTGATTACGCTGAATTCCAAATCCTTGTTTCATAAGAAAATGGTATTTACAAATGAATTTGAATATTAATAACGAATAACACCGTATTTCTATATTTTATGTCGAGGTTTAGGTAGCATACCTTAGCTATCAAATCACAGACTGACCCTGTCTGATGAGGTCGTAAAATGATTCACAATGCATCTGGCTCACTGGTTACACTTGTTATATTTTTTCACTTATTCAGTGAAGTTCGTAACGCACAATGAGATTCATATCACACCAATTCCGTACCAACCCGCCACTTTTTTTCTAGCGACAGAGCCTCGTTTTGAGATTTCCACGATTTGCAGGTTTCCGTTTGTCAGAGCTCGTACGACGTGTTTTCAGGGATTTGAAGGAGCGTACTGTTGCAATATGCATATGCTTAGACATAGTTTCCGGAACACTGAAAGCGAGAAGAAACGTCATGGAAACCAACATTTCCAGTTGGTTTCCAGGGAGTTTCCTAAAGTTTCATTGTGGTTTCCATGCAACTGAAACTGCACCATTTCAGGATGGTTAAAGTACCCATTGTGGATTCTATTTGGAAACTAGGTCACCCAGTTTCACTGAATGGATACCAACTGGATGTCAGGATGGCAAAAAATTGCACATTTTATGTTATTTAGTTCAAGAGAGGGCAATGGAAACCAACATGAAACTGCATTTTTTGTTTTTCTGTTCGTTTCCATTTAGTGAGATCTGAGAATTGCAAATTCCAGATATGGAAACCAACAAGAAAGCCTTGAACTTAGTTTCATTTTGGTTTCCATTTACAGAAATACTAAAATCACAGAATCCAAAATGGAATCTAGTTGGAAACTCAGTTCCTGAGTTTCAGGGAATAGAAACCAACTGGATTCCACTATTACCCACATTACGGATGGTTTCCAGGTTTCTGGAAACCAAGTCATTTTTGCAGTGTTAATATTTATGTATCCAGTTAAATGAATTAGTCTAAAATCCTGGACTGGTTATCGCACTAAATTGCGCTATATGTTGGAACCCAGTAAACGTCAAACGAGACTGTTCTGTTTTCACGTGCCATGAAAGGACCGTATAAGAACAGAAGTTTGTATGAAGATATGACAGGTAACCTCTGTGGGAAGAGAATGGTGACTTGACTGCATCCGTGCAGTTTGTTGTAGTTCACCGCCGCACTCAGCAATGCTCATGCTACATGATTATGGCATGTAGTCTGGACCACATTATCCAGTGACCGACAACTGACGTCACGAGCATCAGTTCAAATGAAATACGATGACATGCATGAACCAAGTTAGAGAGCCTGGCCATTGTCTCCCATTAGGAACCTCCTGCGACACAGATACGTTGCTTACAACCAGTTCTTCACGGGTTCATCAAGTCCGGCTTTCTACCCACACCAAGTTGACATACATAGTGCACACTCACCCGCTCACTCACTCTGCTAAAATGAAGACAAAGGGGCAAATTTTAGCTGCATAACTGCATGTCTGTAACGAAACTCTCCATCAAACTGAAGAGAAAAGTACTTACCATAGAAACGTTGTTAACAGAAGATAACTGCAAAGTGTAGAAATGAAGCAGCGCACCATATTCAGTGTACAACATTCAGCTACTCAGTGATGCTCAAGGTAACTTGTGTTGACGACTGAACGTCTCACGCCTAAAGTTAGTCTCCGTATAACAGCAGTGTTAGACGAATAATAGAGTCAATCATCAGTTAGTACCTCCCCCCGAGCTTGCATAACAGCAGCCTCCCCCGGCACTGGAACCACGGCACTCACCGGCTGGTCCGCTACAATTGTCAATCACACAAATGGATTGATTTTTTGAAAATTTTACAAAGACGCTTCCTGGCTCAAGGAACAAAAACATCCCCCATTTCAAGAAGGATTTGTTCCATGACTGGTGTTGAATATTGATCGACTGTTGCAGTGTTTATCGTTACAAACACATTTAAGTGTTAGAAAGGGCTTATCTGTGTAGTTTGCACCCGGACAACATAATCATATGCAAACTATCCTCTCCTAACCTGTTACAGATCATGAAGCATAAATGGTATGATCGTTTGTTTTATGAATGAACACCTTTGAAAAGCAGAGGTGGAACAGTACGAGAAACAAAATCAAAACTCGTCAGTACCAACAAGTCGTGCTGATTTTCAAGGTACATCTAGTCATTCATTTTAAACCTATTTGCATAACTCGATGCCTCTGTTCTTATGCACTCATCTGTTATTTTTAATTATCTTCAACATTTGGAAGAATACATTCTGAAGATGGGATCTCTATACGTAATCACATTCCATACAACTAATTACCACTGATGGGGAAATGAAACTTTAACTGCTATCTCAACCTATATGTATTTATGAAGGCATGAATATCTATCCATCCATGAGCTGTATATGACGCAGTAAGACACAAAAGACATATATATGTGTGTCCTAAAATATGTCATACGTGGGAACGTTCTGGCTACGTGAAATACATACTGAAAGGCAAAAGTAACGTTGCCGGAGATTGTGTAGTCGACTGTTGGCTTGCTGTCGTTGATCTCTCGTTAACCTAGCCTGAGCGGATGTGTTGCCATTCAAGCCGGCAATATATGCCTGAATGCATGCATGATGCACATACATCTCGATTTCATTGCTGTGTTTGTGCGAACTCTTCCCTTTCCACAAACAGAAAACATTTCTAACCTCAGTCTCAAACAAGACTTCACTGGGCAAAATACGCTATACGACCACGATTCATGTTACCCACAAGCTTAATTTACTGTACGCTTCTTTTAAAAGTAGGCTCAAATACCCCATTGATACTTCAATGTCAAAGCCAATAATGCGATGTTTCTTTTGTCCTTCAGTACAATTGTAATACTGCTAAAACAAGTATGTACTTCTCACATAGTCACAATTCTTCAATCCACTTCGTGCAGGGTCTTCTTATTGATGTTGAAAGGGTTTGTCGGTTGTTTTGTAGAAACTAAGCCACGCAGTCCGTAACACAATTGTGATTTTTAGAATGGACAGTATCTAAGGCTGCATAGAAAAATTAAATGTTTCTCGGGCACATTTGTTTCACGAGACGAGGGCAATAGGGCTTTATGTTTTTTATTTCTGGTTGAAAGAGGCAACAACAACAACAACAACAACAACAACAGTGACGCATTAAATACATGGTAGCATAACCGTGTAACGTACATTCCGTGACATAGTAATATCACCCTATAACGTACATTTTGTGACATGCGAGGCAGGGGTTGAGGGTCACTGTAATAAATCCATTCTGTGACTTGTGTGTTTTGGGTGGAGGATCACCCCATGCCGTACATCCTGTGACATGGTAGCATCACCTTATAACGTACTTTCTGTGACATGGTAGCATCACCTTATAACGTACGTTCTGTGACATGGTAGCATCACCCGATAACGTACATTCTGTGACATGGTAGCATCACCTTATAACGTATATCCTGTGACATGGTAACATCGCCTTATAACGTACATTCTGAGACATAGTAGCATCACCTTATAACGTACATTCTGAAACATGGTAGCATCACCTTATAACGTGCATCCTGTGACACGGTAGCATCACCCTTTAATGTACATTCTGTGGCATGGTAGCATCACCCGATAACGTACATTCTGTGACATGGTAACATCACCCGATAACGTACATTCTGAAACATGGTAGTATCACCTTATAACGTACATTCTGAAACATGGTAGCATCACCTTATAACGTACATTCTGCGACATGGTAGCATCACCCGATAAAGAACATTCTGTGACACGGTAGCATCACCCGATAACGAACATTCTGAGACATAGTAGCATCACCTTATAACGTACATTCTGTGACATGGTAGCATCACCTATAAAGTACTTTCTGTGACATCGTAGCATCACCTTATAACGTACATTCTGTGACACGGTAGCATCACCCGATAACGTACATTCTGTGACATGGTAGCATCACCTTATAACGTACATTCTGTGACATAGTAGCATCACCTTATAACGTACATTCTGAGACATAGTAGCATCACCTTATAACGTACATTCTGTGACATCGTAGCATCACCTTATAACGTACATTCTGTGACACGGTAGCATCTCCTTATAACGTACATTCTGTGACATGGTAGCATCACCTTATAACGTACACTCTGTGACATGGTAGCATCACCTTATGACGTACATTTTGAGACATAGTAGCATCACCTTATAACGTACATTTTGTGGCATGGTAGCATCACGTTATAACGTACATTCTGTGATATGCGAGATAGGAGTGGAGGGCCACCGTAATAAATACATTCTGTGACATGCGGGTTTGGGGTGGCTCGTCACCCTATAACGTACATTCTGTGGCATGGTAGCATCACCCTATTACGTACATTGTGTGATATGGTAGCATCACCGTATAATGTACTTTTCATGACGTGCGATATTCACCGTATAATTCAAACTCTGCGACGTGCATGTATGATCATGAGATTTGCACTTTGAGACGACACTCGTAACAGTTCAAGGTGTTGGACGACTTTCAAGCATCGACTCCACCAACTTCCAGTATTCCATTCACCAGGGAATTGATCTGTTGTGGAGAAGCGAGGGAAATCAATGTTCATTACATTAACCGTTTCATACTTAACAGTAGCACAGGATTAGAAGCCAAGCCAGACAGTGTCAAAATGAATAAAGAAAAGATACAAATCACAGATAGGCACATCTGTGGTAAGCGCTGTGCTGTAACCGATTTCTATTTGTATCCATACCCATGAATCTGTGCCAAGGGGATCACACCAGGACTGAAATCACCCAACCGTAAAATGGTGATAGATAAAGAGGACCTGTAGTTTAAAACTTGTCTACGTCAGCTAGCTTCATGTATTCAGAATATGTCCCTCTAGCTTCATATTATTGGAAATTATGTCTGTATGATTATGTACGTTGGAACTGTTAATAGCATTAGGAAGATAGTTAGAACTGCGTTATTGCCACCACCATCATCATCATCGTCGTCGTCATCGTCGACGCTGTCGAGGTTCTCGTCGTTATATAAATAACGCTGGACCTGCAGATTGGATATAGTCTGTTTCCAATGGGACGATAAATAAAGTATTCAAGCCAAATAATTTTCAAATAATTTTGTATCAATACTTTCGGAAGTTCCTAATACTAGAGGCAGAAACTGAACTGTATTCTGGTCACGTCACGCTTTTCCGCATGGTTCATACAGAATTGGGATATTGGGAAAACCTGGAAAGAAGTCCATGCATGAGCTACCCTATCGTGATGTAACAGGAATATTGTTACGAGAGGCTGAGATAAAACTAACCGACTGATTAGTTGTGTTTGGCAAACTTAAACAGTGCATTTTGGGGTCATTTAAACAGGATTGTTTTAAGAAAGATTACACCAAGTCTGTATTAAAGTCTTCCAGAGACACTCTGTTTGTTGGTTAACTCCACACACAGCAATATTCCAGGTATATGACGGCAGTCTGTAAATAGTCGCGTCTGGACCAGACAATCCAGTGATGTACTGCATGAGCATCGATCTACACAACTGACGACATTTGTCAACCAAGACTGGACGTCTAGACACTCGATCACGTTAGATTTCTCTTTCGCAGCGACACTATGAAAGATACTCCCTGTAAAATTGATGATGCAGATATATATATTTATTTTCTGTTTGGAACATCACACGTTGTGTGATTGTCTTCAGTTGAGATGTCTTCGGCTCGAGGATTTAACCGACCCCGAATGTTTACATTTGCAACTCAAATCTCGAGGTCGTTCTATCTCTGTCATATAAATCGGAAGAAATGACGACAAAATGTATCAAAATGTTTCCTAAATCTTGAAATACTTTTTCTATAAAAAGCACGATAGCATACTGAGTACAGTAAATGTGGAAAACAACGTTGATAGTGATGGTGAGTGATTTTGAGTTTACATTCGGCGGATCAATGGACAGTAACGACATCGATAGGGACTTCAAGTTTTTGTCCCCAAATCAACTAAGTCTACAGAACAACTGTACAGCGGCACACCGCTGTAACATGTACTGAACTGGAAAAGAAATACCATCCTACCACAAAAGCGTGTTCAATTCGTCTTGAGTTACCCGTAAAGGTCTGGGGTAGAATGGGCCATCAACAACCCATGCTTGCCATAAAAGGCGACTCTGCTTGTCGTAAGAGGCGACTAACGGGATCGGGTGGTCAGGCTCGCTGAATTGGCTGACACATGTCATCGGTTCCCAATTGCGCAGATCGATGCTCATGCTGTTGATCACTGGATTGTCTGGTTACAGACCGCCGCCATATACCTGGAATATTGCCGAGTGCGACGTAACTCTAAACTCACTCACTCACGTAGATAACCTTTCAAGTAAATTTGGTTTCAGGTTCTGTATTTGATACAAAAACTTGTCGCCAAAAAGCAGACACTGACGTAATGATGGGACGAGGCTGCATGCGGTCCAGACTGCAAGACATGTTGCAAATCATTTCTCTGTTCGTGTTCGAGCTATACACCAAGCAACGTGTCCAAACCATTGGAAGCACTACCGACTGTCTTCGCAGTTGAAGACAACGTTGAGGCAAAATCGGCAGATTGTCCGTCATCACCTGCAAAATCGTTCCGCTAGGGCAACGGAATTCGAAACTGCACGGACAGCCATTGGCAATCACCAAAGACCAATCAGTGCTGACACAGTGCGGCAGAGACCTAGAAACGTCAGAGGTCGCAGGCCTTATCGGGGTCCGACCTCACTGTTCGACATCGTCCTGCTCGTCTTGATTGGGTCGCACATCGGAACTGGCGTCACCGGAAGTGGCGAACTGTGGTCTTCTCCGACGGAAGCCGGTATTGCGATGGCTGATGGCAGAATGAAAGTGTGGCAACGACTCGGGGAGTGTTTAGCAGATGATTGTGCCCTGGAAAGAGTCTCATGGGGAGGTCCGAAGAGTATGGTGTGGAGTGCTATAATTAATTGCTCTCACTCACGAACTAGGCCCTGTTGCGTTCCAGTATATATTGCTCCTGGTAGAGGAAATAGTGTAACATCTGCACACTACATTGATCAAGCGCTGAGACCTTCGTCGTCCCACGTTTTGGTCGTCATGGAAACCACGTCTTCCAGAAAGACAACCCGCATGCCCATATTGCCAGAGCAAATGGAGACTTTCTCCGTCAACATGGCATACAAACTCTTCAATGGCCTGCCCTCAGTACAGACTTACACCCGATAGAACACCTGTGGGACGATCTTCAAATGAGCCTTAATGATTTGCGACCAAGGCCGGCAAATCCACTCCATGTACAGACGATGGAACACTTGTCAACGCTCAAGGAGACCATACACGACATTGACTTTGAGTTCGCACCACGATGTGTGTGTCGCGTCACCTATCGTTTTGACTTGTCACTGTCTGAAAATCGTCTTTAAGTACTGATGATCAAGCATGTCAATTTTTAAATCTTTCCGACAATTGTTATGCTATTTGAATTAAACTGATAGCCAGTTTGAAAAAAAGGAGGTTTTTGTAGGGTTTTTTTTTTGCTGTTCTGTGTACTTTTCAGGGCCAAGTATGGAGTACTGTATGGAATGTCCGAGGGATATAGTATGACCCTGAACGGAGGTTTACATGAGAAAAATATCATATCCAAAACAACACAAATATAAAAAGTAGGGGAGCCTGAACGTTGAAGTCTGGTAGAAAGAAAACCCGTTGAGGAACGTTACAATGACATTCATCTTGTGTATGCAGCATCATTTCACGTTATCACCACACGCAAACACAATGTATGGGAAGCACGTGCACAACGTGGGAGCCTCCTACACGTGCAAGGGGTGTCATTAGGAACCTTGACGGTTTTCAGGCAGGTCGATAAATCACTGTAGACCATTTTTCCAGTTAATTTTCTTGCATCTGTGCATGGTCAGGGTTTTCAGGGTCAAATCACAGACTACTGACTGAAAATTGTAAATCTGAAATGTTCATGTCATGCTCTAGTCACCTAACAAGGGGGATAACTGAACGAACAGCTTTGCTTTGAATGAAATCTATGTGGTGAAGCATTATCAAAACATCCATTATTGTATCCACATTGATTCAATCCCATGTATCTAGTTTAGACAATCGTACACTGAAAGTAGAGCCCCACTACTTTTTTAAAGAGTATATGCCACCTCGGGTTAGATAGCTACATCCTGCATTCATAACACACCTGAGTCGTTACAGCGTAAGACGAGGTTTTGCCGAAGGCTAAATGAAAGACATCATACAGTTTACGTTAATCCATGAGTCATCTTGCACCATGCGGTGTTAAAACTGATCTCAGGTTACTTGAATTGAAAGTCTTCATTCTCTCGCGTTTAACGGGGAGGGGGTGACAAAGCTCACACTGCTCACTCTAAATTTACATAACTGATTTCTTGGTCCAGTGTTGAGAACTGTTTTTCGTGAGCAAGTGGTGAACTGAATATGAATTACAGAGGCATATACTCAGCGAAAAAAGTTAAGGAACACCCCAATATTCAATATTTAAGCATTTTATGGATAATTATTAAGTACTCTAATATTGAAGACTGGAGTGGTCCTTTACTTTTTTGCTGAGTATATATACAAGTGTGGGTAAGTCATTGTACAATATAAAGGCAATTGGCAAATAAAATTGCTTCCTCACACTTGTACACTTTGTCTGTTCAAGAGATTTCACCATGAGGGTCCATTTTCGTATCTTTATACTTATGCCTAAACGTTCTTCTTGTACAGTCTAGGTGAAAGGGGAGTTGATATTAATATTGTAACGACAAATGCGTTACTATTCAGATATGCGGGAAGTAACTGCAAGGTGTGGTGTGGGATTGGTGTCGCTGTCTCAAAGGTTTCACGTATGTAGACTATAGCTGAAACTCAGTTCATCCAGCCACAATGATACCTTTGAAATCCCTCGAGCTAAGTCTACAACATAACAGTAAAACTGAAAAACAAACAAGACTGGAACAGCCAAGAAATACTGTAACTGTGAAGAATGTAGGCCATCTTCAGGATGAAACTCGTCCAATGAAATCCCCCACCATGTTTAAACCTACGATATAACTGTAAAACTTAAGAAAACACAGATTCCCAACAAATATGAGTCAGCTTCTTTATTGTATGTTATGAAAGTCAACTTCTTTATTGTATACACAAATTCCTTGCTCCAGGTGACGAAGGGGCAAGGAATAGCCCAGAAACTTTGTGTTGGTTATGATATAGACACCACACATCACTTGAAGAAGGCGCAAGGAATAGCTCAGAAACTTTGTGTTGGTTATGGTATAGACACCACACATCACTTGAAGAAGGGGCAAGGAATGTCCCAGAAGCTTTGTGTAAACATTAAAGAAGTGTAACTGTGACGGGTGTAGGCTATCTTTAGTGTGAAGCACGTTCATCCGAACACTATGGTCCCACTGAAATCCCCCACCCTGTTTAAACCTACTATATAACAGTAAAACTTAAAAACACAAAAAGTTTAGGCTTGTATACACCACAACAGAAACCATAACCAACTGATTCACGATTCATGTATGCAAAGGTATGTACCGGTCTTTTCAGATGTACCCGTGTGCCAGTTTGTTTACGCTCAACTGAATTATCTCACAGAAGGAGTATATGAGGCTCTACTTGTAGCCAAGGACTGGCCTCAATCAAAACTCCGCCCTTCACCTGGGATTGTAAAGCATGTACGTGCTAAAATGTTTTAATTACACGAATTTATAGGGACAGGTGAGAGTCGTGAATACCATCAAGTGCGTAAAATCGGATCAAGTGCGCACAAACACGTAAGCGCCAAAATATGCATTGCAACACCTATGACACTGTTCCGTCACATACACCTGGCGTGTCTCCATGACAACGCATCGCCACCCGCACATGACTAATGTCTGCCACTTGGTTGTACTGGGAAATGTTTAGGAGTGGAAATTATTCAGTGTTGATCCGTAACGGGTGTAACACTGGCACGTGTCCGGGTACTGAGTTGTTCAGCATTCAACATCCGTGAAATAATTATTATCAAGTCCTTAAATGGAATGCATTGTGATGTAATCTGCGCCTTGCTTTCACGCACCTGTATAGATTTATAAGGTGCCCTTTGATTCGTATCATATATATAGTGCATATATCTTAAACGAAGCATACACGCGCGGTATATGTGGGGGTGTGATTCACTTTGAAGAACGGAATACCTAGAACCTAACTTGGATGAGAAACAGGTACCTTGTAGGTATGTACATAGTCAATGCTTCATTTTGAGAAAGTTTTAACGAAAACATTCTCCTCTACACACATTTGTAATTAGGAGATAAAGATACTGACTTGGAAAGTAAGAGGGATATAACAAATTATAAAAGCTTATTTTTTATCTAAAACCTCGCGCTACGCGTTCGGTTTTAAATGAAATTTAGGGCTGTTTACAATAGATTATTTCTTACCATATCTGTTACTTTCCAACGTGGTATGTTTATCTCCATTCTACTATAACGGCGTTTTTTAAATATTTTTTTTCAATGCATACTGTGTTGGAAAATAGAGGTATATCGCGTGATTATATACTTTGGATTTAATTAACCAATCACAATCAGGCATTTACTGAAATTATGGTAGCATCTATCATATTTTCGGCGCATTTAAGTGAGTCAGAGAGATTAGTTTAAGTCTTTTTCAGCTGTGTCCTAATAACATTGTGACGGGAATTTCGATAAAGTAGGACTGAAAATTTTATCCACGCAGGGACTGACGAATGACCGCTTGGACAACGGGAATATCTCGTGTTTCCTGGGTATTACCGAGGCTCGGGCTAATCAGAACCAGTCTTGGGACTGTTTCGAGTTTACAAAACCTGAAAGGGTTAAAACGAATGCTTCATTGAAACGTAAAAATACTTTTAAACGACCTAGACACGTTTATGGAAAGACTGAAGTTGTTTTCGCTATTAATGTATTTGTGTTTATATATATTAAATTTTCTGACTTTCTGTCTTCGAACTAATAATGAAATCCGAAAGTTTTCTGTATCAATGTCTTTATCAATGTTTACATTTTAGATGAAAAATTACACATTTGATATTCCATTTATCGATTCAATTATTCCATTACCACAGCTCAATGAAAAAAATGAATGATGGAATAAGACGATAAGAATGACTATTGAATCATTTCATACATGCGACTGACATGGTGGTTCAAACTTGAATTAAGGGTTGTAGGATATACATGTAACATATCTATCCCCATCTCTGCCACGACATAAGGATCTCGTAAAAATGAGAAAGCCGCGGTAACTCAAGTGAGTCTAGTGGTTGCAAGGGTTGTATACTCTCCAAGGAGTTGAGGTTGACATCCAGTGATCGAGGGGAAAGTACCAGCTACTTGAGCATGTCCTATAATAATACATAATAATGAAATAATAATAAATACCGCTTTATTCAAGTTCAAATACATAGTAATTAACCCTTCGATTTATCCGAAAATATAACTGGAAAGGAACATCTCTCCTACTTCGAATCAACCACGATTTAAAAATAACGTCGTTTGAGTGTACGTAATGAACACTCTCAGTAAAATTGTCTCCTGAGTCTAGTGGAGAGAGTTACCAACTGCAGTCTGCGTCCTCACAGAGGGCACTTCTGTTCTTTTTAAAGCGTTCGCCCGTCTCGTCGAAGACCCGGGTTTGATTCCCTATATTGACACAGTGTGTCAAGCCCATTTCTTGTGTCGTCCGCCGTGATATTGCTGGAATATTGCTAAGAATGGTAGAGCTAACATCACTCACTCACTGTCACAAGTTAGGACAGAAACACTTCCGAGTAGGATACATGTACTGATAAGGTGATGGGATCCCACATGGACTGTTGAGGTCCAACTGCTTGAGCTTTCGTTAACCTCTCAATATGCTTGGGCTTAGTTTAGTTTAGTCACATATTATTAAACCAGTGTACCTAGGCTATTTGCATGAGCTTGTGGTCATTCTCCTGACTTGGTTGGTAACGTATCCAAATTGTGTAGATCGTTGTCTGGTCCATACTTGATTATTTAGAGACATTCCACATAGCTGGAATATTGCTGGGCGTCTCGTTAAATAACAAACCAGCCCACCAGGCTGTCTGGTTTATTGAATAATCCTAAATTGAACTTGGATTCTTCGTGTCTGGCCAGGAGAGGAGTTTACGAACGTTTGAATGACTGGAGATCGTTGACACACTTCTCAAGCCGTGATTTTAGTGTTTTCCTTTAACGCTGTGTTCAGGAATATTCGAGCGTCCTTTGCATATAAACTAGTGGTTGTTATCACGAGCAAAGTATTGCGATGTGCATTATCATGCCGAGGCCGAGGTCCGAATGAGACCATGGCTCTGATTCTCACGTGTAATCACGAAGGGAGATTTGTTAGTGAGTGATTTTCATTTTACGCCACATGAAGTAAATATGGCCGCGGACACTATAAATGGACTTTACACATTATATCATGTGACGAATCGAACGGTCTTCAGCGCTACCAGCAAACGTGTTAACTACTAGACTACCCCATCGCTGTGGTGGTTTGATAGTCAGTAACAGTGCAACACCCCTGACTCAAAGTCTAAGAGGCCTACATATATAATTTGAATTATCTGAGGTTCGACAGAATCGATAAAATAGAAATCCGAGACAATTATAACGTCGACGCATCAAAGGTCGACTTAACAGTATGTGGTTGTATCTATTCGAATTACTGTTTCAATGATCAATTTATCTGGCTGGATATGTTGTCTTGGGTTAAAGTGTGTTTTTCTGTTTCCTTGTAAGTATAAACGGCAATGAAAATGGCTCAAGCTCAAGAGTGCATCATCAAAGATGAGTGACTGAGTTTGATAGAACGTGTCTGCCATATGCAGAGGAAACAATCATAAACGTTAATGTTATAGAAACGTAAGGTGAGCGATGGTCGTCAGTATCCCATACTTGTCGTAGGAGGCGACTGACGGGAGAGGTGTATATAGAGCGATATAGCTGGAGTATTGCTGAGTGCGACGTAATGCTAAACGCATTCACCGAGTGACCGTTGAACAACAAACAAACGTTCGTCTCCTGTGATTCGTAAGGGGCGCAACTCTGTACTGCTAATGGTCTTTGTTGACCGGACAAAACATACCACGTTGTGCAGGCACACATTCTTCTTCAAACAGGCTATCAGACAGAGTTTTCAAGTAAGTGACCGTTCAAAGTAGGATGGAGGTAGGGGTGGGGGTGGTAAGTGAAGGCACAAAGTAAGTGACCTCCCTGCATGCCATGCACACAATCAACGACCCCTCCCCATTTCCCTCTCCAGAACCAAATGGGTCACCCTTCCCGCCTTACCTCTCCAAAACCAAGTGGGTGACTCATCCCGCCTTACCTCTCCAGAAAAAAATGGGTGACCTCGCTTAAAATCATAATCACTCCCCTACTCCAGCCATAAATTGTGACCGGTCCCTCACGCCTCAAGCTATTTATAGGGGGATGGTACACTCATCACGCCGAAGACCCTGTTTCGATTCCCAGCTTAGGTAGAATGTGTGAAGTCCATTTCTGCCATCCCATACCGCGAAACTGCCAGCTGAGGGTTGCTAAAAGCGGCGTAAAATCACAGTCACTTACACTATTTTTAGACCGCATCCGCATCGATCTCGAGATGACCTCGGGTCAATGAACTCTGACTAAAGAGGAACGTGTACCTGCGCAATCGGAAAGTCGTCGATGCTGATGTAGATGAGGAAGTAGTTCCATCAGGAGTGCTGGCGGGAACGTGGAGTGTCCCCGGATGGACCATATTCTGCCCTCTTGTAACACTTCTTGTGTATGGTATAATGCGACTATGTACTATTAGTTAGGGCTATGGACGTTCGTTCGTCACGTAGAAGTAGAAAAGGCATCTATGGAACCCCATTGTCCTTCACATTAATAGTGTGTGGATATTACTAAATCATCATCAAACTCAAGTGCCTCCTTTCCAGGTAATTTATTATGAATAATCACTTTTGATATATTTCTAAGTGAGTGTAGTTCTACGCAGCGCTCTGGGTAAGATGGGTGAGTATTCGGGAACGAGGAAACACCTACAAGAGCACCGTGTTAATTATCATACGTTTCCATACAGGTACCGACAGACTGAACTAACTCTGAGTAAATCTTTTATGATAGTTGGGTAGTCAAAACGTTCGCTCGTCCCGCCGAAGACATGAATTCGATACACATCATGGGTACAAGGCGTAAAACCCAGTTCTGGTGCATACACCACCCCCATCCTCCCCTCACACCCAGACACCCACACCCCCGCCACATTCCGGGAATGTGACTATAGGAGAAGGATGCCCGAGATGTAAAACTAAAATCACCCACTTCAGAAAGAAGGATACGTAAAGGGCACTCTAAGAATAATTTGTTCTCAGTGGATTTGTCAATGGGCACATTGTGTTTGACGTCAGCGATGACATCATGTCCGTGTTAGTTCAGCAGGAGATTATTGATAGTAAATAGAGAATAGCCAATGTCATGGACAGAAAAATCCTTCTGCTTCCTTGTCATCGGCATCCAGTAACCATACAAACAATAACGACGTCGTTCCAAACTTAAGGTTTACACTATACACTATTGAAGCTCACATCGTTTCAGCCATTATCATGTCCAGCAATAATCTACGAATGTGTTTCATCCCACTTCTGGTTTTGTCGCTGAAGCTTCTGCTGCCTTTACTTTTTGCTATTGCATCACCCAATACGGTACACCTACTTGTACTGATTACACTATTTACATAAAAGATTCTGAATTGAACGCGTGAATTAAACACAAAGTCAGCAGTATGGTTGATTTATCTTTCTTTTTTCTTTTCTAAATTTCGAAGCTGGGAGAAATCATGCAAACAAACATATTTGAACATTATATTGACTTTTTTTAGAGGTTGACTTACTCAGGAAGATATGTACATATACTATTAGTAAATCAGTGTCTATTGCCCAGGCGTTTGGTAATTGGAGATATGAGAGTGAATGAGTGTGGTTTTGCGCGGCTGTTTGCAATAGTCCAGCATATCACAGCTGGGAAACCAAAAATGGGTCTCACCCGTTTTACATTTGATTGGACTCGAACCCGGGTCTTCGTTGGCACGAGCGAATTCTTTAACCACTGGGCTACCCCGCTGTCTCTCTCGAGATATGAGGGTAATATGTTTGGAAATTACATAATGATCTGTACAGTTAATTTGGGAATGACGAGCTATTGGTGCAATAGGTTGAATTGGTATGTCTTTAGTATTAGTAGTAGTGAGTGAGTGAGTTTATATTTAACGTCACATCGGCAATATTTCAGCCATAACGTGACGAGCAGTATTAGTAGTAAGCATTTATCGACATACGGCTAACCTTTTGTCTTAACCTATTTTGAAAATACATTTTTGCGTGTCAAGATATAGATGGTACGATAGTGTCTTAGATATACATACTAAATGACCCCATTAACAGTGACTGTCGGGAGTGATTTTATTTATTTATTTATTTATTTATTTATTTATTTATTTATTTATTTATTTATTTATTTATTTATTTATTTATTTATTTATTTATTTATTTATTTATCTCGAGGAGTAGCCTGAGAAGAAACGTGACGAGCTTCTTCCGAAACGGATTGTAACTGATGCTATTTTCACCTCACAGTTTACAAACACCTCCAGATTATAAACATCCGTGTTGTAAATAACTTCCTGATTTGACAACTATTCGAATGATGTGAAAATAGTTCCATCGGCACCTAATTACGTAAATAATATAAACAGATTATTACAGATCTGACTTTAAATAGGCGGTCTCTGCCGTAGTTAGTTATATTTGGGGAACAGTGGATGTCAGTGGTGTGACGATTCATCGATATGTATCGATATGCCGCTGTTACAGTAAATAGATACAAGGTTTTACATTGTTGTAATATCCCGCTACGATATTTCAAGTGAGTGAGTGAGCTTAGTTTTACGCCGCACTCAGCAATATTCCAGTTATATGGCGAGGGTCTGACCAGACCAGACAATCCAGTGATCAACAGCATGAGCATCAATTTGTGCAACTGGGAACCGATGACATATGTCAACCAAGTGAGCGAGCCTGACCACAAGATGCCGTTAGTCGCATACACATATTACTATAAGCAGAGTCGCCTTTTTTGGCAAGCATGAGGTGCTGAAGGCCTAGTATTTCTTTCTACCCTGGACCGTCACGGGTCTGTTTCAACTGAATATTTGAATATTGCTGAATCGCGATATCTGTCAAGAACTTTGATTGTTGAAATATATACTTCCCGTCATATATATACGTTTTCTCGGTTTTCAAGAACTGTGTCAGACATATGATTGCATCTTATTAGCATTCATAAAGTCCTCGCACAAACTTAATTATATCGTTTCCGAATGAACATTGGAAAACGCCGTAGGAATGAAATGAATACGAGTACACTAAGAATGTCTAAGGGGAAATAGACTAACGCCCCGTCTCTGAATAAATTCGATTTGAATAGACAAAAAAGCATTTCCTTTCAAAATGAAAGGAGCCAAGTAATATAGCTGAAAAGGGGGATTCCTGAACCGGATGAAATCTAGACATGCTTCACAAGCAAGCAACAGGACATAACCTCATGAAGGTTGTTCCGTTCTTGAACGCCACACTATCCAATATTCCCGCCATACGACGGGAGTCTGTAGATAATCGAGACAACCCAGCGATCAACATCACGGGCATCGATCTACGCACGTGGGACACTATAACATGTGTCAACCAAGTCAGCGAGCCTGACCACCCAATCGTTTTATGACAAGGGTGGATGAAGACCAATTCCAACCCGGTTCTTCACGGGTATACAGCTACTGAACACCAGCAAGGGAGTCCTCTCACTTAGCCACATTCTGTGAAAACAGGTCTCTCACATAGCCAGGGTGGGATCTAGCTGACTGGGGGTTAGTGTTTTGATAGCACTTAGTCCATAAGAATGAAGATTTTTATGGATATCAACTTCTTTATTGTGAGAACGCAACGTTTCGGGGCTAATGCTTATTCCTTCATCCACCTGACAAAACTTGGCCAGCCACATAACCATCAAAGTGATAAAAGGTCAGTTGAAGTGAAGGACTTTGTCAACAATGTGAAGAAGAGAAGCAGAGAAGAGGTTACCCCGATCCCTACTAGTTACCAGGAAGAAGTGTCAGGCCTTAGAGATCGTGATTGGACCGACGACACTGCCGATCCAAGATGATACCAGCTCTGCCTAAGACCCGCGAAGAAATCAACCTCAAAGGTCCGTGGAGAGAAGACAACAACCAGGGAAAATTTCATCATCAGTGAGGACAACATGCACCTGTTTTCTACACATGCCAACCTCCAACACCTCAGCAACGCCGACACCTGGTTCTGCGATGGAACATTCAAGTCCTGCCCTAAACTCCTGCCATACACCCTTCTACCCGACAAGAAGCAGACGACGTGTGAACACCTGTTCTCAACACTGAGTACCCGTTCTGCTGTTCCTTTGTCGCCGACGACAGTGCTGATGGATGTCGAGACAGCAGCAACTGAAGTGAAAGGATATGTTTTTCCCTATACTCAGTGTATATGAGGCATGCCCAAGAGACATGTGGTCTGGCTATTCCGTACAAGGACAACCCTGTTGTTCATTTATCTGTTGGACGTGCTGCAGTGCTTCCACTTCTACCCATGAACAGAGTTGAAAACTTTTGATTCAACCAAACTCTGTACATGTTGAACTTTGTTAACCATAGAGCAGTATACAGATACTGCATCTCACTGTCTACACCTGGGAATCTTTTGTATACAGCTTCACGCAGTGCTACAGCTGTTACAGGTGATGCATCAAGAAAATCCTGAAAAAAATGGTCTGATAACAAACAAATGTAATATAATAATCAATGATAATGATAATTAGGGGAATGTGCCAGGGGGACTCCTTTAGTCCTTTGCTCTTTTGTTTGCATCTAAATCCTTTGAGTTTTCTGCTCAATAGGGAGGAGGTATACCATCCCGAACCTCCTCAGCAGAGATCCCCAACACCTCTTACCTATCTCCTGTACATGGAGGACATCGAGCTCCTTGGCATGATATTTGGACTCGACAAATGTTAATATACTCTTCATTTGAAACGTGGCAAGGTAACCAATGATGGATCGGTCAGGTTGCAAGGGGGAGGAGTTCTTTAGCTTCTTGTGGAAGATCAGGTATACACCTATCTTGGAATGCACGTTCGAGACAATCGACTCACGGTGAAAGTAAGGAATTCCACAGCTATTTTAAGCCCCCCAAGGTTGTTGGATACAATCTGAAACTTGAAATTGATTTTGTTGATGGCGATGGATGCCATTCAGTGGATGTCATTCCTTGGCACAAACAGCATATCTTAAAAGACATGATTGCATGGCTCGCTGACCTTTACTATCGTCTCCGTCATGTCTGTGGCTTTGACCCCGAGGTCCATCCATGGTACGACCCTGACCATGCCCAGGTCGTCCTGGAAAATGATGCTTTCAAACGTCTCTGGAACAGGCCAATATACAGCCTGAGACGAATTCCAGCCAACAAACCTGATCCTGTCCTTTTTGATAAAGCCAATGAAATTATTTATATCATTGAATTTTCTGTCCCTTTTGACAGAAATGTGATTGGCAAGATTGAGGAAAAGCATGATAAATATGCGGACCTCGCCTTTGAAATGTCTCTCTTGCATCCCAAGTACACTGTTGTTAGGCTCCCCAATGCTCTCGGTGCCCTTGGTTTGGTACCTCCTAATCCCTTGGCGCAGATCAGGAGTGTGTCCGGGTTCTCCACCAGGAGAACAGCCCTACTGACAATCTGGGTAATGCAGAAGGCTGCAGTGTTGGGGAACCTTCATATTCTCCGGAATGTTCTTAGTGGGTTCGACTAGGCAGTGTTTCCAGGAGAAGTCCCATACCCTCTCACCAAGTGCTAATTGCCTGGCTCGCATCTCTCACCTAGCCACAGTGCTAATTACCTGGCTCTCATCTCTCACCTAGCCACAGTGCAATGTTGTTTTAACAAGACCTTTTAGGTTACGCTCTGGCTAAATGAGAGTGAACCCCTGCGAGGTATCCTGGTGATGACTACACATCTAGGAAGTAGATCATGCATTGTCATGAAGACTTGTCTCTTAAATATCCTGTTTACATGGATTACCGAGTACCTGGAAGTTCGATCTGAATGGGCACCGGTTGTGACGTGGGCCTGTGGATGAAGCACCGATGTAGGCTTTGTGTGTGCTCATGATGAGGTCATGGACGATGGGGTAAACAGGTGGTTAAAGCCTCTGGTCGTCACGCCGAAGGCCAGAACTTGTCAAGTGTGATTCCCATCCTCGGTACGGTGTCATATGCTTGTTCCTGGCTTCCGTTATGATATTCGGTGCAAACAGACGTGGCGTAAAACTGTACTCAATTACCTATCGACATTTCTCGATATCTACTTTTGAGCAATGGTATTTTTTGAATATAGGATGATTTTATCTCATGTTGTACTCACAACTCGGTTGACCTGTGGTTGACCAGTCTCTACAAGTACTCACAACTCAGTTGACCAGTGGTTGACCAGTCTCAACAAGTACTCACAACTCGGTTGACCAGTGGTTGACCAGTCTCAACACATGTTTCTTGGCTGTTAAGAGTTCAGTGTACCTACTATACCACTTTGATAACAGTACACAAGTTAGAAAACGTCAACATCAGACGCTACCGATTCTGAAGAGAACAGGTGTGCTGCACCCCGTGTTTGCCTTAAAGAACAACTAACCTCAATTTTCTGGTACTCTATTTACCACTGCATATGAACGATGTCTGGTTAGTCATAATTTTTTTAAAAAAAAACTTATGGTCAATTAATACCAAGCGGTTAAAAGTAGCTGAGAGACCGTTTGCTTCTCTATCGCCCGCAAACGAAACCACAGACAGTTTACGTAACTCTGTCGACCCCTGCAGTGACGTCATAGAAGGATCGATTGTCAGTTAGTTGTATATAAAATGTGTAGGAAGCTCGTCATTTTTTCTTGAGGTCGCTAAAGACATGCCGAATTGTTGTGTTGCAGTCAACTGCTCTCTGGGGTTGGGTGATGGTGCCACTATGCACAGATTTCCACCGGACCCCCTAGTTAGTGCTCAAATTGGTTGTTTGTGTGTGCGAAGCAATCGTTGTGGAAGTCTGTGGTATATACTAAATCGGATGGTTCGCCCCCTACCACGCTTCCAGGTTAGAAAATGGAGTTCATGTTTCATCGAGTTTATAAAATAAAGACAGCTTACTACACATTGCTGACCAAAAGAATTTTGCATGAATATAACGGTTTCTTCCTCGGACGCGAGGCTGTGGTCGAAATGACAATATTATCGTAAGTAATATTATATCGAACCCTGCCTAGCTTCCAAGAGTGAAACTGCTATGTTATAAGCAATGTCATGTAAAATCCTAATGTCCATCAATAAAAAACATATTTTACTACCAGTGAAAAGTAATTTTGATTTTGTAAGTCGGTCAAAAGAAACTTAAATAACATTTATCTTCAGACAGGACGCCGCCATTTTTGAAAATGGTGAAGTCAAGGGCTAAAAGTCCGTTATAATTATTGAGATTATGGTTTGTTTTCATCAAGTTAGAAAATCCAAACTACCTTTTACTAGTAGCTAAATGTGTATTTGAATCATGGCCAAAAGGATTTTGCATGACGCAACTTGTATCATAACGACTTCTTCCATGGAAGCAAGGTGGTGGTGGAAGTGACATTAATATTGCAAGTAATATTATATTACCATCCACCTCGCTTCTAATTTTGATTGTGTAAGTCGGTGAAATCAAACTTAAATAGCATTCATTCTCAGACAGCGCGCCGCCATTTTTGAAAATCGTGATGTCACGGACTTATGTCCATTTGAATTAATGAGATTATGGTTTGTTTTCCTCAAGTTAGAAAATCAATACTACTTTCTACTAGTAGTTAAATATGTATTTGAATCATGATCAAAAGGAGTTTGCATGACACAACTTGTAACGTAACATAGGCGAGGTCGGCGTCAAAGTGAGAATACTGCGCGATAAATTTCTACACTTGCTAAATTTACTTGGTTTGTGACGTTCACTCACCAGTATGTAGACACTTGTCAATATACGTCTTTATAATTGGTCTCATAGTTCTAATTACTTTATAATCATACTTGTACGCATTTTGAAACTTAACAAAAAGAAACGATCTGCGAATGTATAACAGGAATGTAATATCTAGACATTTTATAGTTTGCCTACATGAATCATAATTCGCACGCACGCCCTAGTGTATGTCGTCTGTATTATTACACTTCACGACGAAAACAATTATTCTGTTGAAAGCTACGACAACTTAATAAAAACAAAATGCAAATGTTAAAATTAAAACGAATTAAAGTTATAGGAGCAATGTCAGGCTCTTACCTTGTTCGAGGAATGTATCCATCAATATCCACAAAAAACGAGTGATATATAATTCAGCTGCAGATTTCCCAACTGACGTGTCTTTCAACAATCTAATAAACGAAATGTATCGTTTCAGGTTTTTCACATTGCTGTATAGTCTCATTGGTCACCCAAGATAGCACACCTGGCAACTAATTGCATAGTGTGAGTCATTCATTTAATAAAGTAATTTAGTTAGCCAATAATGAGCATTCAATCAATGTATTGGCGGTTAATCCTTTGAAAGAGGGGTGTTGTTTTTACATAGATACATACACGACAGGGCATTTAGAAGTGAAATGCATAAGATGCACCTGAAGAAGGAGTAAGCATTAACTCCGAAACGTTGTGTTCTCATATAAAGAAGTTGATATCCATAAAATCTTCATTCTTACGACAGAGTGTACTCAGTATAGATTAGTAAATGTACATACATAAACACTACCTTTTGACCAATCCCCATTGGAATCCGTAATTAATCAGTCAGCGTGTTATCGGTCAATCCTTTGATCGATCCAGACACAATAAATGTCAAATGGGGACCTTTGTCGGGTAATCTAAGTGGCGTTACCACTAATTATACCTGTTATAAATTCATTAACTGTGCGTCAAGTGAATGATGACAAATAACGTGTAGGTTTATGCCACCTAACACGGATTACAACCCAGCGACACCGAGTGATTTTGACAAAATCGTCTATGAAAACAATGGTTGTAACTCGGAAAATGGTCAAAGCAGGAGACAAAACTAAATGATAGTAGATTGTGAGAACATAGAGCTTTCAGTTTTCACAAGAGCTGTCGCGATTTCAAGTTTTTACAAACCTGTAAACGAAATAGTTTATCCTCTGAAATGTAGATGAATTCTGCATAGACCCTCATATCTATACCATTACGTAACGGAGACGCGCCGCTCTGATTGGCTGAAATTTCGTTTGCGGCTGAGAATTGTGCACTGTTGTCAAAAAGACCAATTTAAGGTAATTAAAGATCGAATTGAGCAGTTTTAATGACGGGGTTTCATTTATAACGATGTCAATTAGTGATTTATGCATTTGCACCCCCTGGAGTATATGTGATCTTTAAGAGGCGAATAATGGCATCTGGTGGTCAGCTTTGCTGATTTGCCTTGATTAACGTCATCGTATCCAAGTTGAGTAGATCGATGCTCATGATGTCGATCACTGGACTCGGTTATTTACAACCCGCTGCTATATAGGTGGAATATTGACGAGTGCAGCGTCAAACAACTAGCAAAATACAACAACAATAACTACCCCACAGTATGAATAAATAATGACCTAAACAAACAAATTATATTTGTGTCTAAGGATCACTTAGTGTGTGCTCTATATTTGCCTACTGCTATCCTAAGTGATAACCGGTTAATACTATCTGTTTAACACAGTTGAATCTAGTCAAGCCTGCTTGATACAAATATGAAAACATCAGCTTACGTAGTTTCAGTTTCATCACAACGGTCCTATGCAAGTCTCAGACATTTGTCTACCCCTTTTGCATCACCGACATGGCGAATCTTCAAGTATCATTGACGATCAATGTTTCTAATTCTGCTGGCGGCACTTCAGGCGACTTCGTCTACCCAGAGCTAGGAAGCAGAAAATACAGCGTGTCTATTTTTGCTCCTCATTCAACTCTTATAGTAACATTTGGAGCACTGCTTATAATTCGCTGTTGTATTTTTGTGTTGCAATCTCTTTGACGATCGCACCAAAGCTTAGGCTGGGCGCCAGCCAAAATCTGTTGCAGACACTAAACGCTGTGAGATATGTAACAGATATGGGGTTCGTGTATTCCAGATCCAGACATTAACAACGCAACGGTATAGTTAATTAATAATTAAGAAAAGGTGTTGTGTTAGAAAAATAAGGAATAATAGAGGAATGGAGGACTCACAAGTAAAACAAGCAAGGGAGTATACATAGAAACCTGTATACATCAGGTAAAAGACCTGGTAGTATTCTATTAGTGAGTGGGTGAGTGAGTAAGTGAGCGAGTGAGTGAGTGACTTTTACGCCGCTGTTAGCAATATTCCAGTGCGCTTCCCGTATTGCCCCACTTAGAGATTTGAACCGTTTACTCGGCGAGACCCCCTAACCAGTAGTTTTGGGCATGAGTTTGAATACCGAACATCTTACATAGATGTTTTTTTATATTTTAATTACACATTAATCTGCACCACAGTTCCACTACAGAATCTGATGGACTTTCAGTTCACACGGTGCGTTTGTCAAGAGGCAATTACACATAACCTCTTGAAAACCCATATGATCTCACTGCACCCACATGTTCCATGTCGGATGGGATTACGATATTATAATCTGTATAAACATAGTTCAGGCGGAAATAGTCAGGACAAAAGCGTTTTCACCTTGTCCGTAACTTACCCGTAACATCCGTGGCTTAGTTCTCGTCGACTCGGGTGAAGCATGGGCTATTGTCACCTCCTGAACATAATTTATGTCCTGCGACTTAAGCATGTTTTTGGACACCCACCTTCAGGAAAACCTTAGGGTTTTCATTTTAATAGGACGCACATCCTACGCACATTGTACTTCGATGTCATGTAGATAACATTTTTACGTGGGAGCGATTTACGTTAATGTGAACAAATGTCATTGTCTTATTGTATTTAAATGACACGCATGTGGTATGCATATTAGTCATATTTTCATATCGCACTGTTTGTTTGTTTGTTTGGCTGGCTGGGTGGTTGGTTGTTGGTGTTGTTGTTGTTCAACTCCGCCACAGAAATATTCCAGCTATGTGACGACGGTCTGTAAATGATCTGGTCTGGACCAGACAGTCCAGTGATCAACACTATGAACATCAATCTACGTAACTGGCGTATGGTGACGTGTGTCAACCAAGTCAGTGAGCCTGAACACCTGATCCGTTAGTCAACTCTTACGACGGGCATGGGGTACTGAAGATCAGTTCTATCCCGACGGGTCTCCAAATCGTAATGCTTATGTTGTCGACGAAGGTGTGGGGGTTTGGGGGTGGGGGGTGAGGGAGGGGGAGGAGGGGTTACTACAAGTTGCTTCCCGATCCCCAGGCTTGGACGAGGTACACTGGTGTAGCTCACAGAATATAATAATACTAGAATTATTGTGAGAGTTAAGAAGCTGTTGGGTTTGTGTGTTGATTGTATCTGAGTGAGTGTGTGCGTATGTACGTGTGTATGTTTGAGTGAATGCGCGCGTGTGCATGCTTGATCGCATTTGTGTTAACGCGTGTGTATATATTGGGGTGTTTGTGCGTGTGTTTGACTGAGTGAGTGTGTATTTTGAGGTCTATGAGAGGTGTTGTTTTGGGGTCTGAAAACGGATGGCTATAAATCAGCCTAGATTGGGTCTTAGCACCTCATTAAATCTATTCATAAGCCATTTAATTTCTTTCCATGTGTATTATTGTGTTATTTTAACAAAATCTATGTAGTGAGCTAGTTCCATTGGTTTATAAACATACCGACTGCATTGTCTGTGAAGGGACAACAGTAGTGATGAAATGACAGTTGTACAGAGACAGTGACAAATCCTGTACCTTCAACCCAATACTGCACTGGTGACACGTATAAATATTCATCTATAAATAGACAGTGTACATTCCTCGCCATCAGTTGTTTCAAATCTGACGTAGTTTGTGATAGGGCCAGTGGTGACACTTGGATCACAACAGTACATATCTTCAAGGATGACATTGACACACCTTACTTTCACAACAACGCGTCTATTAATCACTTTTGCGAATCAGATTAGAAAGGACATCCTATTCACACCTTTGCTCCTAAGCAGTCGGTTTAAACATATTTGTCTTTCAAAGTAGTCTGAACAGTAAGGAAATAAAACTCATCTTTACCAGTCCATGCTTGTCGGAAGAGGAGACTAGTAGGATCGGATGGTCAGGCTAGCTATTCTTGAAACGTTCGTAGCCCTACGAACATTCTTAAGCCATACTTAACACATTGTCTACGATCAAAGTTAAGAATTCTTAGGGCTACGAACGTTTCGAGAATAAGGGCTCAGGTTCTCTGATTTACTTGATCTATGTCATTGTATCCCAGTTGCCTAGATCGACGCTCTTGCTGTTGATCACCGGATTGTCAGGTCCAGACTGGATTATTTACACACCATCGCCATGTAACTGGAATATTGACTAACCTCAACTAACTCACTCACTTAAAAAGAAAGCTTTGCCTTTGTAAGTGCTTCTCAGGGTAATGTGTTGAAATGGCTGGTTTAGTACACATATATAATAATGTACATTGCACAGATGAAATACATAAAGTCATTTAAGTCATAGGTATCTGAACAAGCAGTTTTCCTTTCTACGTAAATTTAAATTTGCTCAAATCTTTTGACGATTAAATCATGAGGTGATTGAATGTTGGCCACGATAGTTGAACTGCTGTCTGAGTTATGGCCATAATGATGATGTCAGGTCACACAAATGTGTGGAAAAGTATATGTGAATATCCTTGAATGTCTTCACATAGCCATGTTTCACTGAAACAAGTCACATCAGATGACCCAATTCCTGCACGTAAAATACTTAAGTTATCCTTAACGCAACGAACATTTAACTGATGTTTAAGTCTTTATGGTGTCCAGGACCAGGGTTAGGATGAATACCGCCACACTAGGCGAAAACAACGAAAACTGGGGAAAACGCAGATTATACACTAAGTGTACAAAAATCATTAACATAAATGAGTATTTGACATGAAAGGCCACTAGCTCACCTACAAACCCCCAAGTCAGATTCCAAAGATTGCACGCATATATGAAAAAATCGGGTTGCCCTTTAAAGTGACTTCATAACTCACTCATTCTGTCCCTCGCACATCAATGTGCACTCACTCACTCACTCACTCACTCACTCACTCACTCACTCACTCACTCACTCACTCACTCACTCACTCACTCACTCACTCACTCACTCACTCACTCACTCACTCGTTTAAATGCTGACAAATATCATTTCAGCGCTAGCCAAGGTTATGCCAGCAAATCAATGGGCACTGTTACTAGACTTCTGCTGTAGCCTTTCACGCCATACTCTGTGTTATCGTCATCTCTAAACCTGATTTTAGATATCCAGGCAATCACAACTTAGGAGACAACGCCTCTCTTCGTCTACCGAATGGTTCTCTCAGTCTTCTAAAACATGAACCATGGTATATCTGCAAAGCACAAATACCACTGGATCGAGTTTTGTTACTAGATAGAAATGTCAACCTGGGATCCGCCCTGTGTCAGCTACAAGATACGTGGGCGCCCATACACGCCATACAGCACGTGTATTCAGTGGCTAGCTCCAAGTCTTCGTGTAAACATACTGAAGGTAGAAAATAAAGGATCGCTTCTAACTTTGAGAATGATATGTAAATGACTTAACTTGATTAGGAGTATGCCCAGGCAGTTGCGAGAGTACGTGGAGGATAATCCTCCATACTGACTTTCTTTGTTTCAATTGAAAATAATGAATCAAGGCTGTTTTGTTTACGTGACTAAAATCTGACAGTTTCGACGATCCCTTATTTGTTTTTCTTTCGAGTGGGTAAAGCGGTAGCTCAATCCCGGGTGCGTTAGGTCAACCTTCGTACTAGACATTTGTATAACGCCGATATCCAGATCGCCGAAGTCTAGTTGCGTTAAGTCAACCTTCGTACTAGACATTTGTATAACGCCGATATCCAGATCGCCGAAGTCTAGTTGCGTTAAGTCAACCTTCGTACTAGACATTTGTATAACGCCGATATCCAGATCGCCAGTTCAACTGCTCAAGGGCGCGATGTTATCCCCCGATCATTGGATAGCCATCACAACGACACATCGTATTTTCAATCTCAACTCCCTGGGGATTATACAACATAACAGAACGGTGCTTGTTACTTCCCTGCCAGTATCATGGTATGAAGAGGAGAAAACAAGTAACTATGTCCGGACTAGTCAAAAGTCCTAAATCCGATGTTAACAGAAACTGCACTTAACATTTCCGCGGATACTAAATGCAGTTAATCAATTCCCCGAGAATCAGAAGGACAAATTAACGTCATCAGTTACCACGCATTAACATACGAATACGTGTATTTTCAAAAATGTACATTTTAATATGACGCGAATGTACATCCACTAGCACTGAAAAGTTCTACCTTGAAATTCTCTACATGCATCACGCTTCCTTCTGATGATACCGATGAGAGGTATATTGTTGAATTTAAAAAAAAATAAAAAAGGACAAAAAAACCCAAACAAACAAAAACAAACAAAAGAAGTCCCCAGAGACTGAAATTGCATCAACATACAATTGCAATTCTAACCTCGTGCACTTCGAGACACCCGTCAGTCATATCAAAGTCTGTCACACGTTTTGGGCAGTATCTAGTAAAGAGGTACGTGCACGTAGCGCATCGTGTCTCCATGATTTGTTTGTATCAGAGACGAACCTGAACTCTAAAATTAGCGATCATTGAACCAACTGACCAGGACCTACTGTCTCGAAACAAACGTATTTTTTACTCAAATTTTGAGCAGAGTTTGAAAATTTCAAACAGCTGAATTTTTAACTTACCTGTTTTCCTAAAACCAAAAAGCCAATACAAACTCAATATATCTGCCACACTTAAACTGTCTCCTGTATTTGAGGTAAATATTGATTTCAGTTTATTCTGGAAAATATTTACAAAGTCGTGTGTTGTCTCAAATTTGAGTAAAAACTCAGATTTAAGTTTGTTTCCAGAATTTGGAGCTAGGGTCACCCAAATGGAGTCGAACCTGCACTGTGAGACCAAACTCAGAGACCACTGGGCTAACTGGTGACTTCATGAAGGACTTTATAAAGAACATGTTATCCGAGGTAATGATAATCAGATTGTGAGCGTTAAGCAGGATGGGAAGCCTGAAGACATTCACGACATCCCAGATGTCCAGTGCTGACCGAATGCAAGGTGATTTCGTCCACTGTTACATGCTTACGATTCATTGTTATCCTTGATGAGGAACGGCGTGGCGGTAGGACGTCGTTAGTGTATGATCTAATTTCCAACAAAAATGGAAGTATTTCTTTTAATGACAAACACCGAAAAGATTGATATGAACCAATCTGCGATTTCTCTGAAATACTTGGGAAATGAGATGACTATTTGTGGGTCTCTTTATGACATGGAAAGTTGATTAAATTTAAGACTCAGCCTTTAATATTAATTGCATAATCATCAGCCGAAATTCTACACACACTCACAGACATTCTACATAGTCACTCACAGAGTGATTACTATCAGTTTTGCAGCAGGGAAAAATCCACTTTCCCGCCCACAGTCAAGGAGAGACTGGCGTTACGCCCCCACACAAGCACGAGCCGCATGAGATAATTTAAAGTGGCGTCCTCCCTTCACATGTCCTCTACCCCCACCCCCTACCAACACTCCCACATACACACTCCATTCCCCACCCCACCCCCACTAGCTGCATGCCCACCCACACAGTCTGCATAAGTGCACAGTACTTGATTCTGTATTTACTTATGACTCGTTATAACGGATTAAAGCCTCCTCACATGCCGTGTAAGTGTGATTTAAATATGGAGCCTCTGAAATTATGTCATCATCATCATCATCAACAACAACAACAACGACGACGATAACGACGATAACGACGACGACGACGACGATGGTGATTAAGAGTCATTTATTCAAGTAAAAACTAATGAGCCGAACGTTTGTTCATTCACAGCTGCTGACGACTAGATTGCTGATTCCAACAATATGCTGATATTTCACATTTTTCTAGTCATGCTAATCGTGCCCGCAATCACGCATGTAGCGAGAAGAACGTGAACTTGCGCGTATGCTATAACCCATTACGCATGCAACATTTCAGGATCGAAAACGACATCCCGTATAATAGATACAGTCAGAGTGCGATCTCACTAATCCGGTTGTAGTTGTAAAATCCAATTTCCAATACTAGGGGGAAGCAATGGAAACTGCAGTCATTTCTATATTATTTCTTTTTGTTCTCATTATTAGCATTTGAAAATTTGTGAAAAAAATGGAATCAATAGACATTACCAGTAACAACTCATTAATTGCATTTTCGTATGCAAATAATTTAGGTATGGTTAACTACATCGGGCGTCAGATCCTTTAAAGATTATGTCGGTGTCCGACAAGGTGAACATTTATTACCATTGTTTTTCTAACTTTGAGAAACTGAATCATTGTAATGAGTGTTACGGAGATAATACCTTTCTGTATGTTACATTAATTTATCATTTCAGTTTTATACTAATGAATCCTTTCTTTTTTTATAAGAGACTAGATTCCAGAGGCGTGTCGAGGCGTATAATCACTGCATCACTGTAAATACCCTCAAAATGAAAACACAATAAAAATATTATATTTTTACCAGGAACCCCTATGGTGTAAGTAAAATACAAATTTCAGCGCTCTAATGAACTCAAAATAATCATTAATTGCAACTGACTGAGTAAAGTTTTGCAAGAAACTGCGTCTATTGAGAACAATCAAAGGTTTGAGGGTTAAAAAGTAAGATTTTCTAAACTTAAACATAATCTCGCACTAGAATGTTTAAACATTTTCTCTATAGCTGTAATAGTTTACCGCTATTTCTGGAGGACAGTTGGGATCGGGAGTAACTGATTAAATATAGCCTAGTTCTAAGTGAAATACTTCTGTTTTCTTTAAAAAGTAATGGAACTGGTAATAAATGCTTAGGAAATAAAATCAATAAACTAAATGAGTGTAACGTGACCTCACTATCGATATTGGTCACATCGTTAATAATTCGAAAAATACTGATCCACAGGCTGTATCGAAAGATTAAAACATTGCTGGACATGCCGCTTTTTACATGAAAGATACTTGAAAAATATAATACTTTAATGCTCCTGGTTTTCATTAAAATGCACCCTGGTTTTTTTCAGAATAAATGTATTTGAATATAGTTACCATACACTACAAACATACATACGCGCACGGACACATGCACATGTTTCTGTAGAGTTCGCATTTAATGAACTTTTAGAAGCCTGTATCCTGAAGTTCAGAAAACATAATTTATACATTGTCCTCTTACACTACTTTGGACGACTTATTGACGAAAACACAGTGCGGATATTGAAACCACATCACACCGCACCCGGAAACTCACACATATAATACCATATTTAAAGTATTTGTGTTGGTTCGAGTCGAAACGAAAGTCTGTATAATTAGATGTATAGATCTTTTGCCTGTATAAAAGAATAGCCCGACATATATGAGTTATATGTAGTCACGTACTTACGTTTCGGATGTCCCGTTGCCTCTTCCGACTCTGGTGGGAGGAGGACTGAACACATTGATCGCTGAGTTTCAGTTCAACTGCTAATACTTAGAACTGGACATTGCTCATGTGACGTTTCGCAATGGTGAGTCAAGGTGAGGTAGAGTGAGGCAGGATGGCATATGCGCCGTGTACATACGTTAGTTTATTCATCCATACGATAGTTCTATGCCACAACAGGTCCGTGATAATCACTGATCAGATTAATGATATGTTGTCTTTAAAAAAGAAAAGTTAAAAATTATAATATTCGGAGGTTAAACAGCGCTTCATGAAATGATACTGATAGCAACGTACATTGTACATCAGATCAACATGTCTTACATACATACATACATACATACATACATACATACATACATACATACATACATACATACATACATACATACATACATACATACATACATACATACATACTTACATACATGCATACATGCATGCATGCATTGATACATACATACATACATACATACATACATACATACATACATACATACATACATACATACATACATACATACATACATACATACATACATACGCATTAAACAAGTGTATAGTCACTTCAACAATCAAAACAATCAAAACAATCAAAATGAAATCTCCACATAAAACGATTATTTGACTCCAAAAGATTAAGACAGCTTGGACGACTTAGTGAAACTTCTATTTCTATATTTAGTAAACAAATGTTTCTCTAACATCAACCACAAGTCATCACGTCAAACGCTTAATCTGACTGTCCTGTGCGTTACCGAAGTGACAGTGTTCCGGTGTGTATTCATATATATATACAAGCTGGTTGCCCGAACTGGGCCAGTGTCGGACTACCTTCGCGCAACACTTGCCAGGCTTTCCACTACTCAAGTCGCTGTCTAGCTAGAGTGTGGAGCACCGTTTCATCAGTTCGCTGTAAGTACAATGTAGATATAAACAGATGTGGAGTGCACAATTCAAACCATTGCATTGAAGGTTTGCTATGCATGAATTGTTCAAGATTTTAGAAAAAGCATAAAACATTCGCTTCAAATGGACCAAGATCCCAATTCACAATGCGTTAATAGCGCATAGCACTCGTACGCTCATGGTAAACTGTAGAGTTACGGCATGTCGTAGCATTAAGAATTTTTTCTGGAGCACTTTATGCACGTTACCAAAGTACATACTGACTGAAAATACTGCCGGAGGCAATTATAAGGCATTGCGTTAAATTATATTTGTCTTGCTTGACGTGAAATGTGCATAGTATTACTCCGTTGTGTGGAGAATCGAACCATGATTTTCAGCGTGACGACTTAACCACTTGGCTACCACGCCTTTCTATGATAACTAAAAGGTCGGGTTCGATTCCTAAAATGGTGCTTTACCGATTTACCTTATGAAATGTGTTGAAATTCTGGCAATGAACCTGACTGACTATCCTGTATCTATACCGCTATTTGTACAAAATTGAAACAAAACATGAAGTATGCATCTGTTAAAGACAAACATTTACCACACAATGACTAATGGAACGATGGAGTAGTCCTGTGGTTAGGGTGTTCACTCGTCACGTCAATGACCCCGGCTCGATTGTCCACATGGGTACCGAGTGTGGAGCCAATTTCTGGTATTCCCAGCTGAAATATTGCTGGAATATTGCTGGAATATTACTAAAAGCGGCGTAAAACTAAAGTAACATACTCATCCAGTGGACAACTGACGTGAGTTTAAGTTCGATATACACATGTGCAACTAAATGGATCAGATGGTGCGGCTCGGTCACACATTCTACCTGGCGTTCATAATATAAGCCACTGGGTGTCTAGTCTAAACATTGGTATTGATACTTATTCCATAGTGCGACGTTCAGACTGTGTGTGAGGTGTACACTCTTGTAGTGTGTTTTGTTTATGATGACGATATAAATTATGTGCTCTGTATTAACTAATGATAGTCATCATTCTCTATGAGCTACTGAAAATGATATTAAAGTATGCAATAAAGTTCAAGGCTGATTACTACAGAATAAAAATATTATACCCTGAGGGACTCAACGGGACCTCTGCATAATCGAATATGGACCAGATAGTCCAGTGATTGGTATCATGAACATCGTTCTAGCCATGCCCGTAAGCCTGACCACCCGATCCTGCTAGTTGCCTCTTACAGGCATGGGTTACTGTAAATTGTCCCCTTTAGCCGTAACAGGATGCTCTGACTGTGGGTTCGAATTCTAGAAATGTCCTGATCATGAACACCAGCTGCATATTTTGCTCCTAAGGGTCACGAGATAAACCATTATCAGTTCAGTGTGCCTCACAGTTACACGTAGTGATATATTTACAGAGACGTTGTATCCATGTTACTAATCACGTGATGATCATAATGTGCTGGTTAAGGTTAATCTTAGCAAGGATTGCTTCGCAGAATGAGTCCCTGACTGACACATATTATCATATCCTATTCACGTGGATCGATGTTAATGATATTGGACACTGGAATGTCTGGTCCAGACTCGATTATTTACAGACCGCTGCCATACAGCCGGAACATTGCACAGTGCGGCGTAAAAAAACAAACCAAGAAATCTAGGAATATTTCTACAAGTATACAATAATTTGGGAACTAGGAGTCAGGAATTGGGAAAAGGATCACAGCAACAAGGCCATAGATCCACTGGGTGATACTTGATGTTCGATCTGCATCTAATCCCATGTCAAATATGAAACTTACCGGTAATTTTTATCACGGTGCAAGATTTTACTGACGATGATTAAAATTCACTAACGTTGCTTTCGCTGAAAACAAGGAACATTAAGGACAGATTCAGCGGTTTTTCATGGAGTCATATTGCTATTTTGTACTGGTTTCAGGAAAGAACATTCAAAGAATACATTCAAAACACTACTTAGGGTTTACTCGATGCAAAAGCTATAACCCTGCTTATTCGTTATTTACAAGCAGTTATTGCGTGCGCTTGTGTCGAACCATGGCATACTCGAAGTTCCTGCATCGTTAACACAATGGTGTTTGACTTGAGTGATATCGAAGTAGTTATGATATTATTTTGCTCATATGCATTATTTCAATACACTTCAGTGGAGTCATTGAAACTGTCCTGAAGTTTGATAAAGATAAATTTTCTGTTAATGAAACGTGAAAGCGGATGTTCAAACAATCATGCACATTCTTCTGTTAAATGATTTATTTACTATTTTTACACCATAAACATGTGATTGCAGACGTCAGGTAGGCAATACGTGTAAATATTTACAGACGAATGACGTACCTTATTCTTATTTTCTAATCAACGCATGCTCTATCAGCACACGCGCATTCGTAACCTTATACAAAGAACCCAGTCTTCTCACAAAGGACATTATATAAGACGGGTGCGGGATATAGTTTCCAGTGTTAAATGTGTTTGCATGATCTCTTTGATTGGAGATCTATAAAACACACGAGATGATCTACAGAACACGCAGAGCAGAAAGCTGCTGAATCCAGTTTTGTATCATTGACAGCCATATTAACGGACATGTATCTGCTGCAGATGAGCATGTTGGATCTGCTGAGTTTCCTGCCGTCGGTGGCGTTGGTGTTGGTGACGGTGTCGTTGCTGTTCATGTAAGTATGTTGGCTGTGTACACACATAACACGTTCGTTCACATTTGAATGGAAGTTTTGCATTTGCTGTTAGTGATATGTAACCATTTGACATTTTCATGTCGGGCTTTCTGGTATTTCTAGAGCAATGAATCAAACATGTCTGGTAGGCGGTCTGAAAGAAATATGGGGAACTGCATGTGTGTTGACTTGTGCAATTTGTGTGGGTATTTTGCGGAAAACTTAATCTAATTTACTTGCCGTAGTACAAGATCAATTAAGGTGATTCGTCAATGAAATTTTATGTTCATCGTTATTCAGATGTTGAGAAAGACACTTCCCCATCCCTCCAGAGTTTAGTTATGTTTGCAAAGGGTTCAAAATATCATTTGTTTCAGCATGAAAAACGCAGAATCATGGTTGATGAAAAGGTCGTTAAAACAGCCTAAAAAGGCTAAACAAATAGAGCTTAATAGCTGTTTTTACTACCAATGAACGTAACATTCGTCGATTCTGACGTGCTCATAATCACAGAGGTTTTATTGACGGACGACATCTTGATCGTGAACTGGGGTTAATGGGGTCATGCAATAGTCCATCGAGGTCAGCTAGGATGTTCAGGCCAGATGTGTCCTGTGTTCAGTGTCGTTGGTGATAATGAATGAAATCGACTCCCACCCCTACCATTGACCTTAGCCCCTTCCACCTTCGTCAATACAGACATCCGAGATATTGTCTGTCTTCCGACGGATGACCTGAAGATGCTGCTTGATGTGGGTGTCAAGCTTGAGGTCAGTGCACTTTAGGCATCTACACTAGAGTTCACAACGTGTTTCAGAGTAAAAGAATGTCGATAATTCATCAGTTCATCAGCATTGCAGTGTCTTGGTTCATTCATGAATATCAAGGCACTCGTAGTTCGATTGCTCATCGGTATATGGATGGGCTAGTGCACCAGCATGTCACTATATTAGTTCTGTATTGTTTCCGAGCGTTAGTTCATTCGTGCAGTAGTGTATCATTGTGTGAGTTCATCGGTATATCAGCGTTAGTCAATCAGTTTATCAGTATGTCAGTTCCTCACTATACTATTGTGTAAGTTCATCAGTATACCACTGTTTAAGTTCATCGGTATATCAGTGGACACGTTCATTCGTGCACTAGTAAATCGGTATGCTTGTTCAACACTATATCATAGTATGCTAGTCCGTTTGTCCATCGGTAACTTTTCCGTAAGCATTAAAGGAATCGGTCGAACGATACAAAGATATTTCGATACGGACAAGTTCGGATTCCCAGTACAGTTTCCAATAGTATATGTGCCATGAACGCATGGTAAGGGAAACGAGGCCCAAACTGGTTCATCGTCTCTTGTCTTTACAAGTGTACACCAAAGATTATATCAAAGAGTTCACAACATACAGGTGCATATGTACTGATCCTCTTTACAACTGTCTGTCTAGCTACAAGGCATCTAGCAAGCCAATATTTTGTCCGATACGTTGCTAAGCTTTACATATATTTAGACAGTATTAAGCCACTTGTAATTTTTGTGAACTGTAATGCCCATCTTAATAGTATAACGGGTTTTGTCACACATCCTTGGTGACTTCATATATTTTCGATACACCCACCCCACTCTCTCTCTCTCTCTTCTATCCGATTCCCTCCCAAAGAAGTAGGTCTGCCCCTGCGATACCATGCAGTGTATATCATGTATTTCACGAATTTCCAGAAACCTATTCTATGTTATGTCAGTCTTAAAACTTGACATTTCAGTTAAACCTCTTTTCATACTTGATGAATCAACCCTCCTCGTCACGACATAGCAGCTCAAGTCTGAGCAGTGTTATCTAAAAATATTCCAAACATAAACTCCGGCCCACGCAGCGCACAGCAGTCAGCTGACCCCATTTCTCTGCATTCTTGTGAACCTTTTCTCGTTTTCATTCCTAAAGAATTGGCGTCAAATAAATATATTACAGGAGCTAAAGTCTTGGGGGGCTTTTTGTAAAGTCGATCGGGGTGTTTGTCAAGCAACATGCTAAAAAGTGTTAAATTTCTCAATCTAAAGTACGTGTAACATGGAATGTGCTTTTAGCGCATGGATCTGCTTTTGAATCCAGCCGTTTCCATAGTAACGTTGCAGGTTTTATCTTTTAGTAAGATTGGAAGATGTCACGTGTACACTTACGTTGCATGTCCTCGGTTGTTGATGCAGTAAGAGACTTTCAATTCTTGCATGGCAGGCTCTGTCTGTTGAATTATGTTCGCTGTTAATTGAGCTAGGTGTGTTTTTTCATCAAAGATTTGAAAGCGATGTATTTGTACAATCCATTTCCTCATTTTAAAGGTACTGTGTTTATGCCGCGAGGCAGCTTCTGTTACGAAGCATACACGTGAATCTGTTAAAAATACAAAACTGTACAAGGAGCATGTCGTTTCAGGGTAGCCACATGTAGATGTGTTTGGCATTTAACGCCGCACTTAACAATATTCCAGCCGTGTGGCGGTGGTCTATAAAATTTAGTCTGGACCTGACCACCCAGTGATCAACGTCATGAGCATCGGTCTATGCAACTGGGATGCGATGACATGTGTCAACCAAGTCAGCGAGTCTGACCACCAGATCGCGTTAGTCGCCTCTTACGACCGTACGAGTTGGTGAAGACCAATTCTAACCCAGATTTTCACGGGTGCACATTTTGGGAGGAAGCACGGTGGAGATGTAGTCGGTAACTTCAGATTGCTGTAAATCGATCAAGTCTCGCCCGTTTCCATAAGAACATATAAAACTTTATTTTCAGATATGGCATGTCTGGTTACACTGTTTTCAAGAAGAGCCAGATTCCTGGTCCTCGGCCGATTCCATTCCTGGGCAACCTTCTGCCACTGGCCAAAAGGGTGAGATGACGCTTGGTCCTCGTTACGAGCCCATACATTTATCATTGACTTGATGGTCTTATCAATAACATTGATGAACGGTGACCAGTGGTAAATACTTTAATTTTGTGTGCATGTCATACAGTCGGTAGCGGTCTTTAATCTGAAATAAAATGATATTTTCTATATGTGACATGACGGTAAAGTGAATATGTTGTAATATTACAGCAAACGAATTGTTAGGTTAACGAGGTTTCTATGTTTCCAAAACATATCAGCGACGAGTAGGTTTGAGTCTCAGGTTCTAGGTTTGTTCACAGCATACCCGTCCTCACAGATTTCACAGAAAAACTGAGACCTACTTCACTTCGGGCTTTCGTGGATCACATACCAAACCTGGCTTTACCTGATCATGAAACATAGTCGATAATATTTTATGCTTCTCTGTGTCTCTACGGCTTACAGCAGAATTTATACACACAGCGAAGCAATGTAAATATGTCTTAGTGGACATTTACAAGTTGCCACCGCCCAAATCTCGTCTATGGTCAGTGCATATGTACTGATATTCATTTTGTCATTTTTGTAGGGATTTATTTACCCGTTGTTGGAGTGGAAAGAAAAATTCGGCCCTGTTTATGGGTAAGTACTTTTTGTACACACATAGAACGGCTGAAACTGTGCCTGGAAAGCTGAATGCAAAATAACGGTAAAATCGATTTCATTAATGTCATAGTGAGCTACTTTTGCGCACATTCAGACAGGAGACGGAAGTTGCCACCAACAGTTATCTTGTTGCCTCCGACATCCTCCTCTTGTGTAGCTGGTCAGCTAGACAATTAAGAATTTCACAATTTAAGTAGAGCCATGTGATGTATATACGCAATGTCAGCACATCCACAGGACACGCGTACCACCTTGAGCGCGGCTATATAGGTCAGCTCATAACGCAGTAAGTTACCGTGACGTAGAGGCTACATGTTATTGTCTGACGTTACACGTAAACCACTTAGTAACAAAGCGTACAAAGTAGCAATGCACTTTCTCGCCGCGTCCATACCAGTGAGTGAGTGAGTGAGTTCGGTCTAACTAGTTTCTGTTAAATCCCGGCGGGTACCATACAAAGGATAAGTCAAACCACTTATGCTGATGACATCTGTATTTCCGTTTAGCTCGATCATGTATCGTATACGCTAAATACATTAACTATTTGCACGTTGAAAGCAACTACCGATGCAAAAAGAAATGCAGTCGTTGAATTTAGAAAATATACATTTTTACAAACGCGTTGTAATATTAAACCATATCTTAATTCTTGACGGATATTTTCCCGTGAGATGTTTAAAGAATAGATCAATCGTGATGACATTCCTGAACATTCAGATATCCCGATTCGGGGTTGTCAGAGGTCATAGATACCTGGCTGCATCAGTGTCTCCAAACATGTTCCAGATTAGTTCTCTGAAATGATTCAATCTCCAGTATTCATTCGGATCGGTCTGGTCTAACACTCTCTCCTCTGTGGTCCAACCTATTTGTTCATGTGCAACCTGCGGAGAAGTTATTCGCCGTGTAGTTCGATTCATTGTGGTGTGTAGTCTTGTGCATAGTCCAAGGCCTCCTTTCACAAAACACTACGATGATCCCGAATCATTGAGGTAGGCATAGTGCATTACCAAAGAATGGAAGTTGGGGTGAAAGGAAACCCGGCTCACAATCGTTTGAAGTTAAGCACCGTTGGTCACGAGTTTCTAGGACGTGAGTCCTGCCCCATATGGAAGTTTACGTGACACACGTAACCCTACCTCAGGCAAATTAGTTTGTTAAATCCTGCCTGTTTACCCAGTAAAAAGTGGGTACCCGGTAGTATAAGTCTTGATATTTTTAATCTTGTAACGTCTCACAGACTGCATGGGATGACTGGGAGATAATGTTGGCGTTCAAAGCATGCCCGTACGGCGCGGAGTGCGGCGCCATATAGGTGGCTTTTATTCTAACATCATACTATCACGTTGTGGTATGAATAAGGTAAATTACGAAATACCATCATCCATCAAATGGAGAACCTAGTGTTAAAACTCATCTAATCTATTAGTATTCAACGACTATTTGTTCAATGAGGTATTAAGCAACTTTAATCAGTCGATGACACTG